>NW_006400052.1:1277668-1321745 GCF_000299155.1 Elephantulus edwardii | reverse complement strand
TGTCAGAGGCAATGAGATTGGCACAGGATAGAGCACGGTTTAGGGCTGTTGTACATAGGGTCGCTATGAGTCGTAAACGACTCGACGGCACATAACAACAACAACATATTCCCAACAGTCATACTGAGTTTCTATGTTCATTTGGCAATACCATCTTAGACAAGGGCCTCATAACAAAACTTTACAGAGTACTACTGGGCCTCCAGAAGAAAAAGACTGATAATTACAAAATGGGCAAAAGATATGGAGAGACTTTTCACGGAAGAAGACATTGGGATAGCCAACAGACACAAGAACAAATGCTCACCAGTGTTCATAGCAGCATTATTCACAACTATAAGAACATGGAAACAGTCCAAATGTCCAATTACAACCAAATAGATTGAGAAACTGTGGTACATTGAAATACTATGCAGCATCCAGGAGTAACAATTTCGAAAAATACTACACAACTTGGGAGAGACTGGGTGTGTTCTGCTGAGTGAACTAACTCAGTCTCAAAAGGACAAATACTGCATAAGACCAATATTGTAAAAATAGAAGGATAGCTAGTAAAACATATATGGGATCAAGGGGGCAAGGGGTGGGAGCAGAGAGGTGAGGATATGTAGGGGCAAAATTACAGGGTTGCATAATTTGGTGGGTGGAAGGAGGGAGTAAAGGAAATGGGAAAGATATGGTGGAGACCTATAAAGACAGGATAATGGTGGGCATAGTCCAATGGTGATTAATTTTATAAAGCATAATGAATGGGAATTATTGTATGAAACAATGTGAAATGTGCACAAACTTTATAAGCAAACCAATATCAAAGAAAAGCTTAAAAAAATGTAGTATTCATTTGTAATTATTGCGGAGCTCTGGTGACTTAGTGTGTAAGGAGTTGCACTGTCAATCCAAAGGCAAACAGTTCAAATCCACCAATCGCTGTGCAGGAGAATGATGGGTAATCTTCTCTGATGTGATTTATAGCTTCTAAAAACCTGCTGGAAGTTGAACTGTTAGTCTGTTCCTACTCAATGGCACAAAACAACAACAGGGTTCTCAAGCTATTGCTGTGTAAAGTGGAAACCTGTCAGAGGAGGAAAATGTAGTTATTTCCATTGATTAAAAAAAATTCCTCATTACCATCAAGTCAGAACTGACCCTCCAGGGGGTTTTCAGAGGCTATATATTGCATGGGAGGCAATTTCTTGTCTTTCTCTTGCAGAGCAGTTGGTAGGTTTGGACCATCTGCCTTTTGGGCTGGCAGTGCAACTCCTTCCCCAATGCTTGGTGCAGGTGAAAACTGCCCATCTTTCTCCTGCAGAGCAGCTGGTGGATTTGAACTTCAGAAGACACTCGGCCTTTTGGTAAGCTGCACAATATGATACAGACTACACCACCAGCCTTCAGTTGAAGACTACAGCCTTCACTGTGGATTGCATCTCAACACCAAGAAGACAAAAATTCTCACTGCTGGACCAATAAGCAGCATCATGACAGATAGAGAAATGATTGAAACGACCAACAACTTCACCTTACCTAGATCCACAATCATTACACTTGGTACCAGCTGTCAAGAGATCAAGAGACATATTGCACCAGGAAAGTCTGCAGTCAGACACTCTCCAGATTAATGGGGAGCAATGAGGACTAAGGTGCACCTGATACAGGCTGTGGTCTTTCATTCACTTACTATGCATCTGAGAGCTGGACAATGAATAAGGATGACAGAAGAATTAATGCCTTTGAGTTGTGGTGTTGGAGTAGAGTATTGAACATCCCATGGTCTGAACATCCCAAAAGAACAAATACATCTTGGAGAAAGTACAATCAGAGCACTTCCTTGGAAGGAAGGATTGTGAAACTTTGTCTCACATGGTTGGGCATATTGCTGACAAAGGCTTTTCCTTGGAGAGGGATATCATTCTTAGAAAGGCGTAGGGACAGTGAAAGAAAGACCCTCAACCAGATGGATTGACACAGTGACCACAGGAATGGGCTTGAATGTGTCAGAAATTGTGAGGATGGCACAGGATAGGACAGGGTATCTAACACCAGCACCACCACCACTAGAGCGTCGATTGACATATAGCAGGCATCACAGAAAAGAATTGGAATAAAGAAGAGCTAGAACTGTGTGTGTTTGGGGTGGGTGGGGGGGCTCCAGCACAGCATTACTGTAAGGGGGCACAGGTGAGGAAGGGTCTCCATCCTTTGTACGTAGTGTGGCTGTGAGTCAGTGCCCACTTGACGGCACCAAACCACAACAACAGAGTAAATAAGTCGGATAAATAAGACAAACATTGCATAATGTTCTTAGATAAAAGATTTCAAATAAGCAGAGTCATTGAGATCAAAGTATATTAATTAACAGGGAATGGGGAATGGGGAATGTGGAGTTCTTGTTTAATAAGTACAGAGTTCTTGTTTGGATTCGTGACAAGGGTTTGTAACTAGAGAGTGTACATGGTTACACAACATGAATTCAACTACTATTGCTGGATAGATTATGTAAAAATAAAAGATAAAAAATTGTCTGTTGTATGTTATTGTTTTTTATGTGCTGGCGAGTTGGATTGCTGATAGTGGATTTGCAGAGGTGGTCGATATTACAGGAGACTGTTCATCCTTCTCCCATGGTGCAGCTGGTAGATTCAAACCACACGCCATTGGGATTGTAGTGCAGCTTTCTACCACTAGGTCAGAAGAGGCTTCCTCTTAGAAGTGGGACAAATAAAATGCCAGACTTTGGTGCTAGATTCTACAGGACATTGGATTCTAGTCACTAATTGATGAGAAGACACTTAACCACATTTTATGCCTCAGTTTTCCTCTTCTGGAAAGTGGAGGTGATGGTAGCATGTCCCAGGTAAGTATGGTTGTATCAGATACCATGTAGGGCATGTCAGGGCCATGTCACTATCATAATCGACATCACTATCATTATCAACACTGATGTTTGCCCTCGGACTTGAAGGATCAGATCTGTCAGAGTTTGGCAAGAGAGAGGCTAGAAAAATAATGTCCATGCTGGCAGCCCCTGAAGCTTTCCAGGCCAACTTGGCATGTCTGGCACAGGGCACCTCCTTTCTGATGGCTCTCCCCTCCCTGCTGCCATTCTTGCTCTGTTCCAGTCATGCCTCTGGCTCCTTCACTGGCCTGTGTTCTCTTTCCCTGGGTCTGTTAGCCCATTCGTCTGTATTCTTCCAGCTCTCTCTTCTGAGTATTTCTCTTTATGTCTTCCAAAGGCGCTCTAGCAGCTTAGTGGTAAGGAGCTGAACTGTCAAACCAAAGGCAAACGGTTCAAATCCACCAGCTGCTCCTCGGGAGTAAGATGAGCAAACTCTTCCTGGGTAATTTATTGCCTCCAAAAACCCACTGGAGGGTCAGCTAGGAGTGGAATCCAACACGACGACACATAACAACAACCAAAACAGCCACATGTCTTCATGCCAGTCTCTCTTAGTCTTGATCTCTGTCTAAACTTCTCTGAAAGGAGTTCAACTGGTAAAGTGGGTTAAGTGTCGATTGCTAATGGAAAGGTTGATGGTTTGAGCTCACCAGGTAGCTGATCCACCAGAGAATGAAGAGACAGCCGCCCCCCATAGAGCCTCAGGAACTCGACCAGGGCCCAGGGGGCTCACTATAAATCAGAATTGGCTTGACGGCAGTAGACAGTGGACACACCTCTCTGAATGAGTGCCTCTTTCTGGCTCTTTCCCTATCTTCCCCTCCCCGTCTCTGCCTCAGCCTTGTCTCGCCTGCCATGTGTCATGTTTTCCTTTGTTCGATTATTTTTCTGTCTTTAAAATTTTGAGTGAAAGTTTATAAATCATAGTGCATTTTCATTTAAGCATTCATAGGCATTTTGTGTTTCAACATTAATTACAACTGATTAAGGTAATGATAATGTCTAATCCAACCTTCTGGTAGCTTAGTGGTAGGACGTTGTGCTGCAATCCCAAAGGCATGCGGTTTGAATCTGGCAGCTGCTCTTGTGGGAGAAGGATGGGCACTCTCCACCTGTATGATTTATTGCCTTTGCAAATCTACTGCACGGTTAGCTATGAGTCGGTTCAACTTGACAGCATCTAACACCACACACATTGTCTAGTTAGGAATTATTACTCCCTTCTTCTATTCTCATTCCTGGTAGCCATCTAAGAATGATTCTATCTTTATATAAATCTTTCCTTAGCCCAATCACTGGGCCGCCGCCGAGGACTCAGCTGCCTCCCCCTCGAGCCTCCTCTCTTCCCGACGCTCCGTCTCCCCTGCCCGCCTTCTCCCGCCACCGTCTTCCGCAGGCCGTTTCCACCGAGGAAAAGGAATCGTATCGTATGTCCGCTATCCAGAACCTCCACTCTTTCGACCCCTTTGCTGATGCAAGTAAGGGTGATGACCTGCTTCCTGCTGGGACTGAGGATTATATCCATATAAGAATTCAACAGAGAAACGGCAGGAAGACCCTTACAACTGTCCAAGGGATCGCTGATGATTATGATACAAAGAAACTAGTGAAGGCGTTTAAGAAGTTTGCCTTCAATGGTACTGTAACTGAGCATCCAGAATATGGCGAAGTAATTCAGCTACAGGGTGACCAACGCAAGAACATATGCCAGTTCCTTGTAGAGATTGGACTGGCTAAGGACGACGAGCTGAAGGTTCATGTGTTTTAAGTGCTTGTGGCTCACTGAAACTTACCTGAGGATTTCCTTGCAATGAGTAGAAAATTTCCCTTCTGTCCCTTGTCACAAGTTTAAAACTTCACAGCTTGTATAATGAAACCATTTGGGGTCCACTTTTAACTTGGACTAGTGTAACACTTTCATGCAATAAACTGAAAAGAGGGGGGAAAAAACCAAAAACAAACCAAACAACCTTTCCTTTGCTTTTAATCTCCATTTGTTAATATTATTTGTCTAATTTTGTTCCTCAAACAGTTTTGTGAGGTAAGCAAGATATGAAATTTACATTTTAGAGAGAGAGAGAGAGATAAACTGAGGTATAGCAGAAATGGAATTGGGGGTTTTGTTGCTTTGTTTTGTTTTTTCCCTGCAGAAATGGAATCGATTGATCCTTTTTCTACTCCACTGAGCTTCATTGGAGACTATCTACATGCAGATCATTGACAGAACAGAAGGGACCTTGAAAGAGGCAACGCGGACTGAACCATTCCACAGCACTGACTGGTGTGTCAGTTTAAGTAGACCCAAACCAAAACTCCACTGTTACGGGGTCGATTCCTACTTACAGCAAGCTTTCCGGACAGAGAAGAGCTACCCCATAGTTTCTAGGGCTGTAAATCTTCACAGAAATAGAGTGTTACATCTCTCCCCATCCACCCCACCCCCCGGTCCCCTCCCCCTGGCACGGCCAAGTGTTTTAACCACTGGTCCATCCAGACTCTGTTAAAGCAGCTTAGTCCTAAAGGATGGTGGAAAAGAATTACCTGCTCTGACATAATTCTGAGAGGGGAACAAATGAAAGTTACCTGACAGGAATAATGTTCACATGTCCTTATCGATAAGGGACTATCAGACTAACTCCTTTAAAAAGCCAAGTCCCCCTCTTTTTCAAAACACCCATGGAGCCATATGTTACTATTAGACCAGTTCTTAGTGCATCCCGTTCCATACTGAAATCACTTAACACATGGTTTATTACTCAAATCATTCTTCTTTTTAACAGCCTCAGAGTAGAACCCATTGATTGCTGTCAACACAGAGGGACCTCAAATAGGTAAAAGACAATTCAAGTTAATGTTCTAACTCTATTTGTCCCCATTCCAAACCAAACTTGTGACTAGAGGACACACAGGTCATGTGTCACACTCCTGCTATCATGACGAACCCAAAATGCTTTTATAATTGGCGTCTAGCAGTTGCTGAGGCTTTCGCTAGTTAGACCAATTTTCACTGGATTCATTTTGTTTCCTAAATTGACAGGTTTTCTCACAACAGGAATTGTTGTTGCTGTATACCGTTGAGTCAGAGCCGACTCATACCTGACCCTCCAGTGGGTTTTCAGAGGCAATAAATCACATGAGAGGAGACTGCCCATCCTTCTTCCATGGAGCAACTGGTGGATTTGAACAGCCTGCCTTTCAGATTGCAGTGCAGCTTCTTGCCCCCAGGGATAGAAGGATAGAGGACTACTTAATACTGTCAGTCAAGGGAGAAAATGAGTGATTATGGCATCACCTGTCTGTGTTGTTGTCATCGTTGTTACGTGCTGTCAAGTCACCTGCAACCCATAGCAACCCTATGTACAGCAGCTCTGAACCCAGGTCTGTTCTAAGCCAGTCTCTCACACCAACCCCCATTGCCCCAGTTGGTGTATCAGTCCATCTCATCTGGGGTCTTTCTATTGTGCGCTGTCCCTCCACCCTTCTGAGCATGATGTCCTTCTCCAAGGACCAGTCTCTCCTGGTCATGTGCCCAAAGTATGTGAGATGGAGCTTCAAAATCCTAGCCTCCAGGAGAGACTTGGTTTCACCCTCTCCAAGACAAACCTATTTGTTTACTTGGCAGTCCATGATATATTCAAGACTCTTCTCCAGCACCACAACTCGAATGCATCAATTCTTCTTCTGTCATCCTTAGTCATTGGCCAACTCTTTGAAGCATAGCAAGTACTTGTGAAGACTATGGCCTTAATCAGGCACACCTTAGTCTGTAGATTAACATTGCTTTGCAGTACTCTGGAAAGGTCCCTGGCAGCAGATTTAGGTCTCCCAGAAGAAAGGAATGAAGACTGACAAACAACTACCCAGTGCTTTGACATTTACACATTTTTCACATACATTCTCATTTGACCCTAAAAACAACCCTGTGAGGCAGCAGCACAATCTCATTCAACGTGAGACAGTGAGAACAGGTCTCTCTGAGTGGTCAGTTGATACGCCCAAGTTTCTACAGTCAGAAAAGGATTTGACTACCATCAGTATTTGTGCAAAAGCTCAGCACCAAATATCCTCCCTCATATGTGTCCTACCCACTTCATAGGGGTGTTGTGGTTGTTACGTGCCGTCAAGTCAAGCATGGGGACCCCAAGAACAATAGATGTGAGCCTTCTCCTAGCCTGTGCCATCCTCATCTTCTTGACACACTTGAGCCCACTGTGGCCATCACTATGTCACACATCCAGTTGAGGATCTTCTTCTCCTTTGCTGACCATCTTTCTAAGCGTGATTCCCTTCCCAGGGAACAGCCTCTCCCAACAACATGCCCAAAGTACGTGAGACAAAGCTTGGCTATCTTTGCCTCTAAGGAGCACTCTGGCTGCACTTTCTCCAAGACATACTTGTTTGTTCTTTTAGCAGTCAAGAATAAAGAAGATAAAATGAATTCAAGACTAGAAAAATAATTTTCGGGGGAAAAGGCACTGTATATACCCACAAATTATGATCTTCCACAGTATATATGGGTCATTCTCCTTCTCATCTCAATTCAGACATGAGCCCAGAATTTCCTATTTGTCTCTATTCTGTGCTCACTCACATATACTTTTCATATGCATAAGCGAACAGTGCAATCCTGTTTCAAGATATATAAATTATGATCAAGCTAATAGTTGCTAATTCAAAGCTGAAAAAGAATTACCAGAGCAAGGCCAATGGCAACAAAAAATACCTGAAACACAGAGTAAGTAAGGCAGCATTATCAGGTAGAGCCTGACTGCATAGGAGAGAAACGTGCTGTCAGAATTGAGACTGATACACACAATTATCTAAGGCAAAATGGTGTCAATGGCAAAGGAGTTGTTCAAGGACAGAGGATTCACAGAAACCTAGACAAAAGCGTCTTATGTAACCCACATCTCTCCAGCTGCCTACAGGAAATAGAAAATACAGTGTCATTTTTGTCTTAAAGAATGTAGCCTGATTGGTGGTGATGCTCTTGTATCAATCAGGGGCAGAACAGCCTGAGTCCTTTGTTTCTCCTAACCTGATGTGTGTCTTGTGGCCAAAATGGTTTCATGTCTAGGGCACATAAAACATAAATAATAAAATACACAAGAGAAATGGGCCAGGGGTGGGGGGTGGGGGGATGGAGAATGACAGTATCCATGCTCACATCCTGAACTAAACCAGGGTATAGCTCTGCATCTACCAGACGCTCCAAGGAAGGATGGGCAATCTCCTCCCAAGCAATTCACTACTTCTGAAAATCCTCTGGCTGAGTCAGTTCTAACTCAACTGCACACAACAGCAGCCTTCCTTGGTTAAAATACATCCAGTACCACCATTCCCAATCATTTGGAAAAGAGACTGTTGTTTAAAGTCATGACAACGATTTAGATTGTGGCATGCAGAGGTTAGGGAGCTCAGGTGGCTTAGTGGAAAGAAACTGTGCTGCAATCCTGAAGGCACGCGGTTCGAATCCACCAGCTACTCCATGGGAGAAGGATGGGTATTGGCTCACGTGTGATTAGCTGCCTCTGAAAACCCGCCGGAGGGTCAGCTATGGGTTGGTTCCAACTCTGCGGTACACAACAGCACAACATTCAGGGTTTGGGAGTTCTGGTGACTTAGTGGTACCAAACCAAAGGAAGGCTGTTCGAATCCACCAGTTGCTCCAAAGAAGAAAGACAGACAAACTCCTGTTCACCATGTGATTTACCTGCTGGAGAGTCAGCTATGAGTTGGTTCTGATTTGACAGTAACACAACATTCAGAATGATTGGAAACCCTAAGTCCCTGTAAACTTGTATTAAAATTAATTAAAAAAGAATTAAAATAATTATCTTTTCATGGAAAAAGAAAAACATTCAGAGACTTGGTGTGTGGGGGGCACTTGGGAATTTTTATCCCCTCCAGTATGATTAAAACAGGCTTTGGAAGCAGGAGTGGCATCCACTTCCAAAATAGCTTGCCTCCAGAAGCTCTATGAATGTGGAGCAATGATAAAAGTTATACAAGTGTCACTATGAGTCATCTACAACTCGATAGCACTTAACAACAACAGTACTTACTTTGGATTCTCCCAAAGAATGTTATACAGAGTTGTTTTCCTTGGTGATTCTAAGTGTGTGTTTATAACAATGAGAGTGGGATAAGTGACCCTACCATAGTAAAAGAATTTTATAGCAGTTGTTCCGAAAAGATTATTTAATATATAAACTATTCCAGTCAGACAAAACCACTTTATAGTGCCTTCAACTCAGAAAACCCGTTTTTTTGCACACTTGTTTTCAATATTTATACTTTCTTTTACAATATTATTTTTCCTTTCTTCTACAATATTTCTCTTCCATTTCTGCCAATTCTATTTCTGGATTTTCTGGGATTACAGCTCCTAAATTCTGCTTTTAAAAATCCAAAACACTATTACGATTCTCTTTTTGAGGCTACCAACACCTTTGTCCGTGTGCTTGGCACCTCTCACTTCTCCAAGTACCTCCACTAGGTGACTTTGTAATGGGCTGCAGTGACAGCAGTGGTGTTACACCTGGAGCCCAAGACCCTTTTTAGCTTTGTAGAAGATGTTGCTATGTTATATGCCATCAAGTCAGAGCTGACTCATACCGGACCCTCCTGAAGGTTTTCACAGACTCTAAATCACATAATCCTTATTTATCCTATGGAGGCACTGGTGGATTCGAACTGTGTGCCTTGGGATTAGCAACACAACAACTTCTCACCACTAGGCCACCAGAGCTCCCTTTTACTGCCTTTCTTTGTAGAGAAAACTACAAAAGATTTGCATAGAAAATACTGAATTCTATGGTATAACCACTCTGGAAGGCAGTTTGGCATTTCCTCAAAAAGCTGAACATAGAAATTCCATATGATCCAGGTTATTCCACTGCTAGGAATATACCCCAAGGAAAACGGAACTGAGACACAAATGGAGATTTGTACACCAATGTTAGAGCATTATTTACAATCACAAGAACATGGAAACAGCCCAAATGTCGAGCCACAACTGAATGTATTGAGAAATTGTGGTACATTTACACAATAGAATACTATGCAGCACTCAGGAGCAACAATTTAAAAAAAAATTACTACATGATTTGGGAGAGACTAGGCATTATGTTAAGTGAACTAACTCAGTCTCATAAGGATAAACACTGCATGGAACCATTATTGTAAGAACAGAAGGATAATTAGTAAAACATGTATGGGGACCCAAGGGGTGAAGGGATAGAAACAGAGGGGCGAAGGTGGGCAGGGGGAAAATCATAGGGTCACACAAGTTGGTGGGTGAAGGAAGAAGGTAAAGAAAATAGGAAGGATACAGCAGAGATCTGGAAAGACAGGGTAATGAAGGTCATGGTTTAATGATGATTAATTTTATAAAACATAATGAATGAGAATAATTGTATGAAACACAATGTGAGTGAAAGCTAGTGTGAAACACAATATCTGAACTTTGTCTCCAAACCAATGTAATTTTAAAAAATAAATTTAAAAAGGAAAATATAAAATTCTCTCTCTCTCTCTCTCTCTCTCGTTATTTCTCCTACAGCAGCTAAGCCTGTGAAAGTCAAAACTTGATGGGACAGCCTGGCTCTTCCAGGTCCTGCAAGATTTCCACCTTTAACAGGATGCAGTCTTGGCTCTGGTGGCCTAGTAAGTAAAGAGTTGCACTACCAACCCAAAGGCAAGCGGTTTGAATTCATCAGCTGCTCTGCAGGAGAAAGATGGGCAGTTCTTATATTTAGTAGTTTATATTAAGGAAGCCTAGTAGTGTAGCAGGTTAAGTGCTTGACTGCTAACCAGATCATCTGTTCAAATCTTCCAGCTGCTCTTCAGAAGAAAAAGAAAGAATTCTGCTCCCACAGAGATTCACAGCCTGCAGGACACCTCTACTCTGTCCTGTAGGATTAGGGTGAATTGCAATCGACTCCACATCAGCGGGTTTGGGGTGGTTTTTACTTTTTCCCCATGGTTTACATTACATTCACTGCTGATGTTTTCCTAGCCCTGAATTTGGACAAGCATATAATAATACCACTGCAGCACCCTGCAGAACGGTTTTACTGCCCTAAAAAATCTTGTGCGCCTCCATTCATCTCCTCCTAGGTCTTCACAGTCACTGTCTTTATTATTGGTGTTGTTGTTGTTGGGCACCCTCGGGTCAGATTTTCAGAGGCAATAAACCGCACGGGAGGAGATGGTCCACAGCTCTCCCTCAGATTAGCTGGTAGATTTGAACCACCCTTGAGTTCCCAGCACAGCTCCTTTCCATGAGGTCACCAGAGTTTCCTATTGTTTGATTGTTTCTGTGTGCTGTAGAGTCTGAACTGACCCATATGATACTCCCGTGGATTTTTAGAGACAGTACATCCCATGGGAGCTGACTGCCCATCTTTCTCCCACAGAGAGCTGGTGAATTTGAACCATGTACCTTTGCATATACATAGGGTTTTCAGAGGCCTGCTATTTCAGAAGTGGATGGCCAATCCTTCTTCCTTGTCTGTCTTAATGTGAATGTTCAGATTTAGAGAAGTATCAGACAGACCAGCAAGTTAAAGGTATATCCCTTATTGTGGAGTTAACCATTAATGTCAGTGTTGTCCCTGCCTTTGACACACATGTCTTTACCCATTTATTTCCCTGTTCCACCATCCACCAGGATACCCATTCACTTGACCAGCCCTTGATCTAATAGCTTATATATGAAGATTTCTTGGCTTCTGTGATTCCAAACACATCAGCGTATGTTGGGACCAATGTCTCTGAAGTTTAGTCGTAATGTTTCCCGAGCAAAGTCACAGGAGGGGAAGGCCCTCTATGAGGTGGATTGATTCAGTGACTAGGGTAATCAGGATGGGAGTGTCAGAGACAGTGCGATTGGCACAGGACAGAGCGGAGTTTAGGGCTGTTGTACATAGGGTCGCTATGAGTCGCAAGCGACTCGACGGCACATAACAACAACAACAATCTTTGCATAGGCAGTGCAATTCCTTGCCACTAAGACCCCAGAGCTCCATAGTTTTGTCTTTTACAGGATGCCGTATAGGTGGACTCATGCAGGAAGTAGCCTTTCCGGACTGGCTTCTTTTCCTGAGGACAACATTTAGGTTCTTCTGTGTCACCTTCTTTTTCTTTTACATTAGTAATTAACTTATTTACTTACTCATTTATGTATCCAGGCAAATACAGAGCACAGGGGAAGGTTATGAAGTTGTAACAGACATGAGCATTTGTACAGATTTCCTCCAAAATAAGAGAGTTTTCCTTTGAGCAGACATAATTATCATACCATCGAACAGCACAGTGGGGAAAACCTGGGACTAGAGAAACAATACATTGCAGAGGAGAGAAGCAGAACTAACGAGTTGTTGTTTCTCCAGAACTTTGTCCACCTGGGAATGCGTCTGTGTCTTCTTGTAATCCTTCCCCTCGTTCCCACCTCCTACCTTTCTTTTCCTCTGTCTCACCCACTGCTCTTGCTTTCTAACTGTCTTGCTGAATTTTCTCTCTTGCTCTCCTCTGATGCTCTTTAGCCGGATAGTCCCCCTCCTGCCTGCCTGCCCACAGGGGAGGGAGGTGCAGTAGTTATGTAATCTTTTGTTATGTACTCAGAAGTGATGGATGAGAAGGAGGCCAGAACAGAACATTTTCTTCCTTCTCACCCTTCTCAGCACTCTCTCCCCGGCCCCCACCCCCCAGTCCAGGGAGCCGCTCCCACAGAGCTCTCTTGACTCCATTCTTTCTAGATTGAGTAATCGAATATCACTCACACCTCCCTTCCCTTGGTAACACAATAAACAGGACAGGAAGGAGTGAGAGGCTTCCCCTGGCAGTCTGGGAGGGCCTCCAGGAGGAAGGCAGGCAGGCCGCAGAGCTATCCTCTAATCCCCTAGATAAGATATCTAGCCGGCAATAAAGATGCCAGTGGGAATTGTGGTTGTCATTCATTTCTGGCTTGTCAGAACTGACTCATAGCTGACCCTCCTGGCGGGTTTTCAGAAGCAGCTCATGGCACAGGAGGAGGCTGCCTGTCTTTATCCCACAGAGCAACTGGTGGACCTGAAGCGCATGCCTTTGGATCTTGGAAAGTCACCCACTTAACCGAGACTGAAGCTCAAGGGATCTTGTTTCTGATGGTCAAACCCAAGACTCCTGAGAACAGAAAGGGATGCTGGGTCTCTTCATTGGGCCTGGCCTCTAATAAGGAAGAAGTCCTTTCTTGCTCACCCCTTGCCAGGTGGTCCTGGTCACCATGGTGCTCCAGAAAATCCCTCAGATCACTGTTTCTCCCACTAGAGAAAAATATTAAGCAGCTTTTACTCCCAATCGTGAGGAAGGTGTAGATGGGCAAGTTTCCCACCTGTTGTTCTTAGAGTCTCTATGAGTCACAGTCGACTCAAAGGCATCTAACAACATGCTCCCACCAGGGGAGTTGGTGGCTCGGTGGTAGTGCTCTTGCCTTCCATGTGGAAAACCAGGGTTTGATTCCCAGCCACCACTCATCTGCCAGCAGAGGCTTTGCACATGGCACAATGGTTAAGAGCTCAGCTTGTAACCAAATGGTCAACAGTGGGCAGTCCGGCAGTCTGGCTTCCACAAAGATCACAGTGCAGGCACCCTATGGCGCAGTCCTGCACTTTCCTAGAGGGGTGTTGTAAGCAGGAGTCGGCGGGCAGCACACAGCCATATCGTTGGACACTGAGCAGAATCCAGAGAAGCTTTGAGACTAAGATGAACTAGGAAGAAAGGCCTGGCAATCTGATTCTAAGAAGCAGCCATTGAAACCACTTGGATTACAATACTCAGCTCTGTGACTGATTGCAAGAAATGGTGCAGGGCTATGCAGTGTTTCCCTCCCCTGTGCACCAGGACATGTGAGGCAGCGGTGAACCCCAGAGCAGCCAAGAACACCACCACAATCCAAACAGCCACTCTCCAGCTCAGTCTCACCCACGTGTCTCACCATTTCCCTGTCCCTCCCTGATGCGTACCAGCCTGTCCAGTCCCCAAGACACTGCCTGAGAAGAGTTACTATTCCCTCCTGGAAAAAACTGCCTGCAGGTTCAAACTGACTCACAAATTCTTACTCTGTCTCTTGAGAGCTGTAAGACTCAGACAGGTTGCAATCTCTCTCTGAGTGCAAAATGGAACAGGTACAGAGAGACTTGAAAATTCCTGAAAGCACAAAAGGAAAGAACTTAACAGAGTGGTACTGCTGTCGTGTGTATAATGTCAGAACTAATTCATAGCTGACCCTCCAGAGGGTTATCAGAGTCTGTAAGTCGCACAGGAAGAGATTGTTCATTTTTCTCCTATAGAGCAGCTGGTGAATTTGAACCGCCTCACTTTGGGTTGACAGTGCAACTCTTCACCCACTAGGCCACCAGAGTTCTGTAAGCATACAGAGGAAATGCTCAGGTCATGTCTCTTCTCATGTCATGTCACGTCACGTCACGTCACGTCACGTCACGTCACATCATGTTCCTTTACATGTCATCAAGTGGAGTACATCTTACAGTGTGACCCTATGACCCTGTCCTGAACCCTGATCTGAACCCTGTCCTATCCTGTGTCATTGTCATCTCTGACACACTTGAGCTGCTGTAGTCACTATGTCAATCCATTTTGTTGAGGGTCTTCCTCTCCTTTACTGACCCCCTACATTGCCAAGTATGAGGTCCCTCTCCAAGGAATCAGCCCCTTCCTAACAATATGCTCAAAGTATGTTAGATGAGGTTTTACCATCCTTGCCTCCAAGAAGCACTTTCTCTGCACTTTCTCCAAGACAGATCTGTTCTTTCGGCAGTCAATGGGATATTCAGTACTCTTCTCCAGCACCCCAACTCAAAAGCATCGATTCTTCTTCTGTCATCCTTATTCATTGTCCAGTTATCAGATGCCTAGCAAGTGATTGAAAAGACCATGGCCATATCAGACACATCTTAGTCTTTACACTGACACCATTGCACCTTAGTATTTTGGAATGGATAGTCCTTTCCTTTCCCCCCTATTCCTTTGTCGGTTCAGCATCAATTGAAAGTCCACCCTGTGGTCTACCCGTGGTCATCCGCCTCAGCCTATCCTCAGCCTGGCTGCTCTAGCCCTTTGTAATACAATTTTCCCTAAGAACATCTCTCACTGCCGTTGAGTTAGTTCTGACGCAGGGCAACCCTCCATCTGGTTGCTGAGGCTGTAAGTATTAATGGGAGGAGACTGTGCATCTTTCTGTCTTGGAGCTGCTGGTGGATAGAAACTGCTTGAGAGGCACACCGTTTGTGTTAGCAGTGCAAGTCACTATAGACTATTAGAGAAAAAGCTTTATTAGAGAAAAGCTGTTGGACAATAATAATAATAATGACAACATGCTAGTGACTTTAAATACTTTTACTCTATACAACTATTTTGCAAAGGACATTTTATTACTGGTACTCTCATGTTACAGAAATAGAAGCTGAATCTCAAAGAAACAGTATGTCCCGTTCAAGATACACACAGCAAGAACGTAGCAGAGGCAGGGCTTGAATCCAGTTCCACCTGGTCAGAGAGTGTGTGCTTTCAGCCGCTGCACTAGTCCTGCTCTTAAAAGACAGCACCAGAGGGCGTGGACATGAGTGCAGGTGGGGGATTATAGGGATGAAGATGTGAGAACAACCTGTAACCTCAGTGCTCAGTGGTAAGCTCCTAGTAAAAACTACAAATTATGTAACCCACAACCGTAGTAAACTCTCTGTGGGAATCCAATCCCAGAGAACTTAATCCAAAAGTATTCAGGTTACTGCTGAAGCTGAAGCCCAGGATCTTTATAATTTGGACCCACAGCCAAATTCAGTTCCTTCTTCCTGGTGCCAATGAGACCATCACTTTTTTTCCCCTTTCTGTTTTCTTACAACTGTCGGGAATCACAAGGACAAAAACAGCAACAAGCCCAGAGGCATTTTGTTTCTGGGAATGGTGCAGGGCTATGTGGTGTCTAGGAAGCTGTCTGAGGCCCCAGCTCTTCCTCTCAGAGGTGTGGAGAGAGAATACACTCCCTTCTTCATTTTAAACCATGTAGTGTTCCCTTGCTCTGATCACACAACAGCCTCCTGGTCTAAGCATAGGTTTCACATGAGCACAATTAGGTGCTCTGAGATTCCCTTTCTTCTCAAGGTTAGCCATAATTTGTTATGATTTATACAATCAAATGTCTTTGCATAGTCAATAAGGCATAAATAGACATTCTTCTGGGATATTCCTAGTACCACAGCCTCTTCTAAATCCTCCTTGAAATTTTGGCAGTTCCCTATCTATGTATTGTTCTAGCCATTTTTGAATGATCTTCAGCAGTATTTTACTTGCATGTGTTTGGTAGTTTCCACATTCTGTTGGATCACCTTTCTTGGGCATGGGAACAAATATGGTCTGCTTCCAATCTGTGAGCCAAACAGCTGTCCTCCAAATTTCCTGGCACAGACTCGTGAGCACATCAGGGCTGCATCTATTAATTGAAGCAAGTCAATTGGTATCCCATCGATTCCTGGGGCCTTATTTTTTTGCCAATATCTTCAGTGCAGCTTCAACTTCTTCCTTCATTACCATTGGTTCCTGCTTATATGGTATTTCCTGAAATTTTTCAGTGTCAGTTTGTTCTTTTTTGGTACAGGGACTCCGTGCATTCCCACCATCTTCTTTTGAGGTTTCTTGGATCACTCAATATATTGCTCATCTTGTTCTATACTTTTGAGTCTGAACCAATCCATAGCTGACCCTGCAGGGGGTTTTGAGAGAGAGTAATTCAAATGGGAGGAGACTGTCTATCCTTCTCCTGCGAAGCAGCTGGTGAATTTGAACCATATGGCTTTGGGATTGCAGTGCATTTTCTTACCACTTGGCCACCACAGCTCCTTAGCATCTTTCAGTATTATATAAGATATATATGTTAATATACACTAAATAGTCAAAATAAGTATGAGTTTCTGTAATTGCCATTGAGTCAGAACTGACTCCTAGCTGACCCTCCAGTGTGGATTCTGGAAGGCTGTAAATCATACATGAAGAAATGGCCCATCTTTCTCCCACAGAGTAGGTGGGATCCAAAGCACAAGAGAAGCACCAGTTATGGATTAGCAGCGCAAATTCTCATTAATTACACCACCAGAGCTCTAGTGGCCTAGTGGCAATCCCGAAGGCAAGTGGTTCAGGAGAGAAGGATGGGCAATCTCCTCTCATGCAATTAACTGCCTCCTACCAGAGGGTCAGTTGGTTCCAACTCTACAGTACTAAAAAAAAAATAAATATATAGATCTAGATAGATAAAGATATAGATATAGATAGATAGATAGATAGATCGATCTCATATGCATGATTGCACATATATGTTTATATATTATTTATACAATGTAAGCATATGTTGATGTTGCATGACGTAGAGTTGGAACCAACTCATAGCTGACCCTCCAGCAGGTTTTCAGAGGCTTTAGATTGTATATGAAAAGATCTTTTGTCTGAGAACCAGTTGGTGAATTCAAACCATGTGCCTCTGAGTTGGCAGTGCAGCTCCTTATAACTAGGCCACAAGAGCTCCATATATGTTTTTTTGTTTTGTTGTTATGTTCTGTCATGTTGAAACCGACTCATAGGTGACCTTCCAGTTGGTTTTCAGAGGTAGTAAATTGTATAGGAGGAGAGTGCCTATCTTTCTCCTACATAGCAACTGTTGTATTAGAACTATGGACTTGTGAGTTTCCAGCACAACCCCTTACCACTAAACTACCAGCATTCCATATTTATTCTATATACATATACATATATATAAATCTTGTTGCAGATGATCCAAAAATGACTGGAATAGTACAACAGAGAATTATTAGAAACACAAGCTGAGTTTAGAAGAGTTGTGGCACTAGAGACATTATTTACAATGTCAGATGGATCTTGGCAGAGAGCAAAGAGTACCAGAGGAACATCTATCTGTGTTTCATTGACTATGCAAAGGCATTTGACTGTGTGGATCACAACAAATTGTGGTTAACCTTGAGAAGAATGGGAATCCCAGAACATTTGATTGTGCTAATGCAAAACCTATACTTGAACCAGGAAGTAGTCCTCAGAACACAGCAAGGAAACACAGCATGGTTCAAAATCAGGAAAGGAGTGCATCAGGGATGTAGCCTGTCTCCATACCTTTTCAATCTATATGCAGAACAGATCATTCAGGAGGCTGGGTTTGATAAGGAGAAATCAAGATTGAAGGAAGGCTCATCCACAACCTGTGTTATGCAGATGACACAATCTTGCTGCAGAAGGTCAAGGACTATCGTCTTCAATATGGATTAAAGTTTAACACCAAGAAAACAAAGATTCTCACCACTGGGCCAATTGGCAGCACCATGATAGCTAAAGAAGAGATTGAGATTACTAACAATTACAACTTGCTCCGCTCCACAATTAACACTGTTGGCATCAGCAGTCAGGAAATTCAAAGACTAATTGCACTGGGGAAATATGCTTTCAGGGACCTCTAAAAAGTACTGAGAAGTGACGATATCAGTCTAGAGATGGAGGTGCTCCTGATCCAGGCCAAGGTCTTTGCAATTCCTTGCTATGCTTCAGAGAACCAGACAATTACTAAGGATGACAGAAGAATCAATGCCTTTCAATTGTGGTGTTGGAAAAGAGTCTTGAGCACACCATGAACAGCCAAGAAAACAAATAGATCTGTCTTGCAGAAAGTGAAACCAAGTTTCTCCTTGGATGCTAGATTTTGAAGTTACATCTTGCACACTTTGGGCATGTGGCCAGGAGACACAGGTTCTTGGAGAAGGGCACCATGCTTAGAAGGGTGGAGGGACAGCACAGAAGAAGAAGATCCTGGATGACATGGATTGATATTGATATTGATATTGATATTGATACAGTAACTGGGGCAATGGGGGTGTCAAAGTCAGTGAGACTAGCTCAAGAAGGGCAGGATTCAGAGCTGTTATACACAGGATTGCGTTGAGTCACAGGTGACTATACAGCACAAAACAACAACATAACTGTAAAAATCACTTCAGAACCTTTCCCTATCCTGTGCCACGCTCAAACTCATTTTAGCCTCTGTGACAATCCATCTAATTAAGGGTCACTATGAGCTGTGGTGCTGGAGAAGAGTATTGAGAATACCATGGACTGCTAGAAAAACAAACAGATTTGTCCTGGAAAGGGTTAAACTGGGTGGCTCCTTGGAGGCAAGGATTCTGAGGCTCCGTCTAACATACTTTGGACATGTTGTGAGGAGAGACCAGTCGTTGGAGAGGGACATCATGCTTGGGAGGGTGGAGGGGCAGCGCAGGAAAGGAAGGCCCTCTATGAGGTGGATTGATTCGGTGACTGGGATAATTGGGATGGGAGTGTCAGAGACAGTGCAATTGGCACAGGACAGCGGAGTTTAGGGCTGTTGTACACAGGGTCACTATGAGTCGCAAGCGACTCGACGGCACATAACAACAACATGAGTCACAGGCAACTCGAAGACACATAACAACAATTATATATAGTTGATGTGCTGTTCCAAACATTTTTGGATAATTTTCAGTAGGATCTTCTTGTGTGTGATATTAATGATATTGTTTGGTAATTATGACCTAGCAATCCCAATCTTAGACATACATGCAGAAGAAGAAAACCAATGAACTAGGACAAAAGTAGTAACTCGTCAGGCCTTAGGGGTGGAAATCATCCAAGCGGTGTCTCTGAAGAACCAAGACCTAAGACCACATAAAGGAACTCATTGGACCACGGTTTATTGCACTCAATTGTTGTTAATGTGGTGGAATAATTCGGACAAAGATTACAAAACATAAACAATGAAATCAACGTCACTGACTTGTACATGTGAACACGTGTACATGTTGAATTGGAAAAAGGTGAATTTAAAAGAATCTAAAACTATTGTCTTTCTAACAGAACAATTTTAAATAAAAGAATTGCTGAGGAGGGAAAAAGGGTATGACAGATGAAATAGAGACTGGCCACATGCTTGCCAAATCCATCTCCTCTTTCTAGACACACAAGTAGTTTACATGTATCAATACTTTGTGGTTTTCTTAGAATAAGGAGTACTAGCACGAGTTTTATTGGGCTAAAAAATAAACCTCCCTTATTTTATTAAATTAAATGGGAGCTCTGGCTGCTTAGTGGTAAGGAGTGGTGCACCAAAGGCACGTGGTTCAAATTCACCAGCTGCTCCATGGGAAAGAGATAGGCTGTCTCCTCCCATACAGTTTTCTTCTCTGAAAACCCACTGGAGGGTCAGTTATGAGTCAGCGTCGAGTTCTGACTTGTCAGTACCATCTCCAAGTTTATGAAATTATTGGGATTTGGAGATTTTTCATTGTGGTAACTGGCTGACTACATTGGCTGTCTTATTTCTCTCTTTTTAAAATTTTCTTTTAAGTGCGGCTTTAATTGTAACTTTTGCACATCTTGCCTATTGTTTGCATGACCCCAGAGTCTGATAGAGTCTGGAAAGCCTCTTTACTATGATTCTGCTCTGATCAGTTTGTTGGTTGTTTTTTTTTTAAAATACTAGTTTATTTTCAAATTTTGAATACATTGTTTTCCAGACCATATTCTTCCAATTTCCCTCACTGCCCGCCCTCAATCAAGTTGTACAACCCCGTGATTAATTCCCTCCTCCCCCTACACATCCTCATCCGTCTACTTCCACCCTAACTTGTTTTGTTGTTGTTAGGTGCCGTCGAGTACAACTTATAGCACCCTTATCAACAGCCGACCTGAACCCTTCCCTACGCTGTGCCATCCTCATCATCTCTGATTCACTAGAACTTATTGCTGAAGTCACAGCATTGATTCACCTTATCGAGCTCTTTCTCTCCTTTGCTGAACCACCACCTTTCTGTGCATGATGTACCTCTCAAAGTAATAGCCTTGCCTAGCTACATGTCCAAAGTTTGAAAGATGATGCTTTATATTCTTTACCTCCATGGAGCACTCTGGTTGCACTTTTTCCAGGACATAAATGTTTCTTCTTTTGGCAGTCCATGGGATATTCAGCACTCTTCTCCGACATCAAAACTCAAAGGCATCAGCTCTTTTGTCATCCTTATTCATTGTCCAGCTGTCTGATGCATAGGACGTGATTGAGAAGACCATAGTCTGAATCAGGTGCACTTTAGTCTTCAAACTTACAATATTGCCCCTAAGCATTCTGGAGAGGTCCCTGAGAGTGGACTTACCCAGCGCAATATGTCTCCTGATTTCCTGACTGCTGGTACCAAGAATGTTGATTATTAATCCAAGCAAGATTAAATCAATGACAGCTTCAATCCTTTCTCCATCTATCGTAATGTTGACTGTCAGTCTTGCAGTGAGAACCTTTGTTTTCTTCAAATGCAATCCATAACAAAGGCTGTAGTCTTTAATTTTCTGCACTGAGTGCTTCATATCCTCCTCACTTTCAGCAAGCAAAGTTGAGTATTATGCAGGTTGTTGATGAGCCTTCCTCCAATCCAGATGCCACATTCTTTCTCAGAGTCTGGCTTCGCAAATTATTTGCTCAGCATACATATTGAATAGGTACAGGAAAAAGATACAACCATGATGCATGTCCTTCCCAGTCTTAAAATATGCAGCATTCCCTTGTTTCATTTGCACAACAACTTCTTGGTTTAGTACAGATTTTGTATGAGCACAGTCAAGTGTGCTAGGATTCCCATTCTTCGCAATGTTAGACATAATTTGCTATGATCCACACAATCAAATACCTTTGCATCATCAATAAAATACAAATAGACATTCTTCTGGTATTCTCTGCTTTCATCCAGTATCCATCTGACATCAGCAATGCAGTGGCCTCTTCTAAAGCCAGCTTGCACTTCTGGTAGTTCATATCAATGTATTATTCTAGCCAATTTTGAATTCTTTTCAACAATATTTTGCTTGATGAGACATTCATGGTACTGTTTGATAATTTCTACATTCTATCAGATCAGCTTTCTTGGGAATGGGGACAGTTATGTAACTCTTTTCTTGTACTGCTATAATAGAGATACCATAAATGGGTGGCTTTAACTAGCATTGGAACTGACTTATAATTGACCAGCCTTTGGGCTTCTGAGACTATTCATTGAATGGAAAGACATTGATTGTCTTTTGCTGAGCACTGATGGATTCAAACAACTGGAGAAGCACAGTGTTTGGCTTGGCAGTGCAAATCCCTCTGAACTACACTCCAGAACTCTTTTTAGCAGGCTAGAAGTCCAAATGCATAGTACTGGCTCTTGAGGAAGGTTTTGTCTATCTTTTTTTTGAGGAAAGTCCTTGTTTCCAACATCATCTGTATTTCTGGCATTCCTTGGGGATGCCCATGTGTCTTGGCCCTACCCTCGGTCAACAAACTGCCCGGCATAGCGGTTCAAGTGGACAGGTGTTTGGTGATTCATTCTTGGTGATAGTAAATTTCCTTCCTTTATGTCTTATGAGATAAAAGGTATTACAGGTCATTATTGAGGAAAACTCATCTTACTCTGGATCAGGGTTGCAGTGAGTGTTGCATCTTACCCTTATTCCTTTTATAATGTTTAGGTTTTCAGGTTATGGAGGGTCTTGCATAACTTCCACATTGTTGCTGTTGTTGTTATGTGCTGTTGAGTCGCCTGTGACTCATAATGACCCTATGTACAACAGCTCTGAAACCTTCCCCGTCCTGAGCCAGTCTCTTTGACTCTAACACACGTATCCCCATTTCCTAAGTTATTGTACAAATCCATCATCTCATCTGGAGTCTTCCTCTCCTGCGCTGTCCTTTCACCCTTCCAAGCATGATATTTTGAAGAGACACAACTCAATCCTTGATTATATCCAAGCACATAGACTTTGACATCTTTTCCTTTCTTCCTGGATTATTCTGTTTCTTTGCAATTTTTTTAAAGAAACTGCCCCAATCCCATGCCATTCCGTCACACTGTCTTCTATCTCCTACTGTGCTGCACACCTGGCAGGTGCTTCAGTCAAAGCAACCCCCCTGGAAGTAAAATTGCTAGAGCACTAATTGCTTGTCTCATGAGCCCATTGTTACTTCTTAATTGTCATCGAGTTGGTGGTCATATGTATAAATGAACAAAAGTTTGCATACATGGCATTTTTTGAATGAGGAAGATCCACAGGTGTCACCAAATTTTCACCAACGTCCATAATCCCTAAAAAGTGAGCAGTGTCACCAATCCATTCCTGTTATGTTGTTATGTTCTGTCAAATAAAAAACAACCCATAGTTGACCCATCAGCAGGTTTTCAGAGGTTGTAAATTGCATGGGAAGAGACTGCCTATCTTTCAGCCAGAAAGCAGCTGATGAATTCGAACTGCCTGCCTTTGGGTTGCCAGTGCAACTTATCACTATACTACCAGTACTATTAAGTGGCAGCAGAATGAACGTGTGTGTATTCTTTTCACCACTTGACCCTCAAAAAAATAATAGTTGATCTCAGTTAATGAATGCCCTGACCTTTTTTCATAGTTAGCTCATTTAATCCTTGCAGCAGCCTTGAGACAGGTATTACAATCTCTGTTTTGTACATGAAATATTAGAAAGAAAGATAAAGTGACTTGCCCTTGATCACAATAAACTGCCAAGCTCTGTGACAGTGTGGAGTGTAAAATGCCTGTTAGAGCATTCCATACGCGGGGACCAGGTTCAGCACTCATAGCTTTCCTCCAACTCAATCTAAGATGATTGCCTAGAGGGTAAGGACTAGCACTGTGCAATTTCTTCTTGTGTGATGGGTCTGTTCAAGTGTTCTATATCTGCCTTTGCCAATCTGGGTAGGGCATGAGTTTCAAGGAATTTGTCCATTTCTTCTAGCTTGTCCAATTTATCAGACTATCGCTTTTGATAGTATTGCAACATGATCTGGTTTAATTTTATCTGTTGTAATGTCACCTTTATAATTTTTTTACTGGTTAAAAGCATTTTGTAACTAAAAAAATAAAAAAACAAACAAACCCTGAAACCCAAATTTTAACTGGGCAACTTTTGACAAGCCAATCTGTGTCTTGAACCTTACATAATTAAAACAAAATTGTTGTGAAATATTAAAGGCCCTTCTGAAAGAAAGCTATTAATCTTACTATCTCATCAATCAGGGGGGAAATCCCATCAACAAAATAGCCCAAACTCACAAACACGGTCTCACTAAACATTACAAATAGTTAACACAAAAAGGTAATGAGGAAAGTTGGCAGTGCATCCACTTAAAGGTACCTCAGAAGACTGCCTGGAAATCTTACCAAAAAATTTAGCCGTTGAAAAGTCTACGGACCTGGATATAGATAGTTGCCATAAATGAGTCAACACATGTATGAGAAGTCTCCTAGAGGGTAACTACTGGTTAAATACTGGTTTTTCTCAGTGTTTTTCTTCTTTATTGGTCCATGTGAAACAGTTGTCTAAGTCCAAAACATAGAAGCTCCTTGGTTGTTTTCTTTATTCACATACCATTCCCAACATTTTGCATCTCCAGTCACCCTTTAAAATATACTTACGTGAACACCAAACACAAGTCATGCTTCTTCAGTTCCCCCTGGAAACGAAGCTTACCGTCCCTGTAAATGGCCAATACCTGGCAAATGCCGTGGTTTCAAATTCACGACTTGAAGATGCTAGACTTAGGTTTGAAATGGTATAAATCATTGATAGGTCCTTCTAACACCATGTTACAGGCAAGGAAATCTGCACGTTTATCATCAAGGATGAGGTAGACAGCCATGACAGTCTTGATGGCTCCTTCATCCACTACTTCAGGGCTCATTGAAAACAAAGCCGCTGTGACCTCACTCCGTATCTCTGCTTTTCGATAATCCTGAAGTTTGGCAAACTCATCAGCAAAGTTTTTCAGAAGTTTTTCTGTCTTAATTGTGGGGTTTCTGCTGAGGCATACACATCGATTTCACTCACCAGCAAGTCTGCTTTGTCTTGCAGTCTGGCAGGTTTGCGCACATACGCAGCAAAGATTTGGGACAGCTCTCCAAAATGCTTCTCCACATATGTGACAGAATTTTGCGGTTGTCTGGTTCGATCATCCCAGTTCTCCAGGCTGTGACTCATCATCTTGCCTCGCGCTGGGCCACGGACCCTGGGCAGGACCCAAAGGCCGGGCTCCAGGGGCCTGCGCTGGGGCGTGAGCCTTGGCCCACCTCTATCATTTCTTAATTCAGTTCACTATGTCTTCTCTTCCTCCCCGCCCTTTTTGTTAAGTTTGCCAGTGATTTGTCAATTTTATTGAGCCTTTTGAAAAACTAGCTCCTGGTCTTACTGATGTTTTCAATTGTTTTTCTGTTTTCTATCTCATTGATTTCAGCTCTTTTTTTTTTCTTTTTTTTTCTATATTTTATTAATTTTCATAAACATTTACAGAGATTTTGGGTTTCCATTCATTTCTTGTTGCACTATTCTCTCTACCCTCCTCCCAGTTTGTTCTTGTCCAAATGCCACAGTGCTTGTCAAAGCCAGTTCTGATTAATCTTCTTTGTCAGTGTGTCCTTTGCCATTCCCTATCACTCCTCCCTGAGAGAGACTTCACCCTGAGTCATAAGGAAAAGGGGATGGCGTATTCTCTTAGCTACTTCCTGCTGAAAAGGGACGCTGTGGGTTTCAGGGTGAAGATCTTCTCTCACTACTCTAGAGGGCCCCTTTGGCAGTAGGAAACACATAGACTATTATGGAGATTGATTTTGGGATTTAGATGCACTCTTATTGATTGTGCTTGGCCGTACATGTTCATATCCTTGAAGATGTATCATGGGGGTGTTGCAACCTAGAAGGCACAAATTTGACTAACAAGTTATAAGTACATGAGTCCAAAAATTATGGAAAAGTAAAAGAAAAGATTCTTTCATTGTTTTACAAACTCTCCCCCAGGTCCCCTCCACCATGTAGCCCTCGCTCTAGTCTCCTGTGATGACAGAAATACCTAGTTATATATCTCTTTTAAACAGTTTTCTCCCTCCTCTGTTTCAGTGCAGTATACATTATTGAACCCATCTTACTCAGTCTCTCCCCAACAGTGGCATCATGTGATATTTGTCCTTTTGTGACTGGGATATTTCACTCAGCATAATTTTCTCCAGAGTCAACCATTTTGAATAATATTGCATGAGTTCCTTGTTTTTTAATGCAGCATAGTATTCCATTGTGCGAATATACCACAGCTTCTCTAGCCATTCGTTTGTTGATGGGCACTTAGGTTGTTTCCAACTCCTTGCTATTGTGAACAAAGCTGCAATAAACATGGGTGTGTGATTTCAGCTCTTGTCCTGATAATTTCTTTTTTCTAGAGGTTGTAAGATTAGATTGTTGTTATTTTTCTATTTGATGAAGGTGTTGAGCTATAGCATTGATTTTTCTTTTTTCTTCCTTGTGTGTGTGTGTGTGCCTATTGCTATGAACTCCCTGAGGACTATCTTACCTGCATCCCAGAGGTTTTGGTATTTTCATTTTCATTTGTTTCAAGAAACTTTTTAATTTCAGTCTTTATTTCTTTTATAAACCAATCGTGTTCTAGCAGAGAGTTATTTAGTTTCCACATGGATGGAAATACTTTGTATTATTTCATTTTTTTTTAATATGTTGAGGCCGGGTGGATTCTGGAGAATGTGCACTTGAGAAGAAAGTTAATTGAGTTGGGTGCAGTCTGTTGAATACATCCAAAGGTTGAGTTGGCTGGTTGTATAGTTTAGATCTTCTGTATCTTTGTTGAGTTTCTTTTGAGTTGACTTCCCCTTTGTTTCACCTACCGCTGTTGTGGTGCTGTCTATTTCTTTCTTCAATTCTTTTAACCATTGTTCTGTGTATTTTGTAGATCTATCATTTGGTGCATAAATGTTGACCAAGGTTATGTCTTCTTGGTCTATTGTGCCTTTAGTCAGTATGTAATGCCTATCTTTATCTTTTATGGTGGTTTTCATTCTGATGCCATTCCTGCTTTTTAGAGGTTGCCATTTGCTTAGTATAATTTTTTTCTAACCTTTGATTTTGAGTCTGTCTTTTTCTTAATTTTTTTAGACATGTCTCTTGTAGGCAACATATTGATGGGCTTTGGTTTTTATCCATTTTTCCACTCTTTTGGTCTTAATTGGTGCATTTAGTCCATTCACATTAAGTGTGACTCCTGTTAGCCTGGAAGCAAGAGCAGTTATCACTTCCGAAATGGCTTGCCTCCGGAAACGCTATGTACGAGCAGTGCTCAGGCCTTTCTTTCATAGGGTCGCTATGAGTCTTCTACGACTTAACGGCACCTAACAAGAACAACAACATTATTAGGCTAGGTTTTAACATTGCCATTTTGTTGTGTTTATTTTTCTGTTGTTTCTGGTTACTATGATCCACGCACTTGTCTTTCACGACTCTGTGTGAAGGACTTCATTTAAAATTTCTTGAAGTTGTGATCTTGTTTTCACAAATTGCTTAAGTCCTTCTTTTCTGCAAAGGCTCTAATTTCTCCTTTCTTTTGGCAGAGAGCTTTGTGGGATATAGGATCCTTGGCTGGGAATTGTTTTCTTTCAACTTTCTGTATATACCCTTCCATTGTCTTCTTGCTTGGACGGTTTCTGCTGGAAAAGCAGAATTTAATCTAAATGTTTCTCTTTTGTAGATGACTCTTTGTTTTTCTCATGCTGCTTTTAGAATTCCATCCTTCTCTTTTAATTTGGAGAATTTGATGTTTTTCTTTTTGGGTATCTAGTCTATTTGGTGTTTACTATGCTTTTTTTTCTTTTCTTTTTTTTTTTTTTACTATGCTTCTTGGATGTACATTTCCTCATTCTTCAAAATACCTGGGAAATATTCTTCTAGTACCTCTCCCAAATTTTCTCAGTGATTTTCCTATCACTCCCCTGTTCTGGGATTCCAGTCATACATATGTTGTTCTCTATCATATCATCCTATATGATTCTAATGTTTTCTTCATTTTCTTTACATCTCATCTCTGATTTTTCTTATAGTATGTTTTCAGTGAGGCTCTTGCCTTCCAACCCACTGACACTCAGCTCCATCTCTTCAGTTCCACTTTTTTTCTTTTTATTCTATTGATTGTTTGTATTATTAATTTTAATGAAAGTTTACAGAGACTTTGGATTTTCATTCACTCCACTGTTGCACTTTTCTTCTTGTCCAACATCTCCTCCCAGTTAGCTCTTCTCTTTGAAAAGTAAAAGAAAAATTATTTCATTGTTATACAATTCCTTCCCCAAAGTCCACTCCAATATGCAGCCTTCATTCTGGACTCCTGTAATGACAAAACCTAATCACATATCTCTTCTAAACAGTTCTCTCCCTCATCTGTTCCAATGCAGTATAAATAATTTATCCCATCTTTCTCAGTCTCCCCACAACTCCGATATCAGTCCTGTTTTACAATAGTGCCACTATGCAGTATTCGACCTTTTGTGACTTAGATGTTTCACTAAGCATAATGTCCTCCAAGGTCACCCATTTTTGTAATATTTCATGAGTTCCTTGTTTTTCAGTGTAGTATTCCATTGTGTGAATATCCCACAGCTTCTCTATCCACTTGTTTGTTGATGGGCACTTAGGTTGTTTCCAACTCTTTGCTATTATGAACAAAGCAGCGATAAACATGGGTGGGCATATATTTACTTGGGTGCCGGTTATGATTTCTTTGGGGTATATTCTCAGTAGCGGAATTGCTGGGTCAAATGGTATTTCTATTTCCAACTTTTTGAGAAAGTGCTATACTGCCTTCCATAGAGGTTGCACCATATTACATTCCAGCAACAGTGAATAAGGGTTCCAGTTTCTCCACAACCTCGCCAGCATTTATTGTTTGCTGTTCTGTTAAATTTTGCTATTCTTACTGGGGTGAGATGATATCTCATAGGGGTTTTGATTTGCAGCTCTCTTAAAGCTAGGAATTTTGAATATTTCTTCATGTGTTTATTTGCCATCTGGATGTCTTCTTTGGTAAACTGTCTGATCATATCCTGTGCCCACTTTGCATTTGGGCTGTTTACCTTTATCTTGTTGTGATACTTGAGTATTTTATAAATTCTAGATATAAGTCCCTTATCTCACATGTCATTACCAAATATTTTTCCCAATCTGTGGCCTCCCTTTTTACCCTGTTGGAGAAGTTTTTGAATGTGCATAGAGATTTGATTCTTAGAAGGTCCCATTCATCTATTTTATCCTCTCCAAGTTGTAGATTTTTCAGGATGCTTGGAAGACTGTTTATGTTGTAAATTAGGACTTTGAGAGTTCTTCCAAGCTTTTCTCTAATGACGATTATAATCCTTGGTTTTAGTCCTAGGTCCATGATCCACCTTGAGTTGGTTTTTGTGCATGGAGTGAGGTGTGGATCTTGCTTGAGTTTTCTGCAGATAGTTTTCCAATTCTGCCAACATCATTTGTTTAAAAAGCTGTCGTTTCCCCACCTAATAGGTCTCGTCTCCTTGTCAAAAATCAGTTGACCATAGGTAGATGGGCTGATTTCTAGATTCTCAATGCTATTCCATTGATCTATGTGTCTTTCATTGTACCAGTCCCATACTTTTTTGACCACCATGGCAGTGTAGTAGGATTTGAAATCAGGAAGTGAGATGCCTCCTACCTTGTCTCTCTTTTTAAGGAGTGCTTTGCTTATCTGGGGCTTCTTTCCATTCTAAATGAAACTGGAGATTGCCTTTTCATTGAAGAATGGTTTTCTTCTGCCAATCGCACTGTCTCTGACACTCCCATCCCGATTACCCCAATCACTGACTCAATCCACCTCATAGAGGGCCTTCCCCTGTTTAACCCTTTCCAGGATGAATCTGTTTTCCTAGCAGTCCATGGTACTCTCTATCCATTAACAAGGGATATTCTTCCACTTCTCAAGGTCTCTTTTTGTTTCTTGTAGTAATGTTCTGTAATTTTCTTTGAATAGAGACTTTTTGCTTTTGGTTAGATTTACTCCCAAGTATTTAATCTTGTTATTAGCAATGAAAGGGTATTGATTTTCTTAGCTCCAGCTTTGTATTTTCTTTGTCACTGTAGAGAAATCCAGTTGATTTTTGTATGTCAATCTTGTATCCTGTCATTTTGCTGAATTGGTCAACTATGTCCTGTATATTTCTTGCTGAGTCTTTAGGGTTTTTGTAAGTATACTACCATATCATCTGCATAGAGTGATAATTTTACCTCGTATTTGCCAATTTGGATAACTCTTATTTCCTTCTCTTGTCTTATTGCTATTGCTAAGACTTCCAATACACTATTGAGTAAGAGAAGTGATAGTGGTCATCCTTGCCTAGTTCCTGTTCTCAAAGGGAATGTCTATAATCTCTCTTTATTGAGATCAATGTTAGCTCTCAGATTTGCATATATACATTTTACTATGTTGAAGAAATTCCCCTCTAATCCTATTTTGTTGAGTGTTTTAATCAGGAATGGGTGTTGGATTTTGTCAGAGGCCTTTTCCTTCAATTGATGGGTTCATGTGGTTTTTGTTCTTTGCTTTGTTAATGTGATGAATTACATTGATTGTTTTTCTTATGATGAACCATCCTTGCATACCTGTTATGAATCCTACTTGGTCATGGTGAATTATTGCTTTGATGTATTGTTGGATTCTATTGGCCAGGATTTTATTCAGGATTTTTGCATCTTTGTTCATGAGAGATATTGGCCTATAGTTTTCTATTTTGGTGGTGTCCTTTCTTGGCTTTGGTATCAAGGGTATGTTTGCTTCATAGAATGAGTCTGGGAGGATTCCATCTTTTTCTATTTTCTGAAACAGTTTATGTAGAATAGAGGATAGCTATTCTCTGAATGTTTGATAAAATTCACTTGTAAAACCATTTGGTCCATGGCTTTTGTTGGCTAGAAGTTGTTTTATTACCTCTTCAGTAACTTCTTTTGTAATGTGTTCAGGTGTTCAACTTTGTTTTGTGTCAGTTTATGTAGGTTGTGAATTTCTAAGTATTTGTCCATTTCCTCTAGGTTTTCATATTTGTTTGAGTATAGTTTTTTATAATATTGTAGTGTTAGCCTTTTTGTTTTAGTTGGTTCTGTTGTGATGTTGCCGGTTTCATCTCTTATTTGGATTATTTGTGTCTTTCCTTTCTTTTTTTGTTAGTTTTGCTAATGGCTTATTGTTTTTATTGAACTTTTCAAAGAACAAACTCCTAGTTTTGTTGATGGTTTCAATTGTTTTTTGTTTTCTATTTATTTCTGTTCTAATTTTTATAATTTCAGGTTTTTTTAGAAAGTGTTGGGTTTTCTTGCTGTTCTTTTTCAGTTTGTTGGACATGTTGGGTTAAAGAGTCAATGTCATTTTTTTCCCTTTCTTTTGATGTGTTTGTTTATTGCTATAAATAGACCTCTGATTACTGCTTTGGCTGTTTCCCAGAGGTTTTGGTAAGTTGTGTTTTCATTGTCATTTGTTCCAATAAACTTTTTAATTTCATTTTTTATTTCTTCTAGCACCCAGTCATGTTCAAGCAAGGTGTTGTTCAGCTTCCAAATATACGGTTTTTTCTTCTTTATCCTCTAGTTATTAATTTCTCATTTTGTAGCATTTTGGTATGAGAAGATGCTTTGTATTATTTATATTTTTTCATGTACTGAGGCTTGTCTTCTGACATAAAATGTGATCTATTCTGGAGAACATTCCATACACATTGGATAAAAAGATATACTGTGCTTTTTTTCCCCCTTTTTGGTGCATTAGTCTGTAAATATCTATGAGATTGAGTTCATTTATTGTTTGGTTTAATTCTTCAGTATCTTTGTTGAGTTTCTTTCTTATAGTTCTATCTTATTTTCTTAAAAATAAGATAAAGAAAAAATTAAAAAATGATTCAAAATTGGGAAGGGTGTACACCAGGGATGCATCCTATCTCCATACCTTTTCAACCTGTATACAGAACAGATCATCCGGGAGGTTGGGCTCTTTGAAGAGAAATGTGGGGTCAAGATTGTGGAAGATCTATCAACAATCAGTGTTATGGAGATGACACAACCCTGTTTGCTGAAACTGTGGAGGACCTGAAGCACCTGCAGCAGAGGGTCAAGGACTGTAGCCTCCAATATGGCTTGAGGCTCAATGTCAAGAAGACAAAGATTCTCACCACTGGGCCAATTGGAAGGATCAGGATGGATGGTGAAGAGATTGAGATTGTTCACAGCTTTAGTTTGCTTGGTTCCACAGTCAACACTCTTGGCATCAGTAGCCAGGAAATCAAAAGGTGCCTTGCCTTGGGAAAGTCTGCTGTTAGGAACCTCTCCAAAGTACTAAAGAGCAATGGTGTCTCTCCGGAGACTAAGGTGCGTTTGATACAGGCCACGGTCTTTGCAATCACTTATTATGCATCAGAGAGTTGGACAATGACCAAGGAGGACAGAAGGAGAATTGATGCCTTTGAGCTGTGGTGCTGGAGAAGAGTATTGAGAATACCATGGACTGCTAGAAAAACAAACAGATTTGTCCTGGAAAGGGTTAAACCGGGTGGCTCCTTGGAGGCAAGGATTCTGAGGCTCCGTCTAACATACTTTGGACATGTTGTGAGGAGAGACTGGTCCTTAGAGAGGGACATCATGCTTGGAAGGGTGGAGGGACAGCACAGGAGGGGAAGGCCCTCTATGAGATGGATTGATTCAGTGATTGGGGTAATCGGGATGGGAGTGTCAGAGACAGTGTGATTGGCAGAAGACAGAGCAGAGTTTAGTGCTGTTGTTCATAGGGTCGCTATGAGTCACAAGCGACTACACAGCACATAACAACAACATCATAAGTTCTATATTCTCTTGAGAGTGTTGTACTGAAGTCTCCAACTACTATAGTAGTACTATTTCCTTTTTCAACGTTGTTAATGTTTGTTTTATGTATTTTGCAGGTCTTTCATTTGGTGCATAGATATTTACTATTGTTATGTCTTCTTTGTTCTATTGACCCTTTAAGCATTATGTAGTGACCTTCCTTGTCTTTTGTGATGGTTTTTACATTGAAATTTATTTTATTGGAGACTAATATTGCTGCTCCTGTTTTTTTCTGGTTGCCATTTGCTTGTTATATTTTTTCTCACCCTTTTATAGTTAGTCTTTCTTGATCTTAATTTTTCAGGGGTGTCTCTTGTAGACAACATATTGATGGATTTTGGTGTTTTTATCCAATCTGCTACTCTTTTTCTCTTCAGTGGTGCATTTAAACCATTCACATTTAGTGTGATTATTGAGAAGCAAGTTTTTTTATTATTATTATTAAATTTTATTAGTTTTCGTGAACATTTACAGAGATTTGGGGTTTTCATTCATTCATTGTTGCACTAGAAGCAAGGTTTTGAGAAGTACCTATGTCTTTGTGCTCCGTTTTTGGGTTGAGGCCTGCAAGGTCAAGAGCCTGGCAGCAGTTTGTTCCCCCAAAGTAGCTGAGTGACCACAGAAGAAGCCTGTTGTCCCCTTCTGGAAGTGGCTTCTCATCTCCATCAAGGGCTCCAGAACCTCTCTGTTGCCTTAGTTAAGGGGTCCCATGTGGTCAAGCCAGACAGCAGTTTGTTCTCCAAAGTACCTGCTTGCTCTTGATAGGTGGGTCTCAGAGTGGCCCGGCAGGTGGCTTCTGAATAGGACTCAGCTGGCGGCTTCTGCTGGGGCCCACAGTTCGCTGCTCCTGAGTTAAGGGGTTCCACGTGGTCAAGCTAGACAGCAGTTTTCTCCCCAAATGACTGTGGGAGCAATGCAGGCAATTCAGTCCGGCCATCCTGTGCTTCCAGGTATCCCACGCTTCCAGTGGTCCTGCGCTTCTGGTTCCTGGTCTCAGGTCTACTTTTTTTGTCCTACCAGACTGTTGGACACTTCTGCCATTTTAGTCTGAATATTCTGGATTGCATATTCATATTTTCAGTTATTTCTAGTACTGTGATTGCTTCTATGCTTTTTGTCTTGTGATGATTTTTTTTCAGTTCTTGTACCTCTTTATCTATATTATCAATTCTTTCTTCCATCTTTTTCATTTTCTTCCATAGCTGTTCAAGTTTCTTCTCATCAATATATTTCTTCTGGACTGTTGTCTCTAGGGTATTTGCTTTCTTAATTGTTTCTTCCATCATCTGCATCTTCTTCCGTCACTGTTTGAATAACTCTACATCAACATGTTTCTTCTGATTCTATCTGATGTATTCATAGGGTCTGTTTTTTAGAAGAAGAGTTACTTTGTTTTTTCATGATAACTGAGGCAGACTACTGTTTTCTTGACATTATGTGAGTCTTTTCTTAGTATATGTTTTCTAAGAAGATGTTTTGTTAGGACCTTGTAACTATATAGTGACCCAGAATATGGCAATGTTTTGTGAGGTATCTGTATATTTGTGCTGCGAACAGTATTTTCCCAAAGTACATGAATGGGAAACCAGGAAGCCTGTTTTTCCCTTCCAGGACTAGAAATTCTGTCTTACTTACACTGCTCCAGTAGTGCCACTCCTTTCCGCTTGAGCTTAATGTATCCCACATGGTGTAGCTAAACAGCAGTGATTCCCCCAGAGTACTGTGGGCACCGTAGTGCTGCCCTGTTTCCTGCCTGTGCCCATTCCCTCTTCTTTTGATGCTTCTTGCATCACTCAAGAGTTTGCGTATGGAAAAAAATTGAGTGATGGAAGAAGCATCAAAAGAAGATTAAGGAATATACAAAGTCACTGCACCGGAAAGAATTGACTGACACTGAAACATACTATGTTGTTGTTTTATGTACTGTCTAGTCAGCACTCACTCATAGCTGACCCTCTAGTGTTTTCAGAGGCAGTGAATTGCATGAGGGGAAATTGCCCATCTTTCTCCTGTAGAGCAGCAATCTATATCTTTCAGCTGACAGCACAACATCTCACCACACGATAGTTAATATTACTCAATAGTTAAAAGGAACTGGGAGGGATCAGGGAGGAAAATGTGCAACAATGAATGACTCAAAATCCAAGTTCTCTATAAATTTCATTAAAATATCAATTAAAAAATAAATAAACAAATAAAAAGAACTAATTGATATCACTCACTGTCTGTCAGTCTGCTGTACTGTGGTGGTTACATGTTGCTTGCTGGAATTGAATCTATGACATTGGTGTTTAAAACATTAGCAGGGTGATCCATAGTGGGAAGGGTTTAGTGGTTTTCAAACCAAGACAGACTAGGAAGAAAGGGATGTGATTTACTCCAGAATATCAGCCAGTGAAGACCTTATGGGTCAAGGAATATTTTTTAAAGACTTCAACTTTCTCACACTAGACTGATAATGGCTAGAAAAGCACATCATGTTTGATAAAAGTGGAGCATCTGTGGAGGTGAGATAAACTCTCAGTAAGATACATCAGTACAATGGCAGCCTCAATGGATTAAAATACCTGCAAGGGATTCTGGGGATGGCCCAGGACCTGGACGTACTTTGCTTTGTTATCTATAAGGAGTTGCCATAAGTTGAGTCAGTTTGATAGTAGCTAACAACCACTTGGGCAAGTCACTGAATCTGCTAAACTTCAATATTGACCTTATCACTACTGAGATAATTAAGTCAAGAAAAGCACAACTATGCCTAGCACATCAAACAGTGAAATAAAAAAATACATTTGCATATTTTTAAAATTTAAAATAGCTTTACAATTTAGTTAAAATGTTGGTGTGGTACAGACCATTCTTAATTAACGCCCTTTCTCCCTGCACAACCACCAGATTTCTCTGTGAAAGAAAAATCAACTCCAGTGGTTGAAAACCTCTCCTGCTTGCGATTGAGTCAGAACTGACTCACAATTGGCCCTCCAGCTGGTCTTCAGAGGCCGTAGATTATGCAGGAGATTACCCATCTTTCTCTTGAAGAGCAGCTGGTAGACTTGTACCATTTGCTTTTGGGTTGGCATTGGCACCCTCTCTACCCACAAGACCATCAGAGCCTAGTGGTTGGAAGTTATAATTAATGCAAGTTGTTGAGACCACACAGAGAACAATAGAAGCAGAGAAAAACAATTGTTTGTTTGCTTTTCTCTTTCAAGGAAAAAGAGTCATTTTATCCTAAGCTTTAAAAAGTGGTTTACTTGACAGGCTTGGGGGGAAAATTTCCTCATATTTAATCTCTCATTGAGGACACCAAAGAGAGCTTTTGTTAACATGATTTAAAACTATTAGTATTTCCTCTATTGGAAGTTGAAACCAATAAACTTTAAAAACTTTTGTTGGTTTATTTGAAGACATGGATGGTAACCAGATTCCATGTTTATATAAATGTGTTGGCAAGAATATGAAAAATTTTTTACAAGGTTGGATGGAAAAGCAATCTGGGTTGCACATTTTCAGTCTAATCACAAGAAAAATATATTTGTTTTGAATTCATAAACAATCTGGGAACTGCTGTCTTCAAGCAAAATGTCAGTTTGTTCTAGGACAAGAAGAAGCAAAACAAAGAATGAAACTTGGAAAGTGACTCTTACTTGTCTTCCTTTTAAATTCTTGAGTCTCAAGAGATGCTATGAGATGTGTTTACATGTGAGCAAAGTTTGGTTTGGATCCGCTTTCTGGCCTGGCTCACTCACAGGCATCTTTGTCTACAACTAAGAAAACAAAGCTATTCTTACTTAGATATCTAGTGCTGTTGTTAACAGAGGTAACATAAGAGGGTGACTTTAACAAACAAAAATTTATTCTCTTACAGTTTCAACTATTCCAACTCATTGACTCTAAGTAGGAACCAATTCATAGCTAACTCTCCAGTGGGTTTCTACGGTTGTAAATGGCATAGGAGGAAATTGTCCATCTTTCTCTTAGAAGCTCTTAGTGGGTTTGAACTGCTAAAGAGGGGTGGCCTTTGAGTTAGCTCTTCAATTCCCTACAGACTAGGTTACCAGAAATTTCCTTCACAGTTTAAGAGGCTAGAAAGCCAAATTCAAAATGCAGACAGTAGGGAAGACATTCTCTCTCTAGAGAAAGTCTGTGTGCTTCAGCATCTCTAGGCCTGGCATTCCTTGGAGATCTCCCTGGATCTGTGAGTTTCCTAACACGCGGACCTAGATTTAAAGGGCACAGGAGTTGTACTCAGGCAATAACAGCTTGTAACAGGTAGGCAGTTCAAATCCACCAACTGCTCCAAGAGGAAGAGTGTCTAGTCATCACTCTTTCCCAATCTCAGTTTCTTAGCTAGCTTGTTTAATCTCTTTTCGATCTCAAAAGAGAATGACTCATAGTATACTCTACTTAGTAAAAAAGCAAAGACAATTCATTCTGCACTGGGATTCTAACTGGTGGTTAGGACAAGTCCCTGGAAAAGAGCATCTTGCTTGGTAAAGTAGAAGTAAGTGAAGAAAGGGGAATACTCTCACTGAGGTGAACTGGCTGCAATAATGAACTCAAACATAGGTATGAATGTGAAGATGGTGCAAAATGAGGCTAAAATATTGTTCTTCTGTACACAGGGCCACGAGGAGTAAGAATCTACTTGACAACACTCAACAAGAATGACTTTCTGTCTAGGTATCCACTGATACCGTTGTTGACATATGGGGTTGTTTTGTTTCGTACAATTTTGTTTTAATTTGGTTAACAAAATAAAAGTGCTCTAGCCTTTGAAAAGTGCAGAAAGTCATATATCCACCAGATCCATAAAGCAGAAACAGTTCTTTTATTCTAAAATTTTTCATGGGTTTCTTGTTTGTAGATAACTATTCCTCCTTCTCCTAATTCCACGCAATCTCTAATTTTTTTCTTTATACCTATACTGTTCGAAGCCACCAGTTGCTCCATGGGAGAAGGATGGGCAATCTCCTCCTGTGAGATTAACTGCCTCTGAAAACCCACCAGATGGTTAGCTATGGGTTGGTTCCAAATCGATGGGACACAACAACATATTGTTGGTGATGCACGTGTGGCCTGGTAGCAAGAATCGGTGCTGCAATCCCAAGGGGATGTGGTTTGAGGGCACCAACTGCTCCACAGGAGAAAGATGGGTAATCTCCTCCCATGCAATTAACTGCCTCCGCAAACCTGCTAGAGGGTCAGATATGGGCCAGTTCCAACTCTACAGTGTACCACAACAACGTTGGCTTTAGGTGCCACCGAATTGACCATGACTAATATAACTATCTCTTCTAGTGAGTTGGCCAGGTAGTTATCCTCCAGATTTCTTGGCACAACCTGGTGAGCACATCCAGGGCAGCATCAGTTGAAATATGTCAACTGGTGTTCTATCAATTCCTGGTGACTTACTTTTTGCCAAATCCTCCAGAGTAACCTACACTTCCTCCCTCATCACCATTGCCTCTTGATCATATGTTGTTTCTTGAAATTCTTCTGTGTCAGGCAATTCCTTTTGGTACCATGACTCTGATTCTGTATACTCTTTCCATCTTCTTTTAATGCTTCCTGGATCATTCAATATTCTGCCCATAACATCCTTAAGCATTGCAACTCATGGCTTGAATTTGTTCTTTAGTTCCTTCAGCTTAAGAAATGATGCCAAGTAAATTCGGCCTTTCATTATAATACTTTGCTTTCTTTTCCTGAGCTGCCCTTTGAAATCTTCTATTCACACCTAGCTTCTTGATTTACTCCCTTTTGCTTTGGCTTCTCTCCACTCTAGTGCAAAACCCTACAAAGATTCAGAAAAATCCTGCTGAAGATTATCCAAAAACTACTGGAACAGTACATTGACAGAGAACTACCAGAAGTACAAGCTGGATTTTGAAGAAGTTGTGGCACTGAAGATATTATCACCAATGTCAGATGCATCTTGGCAGAAAGCAGAGAGTACCAGAGGAAGGTCTGTGTTTCATTGACTATGTAGAGAAATTTGTTGTGGTTCACAACAAACTGTGGCTAATCTTAAGAAGAATGGGAATCCCTGAACACTTGATTATGCTCATGTGAAAACTATACTCAGACCAGGAAGCAGTCTTCAGCAAAGAGCAAAGAAACAATGCATGGTTCAAAAACAGGAAAGGAGTGTATCAGGGATGTGTACTTTCTCCATACCGTTTAAATCTACATGCAGAACAGATCATTCGGGAAGCAGGACTTTATTAGGAGGAATGTGGCATTAGGATTAGAGGAAGACTCATCAACAATATATGTTATGCAGATGACACAACATTGCTTACTGAAACTGAGGAGGACTTGAACTGCTTGTTGCAGAAGGTCAAGGACTGTAGTCTTCAATATGAATTTGAAGTTCAACATTAAATATTCTCATCACTGGGCCAATTGGCAGCATCATGATAGATGGAGAAGAGATTGAGGTTAACAATTACAACTTCCTTGGCAGCAATTACAACATTCTTGGCAGCAGCAGTCAGAAAATAAAAAGACGAATTGGGAAAATCTGCTGTCAGGGACCTCTCCAGAGTACTGAAAAGCAACAATGTCAGTCTAGAGACTATGGTGTGCCTAATTCAGGTTTATGCATAGTAATTACTTGCTATGCATCAGAAAGCTGGACAATGACTAAGGATGACAGAAGAATAGATGTCTTAGAGTTGTGGTGCTGAAAAAGAGTCTTGAACATACCACAGACCGCCAAGAAAACAAATAGATTTGTCTTGTAGAGGTTGAAATCAAGTTTCTCCTTGGAGGCTAGGATTTTGAGGCTACATCTCACATACTTTAGGCATGTGGCCAGAAGAGACCTGTCTTTGGAGAAGAACATCATGCTCTGAAGGGTGGAGGGAACAAACAGGAGAGGAAGATCCTGGATGAGATGGATTGATAAAGTGACTGGGACAAAGGGAGCTGATGTGTTAGAGTCAGTAAGACTGGCTCAGGACAGGGCAGGGTGCAGAGCTGCTGTACATAGGGTCACCAAGGGTCACCAGCAACTCAACAACACACAACAACAACATCATTGGTTGTTGATTGTGGATCTCAGCAAAATGAAATCATTGACAACTTCAATCTTGTCTCTACCTATCATGATGTTGCTTATTGGTTCAGTGATGAGGATTCCCCCGCGCCCAATGTTGAGATGTAATTTACTTTAAAGTTCATAGTTTTTCATCTTCTATAACAAGGGTTTCAAGTCTTCTTCACTTTCTGCAAGTAAAGTTGTGTCATCTGCAGAATATTAAGGAGTCTTCATCCAATCCTAAAGCCACCTTCAAGATACCCTGCTTTTTCAGTTATTTGCAATGCATATATAGGTAAGGAGAAAGGACATACCCTGATGCACACCTTTCCTAATTTTAAAACAAACAACAATCTCTTGTTCTGTTTGGACAACTGTTTCTTGTTCTGGGTATATGTTTTGCATAAGCACAGTAAAGTGTTCTAGAATTCCCATTCTTCTTAATATTAACCATAACTTGCTATGACCCACACAGTCAAATGCTTTTGCATGGTCAGTAAACCATAAGTAAATATATTCTTACTATTCTCTGTTTTCAGCCAAGATCCATCAGACAACAGCAATGATATATCTCTTACTACACCCTCTTCTGAATCCATCTTGACTTTTTGGCATTTCCTTTTCAATGTATTGTTCCAGCTTTTAAAAAAGAATCTTCCAAAACAACTATGAGATATCATCTCACCCCAGTAAAAACTGTAAAATTTAACAGAGCAACAAACAACAGATGCTGGTGAGGTTCCAGAGAAACTGGAACCCTTATTCACTGTTGGTGGGAGTGTAAAATGGTGTAGCCACTATGAAAGGCTGTATGGCGGTCTCTCAAAAAGTTGGAAATAGAAATATCATTTGACCCAGCAATTCCATTACTGGTAATACACGCTAAAGAAACCAGAACTGCCACCCAGGCAGATATATGCACACTGGTGTTTATTGAGGCTTTGTTCACAATAGCAAAAAGTTGGAAACAACCCAAGTGCCTATCAACAAATGAATGGCTAGAGAAGCTCTGGTATATTCACACAATGGAATACTATGCAGCATTGAAAAACAAGGAACTCATGAAATATTATGCAGAATGGATGACCCTGGAGGACATTATGCTGAGTGAAATATATCAGTCACAAAAGGACAAATATTGCATAGTATTTGTAAAACGGGACTGGATCGGGGTGGAGGGAAGACAGAGAAGGAGGGGATGAATGTTGTATACTGCACTAAAACAGATGAGGGAGAGAACTGTTTAAAAGGGATATATGATTGGGTATTGTTGTCATGACAGGAGTCAAGAATGAAGGCTGCACAGTGGAGTGGACTTGGGGGGAAGGATTACATAACAATGAAAGAGGGGTGTTTTTTTTACTTTTCAAGGAGAAGAGTGAATTGGGGAGAGGGGGTGGACAGGAAGAAAAGTGCAACAATGAATGAATGGAAACCCTAAGTCTTTGTAAACTTTCATTAGAATTAATTTTAAAAAATTAGAAATAGATGTGCATCTTTTCCAATCAATTAGTCAAGCAGTTACCTTCCCAATTTATAGGCATATACTAATGAGCACATCCATGGCTGCATCTGTTTGTTGAAACATTTTCATTAGTATCCATAGTAATGGTTTTGTCTTTTTTTAGAATGTCATCATACACTATGTGATTTATAATTTGGCTTCTTTCACTTAGTAAAATGCTTTTAACAACAACTATGCTTTTTGTGCATCCAAATCTAAAGATAGAATAAGACAACCTCATTGTTTAGATATATCGTAAGTTGTTCATCCTTCTTCCTGTTGGAGGACATATTGGTTCCTTCTAATTTGGAACTATTAAGAATAAAAGTACCATAAACAATCACATACAAGATTTTGCAGTATTAAATATTCAAACTTTTGGGTTATTACCCAAGAGTGTGTTGTGTAAAGTCTATATTCAAATTTATAATAAACTGTCAAATTGAAATATGTTTTCAAGAAACCAAAAGGTGTGTTGCATTGAGAAAATTTGCTGTCAAGCACCTCTTTAAAATGTTAAAGAGCCAAGATGTCATTTTAAAGACTAAGTTCTATCTGATGCAAACCATGGTATTTTCAATTGCTTTCTGTGAATCTGAAAGTTGGATTATGAGTAATGAAGATCAGAGGAGAACTAATGCCTTGGGATTGTGGTGTTGAAGACGAATGCTGAATATACCTTGGACTTCCAAAAGAACAAACAAATCTGTCTTGAAAAAAGAGTGCAATCAGGGTGCTCCTTAGAAAAAGCAGGGGAAAATTATTTTCTTTTTTCTTTCTTCTTTCTTCTCTCTTCTTTCAGCTTTTGGCCCTGTCAGGGAAAAGAGAACTTATCAGGCAGGTGTTCCCTTGCCTTGTTATTGTTGTTGTTCTTATTGTTATGCGCCATCAACTCATAGCAACCCTGTGTACAAGAGTCCTAAACACCGTTCTATCCTGTGCCAACCTCGCCATCTCAAACACACTCATTCCCACCACTTCATTCACAGAATCGATCCATCTCATCGAGGGTCTTCCTCTCCTGCGCCGTCCCTCCATTCTCCCAAACATGATGTCCCGCTCCAAGGACCAGTCCCTCCTTGCAACATGCACAAAGTATGTCAGACAAAGCTTCAGAATCCTTGACTCCAAGGAGCATTCTGGCTTCACCCTCTCCAGGACAAACCTGTTTGTACTCCTAGCAGTCCATGGTATATTCAACACTCTTCTCCAGCACCACAGCTCAAAGGCACCAATTCTCTTTCTATCATCCCTATTCATTGTCCAACTCTCCAATGCACAGCACGTAATTGCAAAGACTATAGCCTGGATCGGGCACACCTTAGTCTCGAGCCTGATGTCATTGCTCTTTAACACTCTTGAGAGGTCCCTCACAGCTGACTTTCCCAATGCAATTCGTCTCCTGATTTCCTGGCTGCTGGTACCAAGAGTGTTGACTGTGCAGCGAAGTTTGTTAACTATCTCAATTTCTTCACCATCCATACTGATGCTGCCAATTGGCCCAGTGGTGAGTATCTCTGTTTTCTTCATGTTGAGCTTCAGTCCATATTGAAGACTGCAGTCCTTGACTTTCTGCAGCAAGCGCTTCAGGTCCTCCTCAGTTTCAGCAAGCAGGGTTGTGTCATCTGCATAATGCAGGTTATTGATGACTCTTCCACCAATCCTGATGCCACATTCCTCCTCATACAGTAGCCTAGCATCTCAGATGATCTGTTCTACATACAGATTGAAAAGGTATGGAGACAAAATACATCCCTGACAGACCTCTTTCTTAATTTTGAACCATCCAGTGTCTCCCTGCTCTGTTCTGACAACTGACTGTTGGTCCAAGTACAGGTTCCGCATTAGCACAATCAAATGTTCTGGGATTCCTATTCTTCTCAGAGTCAGCCATAGCTTGTTGTGATCCACACAGTCAAAAGCCTTTGTATAGTCAATGAAGTACAGATGGACACTCTTCTGGTATTCTCTGCTTTCTGCTAAGATCCATCTAACATTAGCTATAATATCCCTAGTACCACCACCTCTTCTAAATCCAGCCTGCACATCTGGCAGTTCTCTGTTGACATATTGTTCCAAACGTTTTTGGGTAATTTTCAGCAGAATCTTGCTTGCATGTGATATCAATGATATTGTTTCATAATTTCCACACTCTGTTGGGTCACCTTTCTTTGGAATGGGAACAAATATCGATCTTTTCCAGTCAGTTGGCCAGCTGGCTGTCCTTCAGATTTCCTGACACAATTTAGTGAGCACATCCAGGGCAGCAAGGGTAATTCAGAAAGCAATTTAAAAAATTTGGCAAGCAATTTGAAAGATCCTTAAGTAAAGTGTTTAATGTCTTTGTTAGAAAGTGTGGAGGTCAAACTTACACAATCTCAAGCTTTTTCCTTTTGGATGACAGTTGTTGATATCACCCCTTGTATTACTGCTGCACACATCTTCAATGTGCAGGCCTTGCACCCTTTAGAGTAGTGAGAGAAGATTTTCACCCTGGGATCTACAATGCCCTTTTCCAGCAGGAAGTAGCTAAGAGGATGCAGCGCCCACTTTCCTACTGAATCAGGGTGAAATCTTTCTCAGGGGAAATGACAGGGAATGGCAAAAGGACATGCTGACAAAGGAGATTAGAAATAATTTTGGACAATTTATCCTGAGCTGTCAACGCAGCGCGAGGGCGACGCAGCGCGAGGGCGAGGCCGCCAGACCGGGGAACGCCGGGGGAACGCACAATGGCAACCAGAAAAAAGCAGGAGTAGCCATATTAATCTCTGATAAAATAAATATCATTGTAAAAACCATCACGGAAGATAAGGAAGGTCACTA
>NW_006400052.1:1261546-1269573 GCF_000299155.1 Elephantulus edwardii | reverse complement strand
AGAAATAATTTTGACAAAGACTGTGGCACCATTAGAAGAAAGGCACTATCAGCTGTTTATAAAGTGTTACGACAGAGGATCTAAAAACAGCCTAAAGAATTTAGACATGATTGCACCACCTCTTCTCTAGTCTCCCGAGAAGTGAGGAAAACAAAGAAAGCAGGTGGGGACAATATAGAGAAGGCAGTGAAACGGGAAATTCTTGGCCTGAGGTGTTGTGTGATCAATGAGATGCTGGGTGGAACTCTGAGGTACGTGTGTGCTCTGTTGACGCGCAACCAACACCTGAGTGTCCTTTACACAAGGTATTGTGTGATCAGTGTGACGCTAGCTCTGAGGCACACGTGTTTCCTGTTGGTGTATATCCCACACCTGAACACCCTTTACAGTGATATCCATGTGCTGAGAGAGAGTTAAAAGAACTTAGGACAGCTGTTAGAGATGATGGAGCTTGTTCTCCGTGGGCAAAGGCACAGCTTAATTCATTAAGCCTTAATTACCCCTCAAGATTGGAAAGAGATGATGAGGGCAGTGTTTTCAAAACCTCCCATGTGTGTTCACTGGCAGTCAGATACACCTCCTAGTGAGCCGCCAGTCAGATACACCTCCCAGTGAGCCACCAGTGTGTGTTACGGGGAAGGATCCGTTGGATCAAGTAACGGGGATCCTTTACTAACCATTGGGGGAGAGAGGTTTTGTTTGTATTTTCCCACAAAACAAACTATATCCTGTGTGCGCTTCTGCTCGTCATATCCGATTTCAACCCGCCTACCGAGAAGGTGCATTGATTGAGCATCCACAACAAAAAAAGGCAGTGGAAAAGGAAGTCAAAGCCCCAGACGTCACAGACATCTGTGACATGCTGAAGGCATTCAACCAACAGCTCTTGACCTTAACCTTGGGAGTGGTAAACCCAGTGGTCCTGTGTTTATAACACTGCTTTGACCATCAATAGTGCCACAGCAGCAGAAGCTAATCAGGTTTTGTAAGCTTTTGTTTCTTCACCCGCATTTCCTATGTGTACGCGGCTCTCCTTGCTATCCTATCTTGGTCTCCCAATCCAATCCAGAAAACGAGTTGTTGGGGGATGTGCTGGGGCGAGGGGTGGGGGGGATTGTGTATCAATGAGGGAGTTTTGCTTTTCAAGGAGAGGAGCAAACGGGGGGGGGGGGGGCGGGGAGAAGGGTGCAACAATGAATGAATGGAATTCCAAAATCTCTGTAGATGTTCATTGAAATGAAAAATAAATAAAATTAAAAAATAAAAAAACAAAAACAACAAGTTGTGGCAATTCTAACCTTTTTATTATCTCCCCAGTTGTCATTACAAGAGCAGCAGCAGACCTCTTCACAAGACAGAATGCCCGCGCAGCTGCACTGAATGATCTTTCTACTCTTAGCGTCATTGGACTGTCCTCCTCCCAAGAAACATCTGGAGCCCTACACCAGAGGCTCTACACCAGAGACTTTCCCCTGGGCTCATTTAAATGAAAAAGGGAGGAGATGTTGCAGAATGTTGGGGAGGAAGGAAGGGTCTCTGGCCAGGATAGATCGCCTAAGCTCCAGATAAGTGCAAGCCTCCCAATGGCCTTTAATACTGGGTAGAGAAAGCTCCCCTGTGTTTGGCCGTACCAGCTTGAGAAAGCTCGCCACCTGGGAACATGGCTGCCGCGTCTGTTGAGCTGGGAGTTGTCCGCAAGAGGCTGAGGTTCTCCTATCCAATCCACATATCCCACGTCTGTAAGCCCACCCTATCTGCTCTTCCTGTGTATATAAGTGCAGTGCAGTCCAAATAAAATTGAGCTGGACTGACTCTCTAGGATCCCCTCCTGGAGTGGTGTATCTGCGTTGTGCAGGGTGTTGCTATAGGTTGCCAGCGAACAAACAGCAACAGATGTCTTTTATTTCCTTCTCGTGCATGACATGAGCAAGCACTTTCGATACAATATTGAATAGAAGTGGTTACAGTGGACATCCGTGTCTTGTCTCTGTTTGCAAGGAAAATGTCTTTCTCCATGGAAAATGATGTTGGTTCTTGGTTTTGCATATATACTTTTCACTATGTTGAGGAAATTCCCTTCTATTCCAATTTTGCTGAGTATCTTTATCAGGATTTTGTCAAATGACTTTTCTGCATCTATTGCTAAGATCATGTGGTTCTTGTTTACTTTGTTAATATGGTGAATTAAGTTGATTATTATTCTTATGTTGAATCCCTCTTGATCATGATGAATTCTTTTTTATGTGCTTTTGGAATCTATTGGCTGGTATTTTGTTAAGGATTTTTGCACCCATATTCATGAGAGATACTGGTCTGTAGTTTTCTTTGTTGGTAATATCTTTGCCTGGTTTTGGTATTAGGGTTATGCTTGTGTCATAGAATGAATCTGGGAGTCTTACCTCCTTTTCAATTCTTTTAGATAGTATAAGTAAAACTGATTATAGATCCTCTTTGAATGTTTGGTAGAATTCAGGTGTGAAGCCATTTGGTCCAAGACTTTTCTCACAGGGAAGACTTTTTATGCTGCTGTTGTTGTTGTAATGTGCCATTGAGCTGCCTGCAACTCATAGTGACTATATGTACAACAACAGCCCTAAAACCTACTCTATCTTGTGCCAATCTTATTGTTTCTGACACATCTACCTTTACTATTCCAGTCTCTGAATAAATCCATCTCATCGAGCGTCTTCCTCTACTGTGCTGTTCCTCCACCCTCCCAAGCATGATGTCCCTCTCCAAGGACTGATTCCACCTTATATCCAAAGTGTGTCAGACAAAGCTTCAGAATCCTTCCCTCCAAGGAGCAGCCAGGTCTCACCCTCTCTAGGACTAACTTGTTTGTTCTCCTACCAGTCCATGACATATTCAATACTCCAGCACCACAACGCAAATGCCTCAATTATCCTACCATCCCTAGTCATTGTCCAACTTTCCAATGTGCAGCAAGTAATTGCAAAGATCATGGCCTGGATCAGGCACATTTTAGTCTCCAGACTGACATCATTGTGCTACAATACCTTGGAGAGGTCTCCGACTGGTGACTTTCCCAGTCCAATTAGTCTTTTTATTTCCCGGCCACTGGTACCAAGAGTGTTGATTATGGAGCCAAGCAAACTAAAGCTGTTAACAATCTCAGTCTCTTCACCGTTTATCATGATGCTGCCAATCAGCCCAGTGGTAAGAATCTTTACTTTCTTGATGTTGAGCTGCAGTCCTTGGCTTTCTATAGCAAGTGCTTCAGGTCCTCCTCAGTTTCAGCAAGCAGGGTTGTGTCATCTGCATAAAGCAGATTGCTGATGAGTCTACGTCCAATCCTGATGCCACATTTCTCCTTGTAGAGCCCAGCCTCCCAGATAATCTGTTCCACAAATAGATTAAAAAGGTATGGAAATAGGACACAGACCTGGCATACACCCTTCCTAATTTTGAACCATGCAGTGTTTCCTAGGTCTGTTCTGACATCTGCCTCCTGGTTCAAGTAACTATAGGCTTCACATAGCACAATCAAGTGTTCTGGGATTCCCATTCTTTTCAGAGTCAGCCACAGTTTGTTGTGACCCACACAATCAAATGCCTTTGCATAGTCAATGAATCATAGATAGACATTCCTCTGGTACTTTAAGTCAAGATCCATTTGATATTAGCTGTAATATCCCTAGCACTACAACCTCTTCTAAACCCAACCTGCACTTCAGGCAGTTCTCTGTTGATGTGACTTTTTCAATTTCTTCTTTTGTGATGGGTCTGTTCAAGTGTGCTATATCCATCCTTTTCAGTCTGAGTAGGGCATGAGTTTTAAGAAAGTTGTCCATTTTCTCTAGGTTTTTTTAATTTATCCAAGTGTAGCTTTTCATAGTATTCCAATAATATTGATTTAATTTCCTCTGGCTATAATTTCTTAATCAAGTTATCTGTGTCTTCTCTCTTTTTTCCCCCTTTTGTTAAGTTTGCCAGTGGTTTGTCAATTTTATTGACTTTTTAGAAAAAACCAGCTCCTGGTCTTACTGATGGTTTCAATTGTTTTTCTGTTTTCTATCTCATTGATTTCGGCTCTTGTCCTGATAATTTCTTTTCTTCTAGAGGCTGTAGGATTAAATTGTTGATCTCTATTTGATGAAGATGTTGAGTTAGATCATTGATTTTTTCATTTATTTTATAACCCAATCATGTTCTAGCAGAGAATTACTTAGCTTCCACATGGATGGTTTTGTAAGCTTTACCCTCCTATGGTTAATTTCTAGTTTTATGGCATTGTGATCTAAGAAGATACTTTGTATTATTTCAATGTTTGTGAATTTGTTGAGGCTTGCTTTGTGTCCTAATATGTGATCAATTCTGGAGAACGTACCACGTGCTCTTGAGAAGAAAGTTAATTGAGTTTTAGTTGAATGCAGTACACTGAATCCATCCACAAGGTCGAGTTGGCTGATTGTATGGGTTAGATCTTCTGCATCTTTGTTGAGTTTGACTTGACCTATCCTTAGGTGATAGTGATATGTTGAAATCTCCTACCACTATTGTGGTGCAATTTATTTCTTTTATTCTGTTAACCATTGTTTTGTGTATTTTGGAGGTCTATCATTTGGTACGTTAATGTTGACCAACATTGTATCTTCTTGGTCTATTGTGCCTTTAGTCAGTATGTAATGTCCTTCCTTATCTTTTATGGTGGTTTTTATTCTGAAATCTATTTTACCAGAGATTAGCATTGCCACTCCTGCTTTTTGAGGTTTCCATCTGCTTGGAATATTTTTTTTTTACAGCTTTTGATTTTTAGTCTCTTTTTCTTCTTTTTTTAAATGTGTCTCTTGTAGGCAACATATTGATGGGATTTGGTTTTTTTATCCTTCTTTTCTACTCTTTTTGTTTTAATTGGTTCATTTAGTTCATTGACATTAAATGTGGTTATTGCCAGGCCAGGTTTTACTTATGCCATTTTCCATGTTTCTTTTTCTGTTGTTTCTGGTTACTATGGTCCATGCACTTTCCTTTGGGATCTCCAAGTGAAGGACTCCACTTAAAATTTCTTGTAGGTTTTGATCTTGTTTTCACAAATTCCTTAAGTTCCTTCTTTTTTGCAAAGGATCTAATGTCTCTTTCATATTTGATGGAGAGCTTTGCGGGTTATAGGACCCTTGGCTGGCAATTATTTTCTTTTAACTTTCTGTCTATGCCATCCCCTCATCTTCTAGCTCACATGATTTCTGCTGAGAAATCAGAACTTACTATAAATGTTTCCCCTTTGTAGGTGACTCTGTGTGTGTGTGTGTGTGTGTGTGTTGCTTTTATAATTCTATCCTTATCTTTTAATTTAGAGAATTTGACTCTGAAGTCTTGATGTTTTTCTTTCTTGTCTATTTTGTGCTCACTGTGCTTCTTGAATATGGATTTCCCCATTCTTCAAAATACCTGGGAAGTTTTCTTCTAGTACTTCTCCCACAATTTTCTCAGAGATTTACCTATCACTCCCCTGTTCTAGAATTTCCATCATATATATATATATTATTCTGTTTGATGATTCCAATGTTTTCTTCATTTTCTTTACATCTCATCTCTTGTTTCTTCTTCTCGTATGTTTTCAGTGAGACGCTTGTTTTCCAACTCACTGACTCGCCATTCCATCTCTTCAGTTCTACTTTTTGTGCTACCTGCATGTTTGACACTTCTGCCATTTCGGTCTTAATATTCTGGATTGCATTTTCATGTTTTCTGTTATTTCTGGTACTGTGTTGCCTCTACACTTTCTGTCTTGTGATGATTTTTTCAGTTCTTGTACCTCTTTATCAATGCTATCAATTCTTTCTTGCATAGTGGTTCAAGTTTCTTCTCATCAATATATTTCTTCTGGTCTGTTGTGTCTGGTATATTTGTTTTCTTAATTCTTTCTTCCATCTTTTGCATTTTCTTCCATAGCTGTTCAAGTTGCTCCTCATCAATATGTTTCTTCTGGACTGTTGTCTCTAGGGTATTTGCTTTCTTAATTGCTTCTTCCATCATTTGCATCTTCTTCTGTAGCTGTTTAAATAACTCCACATCAACCTATTTCTTCTGCTTCTATCTGGGGTATTCATTGGGTCTGCTCTTTAATAGGAGAAGGGTTCTTTTGTTTTTTCATGATAACTGAGGCAGACTGCTGCTTTCTTGACATTATGTGAGTCTTAGCACATGTTAGGACATTGCAACTATATAGTGACCAAGAGTATGGCAATGTTTTGTAAAGAACCTGTATATTTGTGCTCCCTTCTTGGCCTAAGGCCTGCAGAGCCAAGGGCCAAACAGCAGTGATCCCCCCAAAGTGCCTGAATGGGAAACAAGGAAGCCTTGGTTTTTCCCTTCCAGAACTGGCTTCTCCTCACTGGAGCTGCTCCAGCTCTCTGGCTCTCTTCAGCATGAGCTTCAGGGGTCCCATGTGGTCTATTTAGATAAAGCTAAAACACACATTGTCTCCCTTTGCCTTTATCTTTACTTCATTGGCCCTTCAATTCCAGTGTCTCTCTTCTTCCCCCTCCCCATCCCTTCCTCTCTCTCATCTCTATTTGATCTCACTTTGGTTCTCCTCTCTATAATTATCTTTTTCTGTCTGTCCCTCTCAATCTTAGTTTTTACCTCTATCATACAATATCCTACATAAACCACCTCTGTGATCTTCTATCTCATATCCTCTGCAATTCTTTTTTCCTTTTTTTAAATTTTTTTTTTAGCTTCCACAACCACCTGGAGTGCAGGTGGTGATAGGAACTATTCTAAAGCTACTTTCTACTTCTCTTCTCATACAAATGGGAAGATTAAACTACCCCTCCTCACCATATACACATGACCACAGGATAGATAAAAGACCATATATGAACGGGTATATAGGTGCATATACCTGTGTGTGTGTGTGTGTGTGTGTGTGTGTGTAGGGAGATCAGATTGGGAAGAGGAGATGACAGGATAATTAAAGAAGAAACAGGCTAAAGCTGAGTCTCCAGCACAAGAAACACAACATAACAGATTTAAGGCATAGAAAGCTGTCTGAGCTACTTAAGTCAGAATTTCCACTATCTTTCCTGGACAAAGGATCAGTCAGCCTAGCCAAGTCAAGCCCTATTACCAAAAGGTTCCCTCAGGGATTCGATTTCCAAATCCAAGAATCTAGACACATGAGAAGGGGACTGGAATTTTCTTAATAAGGTATGCAGATAGGCTATAAGAGGTGGGGGTTGCATTTCAGGATAGTAAAGGAGACTTACCATTTATTTTTTTAAAAGAAAAAAGCTGAGAATAACTTATTTAGATTATGAAGGAAATCTCACTAAGCCATGTCTCCAGATATTTTTTCTCCTCCCAAGATTGAGACAGAGTAGTGATCTCTACATCCTAGACTTTGAAAACACATACACACAAATGCAGTCATCTCAAAGGACTGATAAACCAACACAAGTAATCTTTGATTAACATTATCTTTAAAATGAAACAAAATTATTTGATGAATTGGTTTTTCTTTATTCCCGAGTATTTAATATTATTTTTTATATTTTTTTCTTTTTCATCAACAACCAACTCTGATTGATTAGGGTTTGGCAAAGGAAAAGTTTGGCAAAGGATGGATGTATAGCTGAAACAAATTGATGATGTGAGACTACATGGAATTGAAGAGTGTGAGCAGATAGAGATGGAAACATGGTTATCCCATAAATGGAGCAGTCTTTGGAGAGAGACAGCATGCTATGAAAAGTAGAGGGTCCGCAAAAGTGAGGAAGATGTTCCACAAGATGAGCTGACACACTGACCACCACAATGGCCTTGAGCATGACCAAAATCTTGTAGATGATGCGGGATTAGTCACGCTTCAGATCTGTTGTTCATATATGGTCACTATGAGTTGTAGTCAATTCAATGTCACCTAATAACAATAAACAAAGAATAATGGACCAACTACTCATATGCAAGTTTAAGCTGAAGCTGAGGAAAATTAAATCGAATCCACAGGAGCCAAAATATGACTTTGAGTTCATCCCACCTGAATTTCAGAATCATCTCAGGAA
>NW_006400052.1:1255782-1256444 GCF_000299155.1 Elephantulus edwardii | reverse complement strand
AGATTGGCTGCAAAACAGAGCAGTGGATGAAATGATCTCTAGGTGGTGTGAATAAAAAGGACAAAATTAAAGATACTACAGCATGGAAAAAAAAAACAAAAAAAACCAAACAAACAAAAAAAAACCCTGGGAATATCCAAGTCTGGCATTCTTCAAATTGTAAACCCTCTGGATACCATAGCTATAAAATCTTGGAATCAGCCTTGAGAGGTTTAATTTAACTAAATTTAATTTCATCTTCTAGCGTCTGGTGTAAGCAATCAGGAGTTGGTGGACAGACCTTTGTATTTAAAAGTCAGTTGAGCCTAAGAGTCTCAAGTTTGGAGCAGTTGGATTCTGGAGAGTACGTTGTTTCGATTTAATTGAAAGTCGGGTGTAAACTGTTTGAATGGGTAGGGGTTTTTTTGTTTGTTTGTTTTATGGTCTTTTGGGGTTTTGTTGTTGTTGTTGTTAACAATCAGGTGCAAGCTGACTTGCCATTTTTATTTAATTAACAATCAGCTGTGTGCTGGAAACTTCTTGTTTAAGCAATCAGGACCTGCCAGGCAGGCCTTTGTATTTATTTATTTATTTTTTTATTTTTGTGTGCGTGTACCGTCAAATCAGATCTGACTGGTACAGGAGGAGATTGTCCCTCCTTCCCCGGCAGAGCATCTGGTGGA
>NW_006400052.1:1248901-1255682 GCF_000299155.1 Elephantulus edwardii | reverse complement strand
GACATACTTTGGACATGTTGTAAGGAGGGACAGGTCCTTGGAGAGGGACATCATGCTTGGGAGGGTGGAGGGACAGTGCAGGAGGGGAAGTCCCTCTATGAGGTGGATTGATTCAGTGACTGGGGTAATCGGGATGGGTGTGTCAGAGGCAGTGCGCTTGGCACAGGATAGAGCAGGGCTTAGGGCTGTTGTACATAGGGTCGCTATGAGTCGCAAACGACTCGACGGCACATAGCAACAACAAATGGAGTCAATGTGTTATGTATTTTCTAGCCAGATTTTCTAAAACAGTGTTGTGAGCCTAGTAAACATGTAGGGAAAGTGAATACCAGAAAGGGGAAGGGACTCACACACTGAGGGAAAGACAGAACTGCACTTGAACCCAGATTGTCTGACAGTAGCACCAAAGAACCCAATAACATACCCCATAAAAAAGATGTTGAGGCGAGAGATTTATCTGAAGGACTGAAAATATGAAGAGAAGGGATAGTCTCTGGATTTTCTTGGAAGAATTCAATATACATTTATTCTGAAGGGAGATTATAGGTTATATAACTCTTCTCCAACAAAAGAAATTCTTACTCGATGGTATCAAATATCCAGAAAGCTAAAACCCCTACTGTTCAGACTTCTGCTAAACTAATCTTTCAAAACCTATTTAGGTAAGATCTGGGACCCTGATCACAGGTCCCTGACTTAGCACCATGGAGCTAGGAGGAGTTTTCACTATCTTTCTGGTGCTCTGCTTGTCTTGCCTGGTTATCCTTATTGCCTGGAAACGAACCAGCAAAGGAGGGAAGCTTCCCCCAGGTCCCACACCACTGCCTTTCCTGGGCAACCTGCTTCAGGTCCGTACTGATGCTACCTTCCAGTCTTTCATGAAGGTGAGTCTGTTTACTTCCTCTTAGAGATGGGAGTATTTGATCCTAGAGCCAGTTATGTTTGGAAGCTTATAACGTTAGGAAACACAAATCCTTGGAAACAAAGATTATGTGAATCTTGGGATTCTAGAATCTTAAAGTCTTGGTAGCACATACTAGTATACTAGAACTATCCAGTGTGAAAACCAATGTATACGAACTTTATGAACTTTGTATGTAAACTAGTATAAATTTTTAAAAAATTAAAATCTAAGAACTTGGGAATCACAGTACCTTAAATTCTGAAATATGATGATTCTCTGAGATTACCTTAACATTTGAGACTCAGTATCATGAAGTCTCATGATGTCAGTAATTTAGCATTTCAGAAATAAAAACACAGATCTCTTCGGATCTCTTCAGATCCAAATGACCATTTTGTAGATGAAGAAATTAAAGCTTGGTGTGACAGGATCACAGGATCCCAAGCTTCTGTACTTTTTTTCTCTCCATAGTTGTTCCCAAACCAAGCCTTTATTCTTTCTGCCCTCATCAGTGTTCCCCTGAAATCACAACCCTTAAAATCCTTGATATGACCAATACTTGGTGTACCAACCAGCATCATCTTCCTTTGTCTACTCCATCCCTAGCTCAAGGAGAAATATGGAAATGTGTTCACTGTATACATGGGACCCAGGCCAGTAGTTATTTTATGTGGACATGAAGCAGTGAAAGAGGCTCTGATAGACCAAGCAGAAGATTTCAGTGGCCGTGGAGAATTGGCATCCATAGATCGAAACTTCCAAGGTTTTGGTAGGTAACAGCAACAATATAGCAACAGATATGTTTAAAATGTACTTTCTATGCCCTGAGGATCTTTAATGAGAACTCTACATGCCTTATTGCATTGACCTTTTTAAAGGATTATGAATACTGTGCTAACTTTTCAAATAAAGAATATGAAGGTAATGCCCCACAGGGGGATTTGACCTGAATTTTACCTCAATTTGCTGATTCCAGGGTGCCTACTATGTTATTTGTCCTAACTTTTTATGGAGTATGCATTTTTCTATAGATTCATTAACCCAAAAGTCCATTCATTCATTATTCTTTCTATCCATTACTTTCATTTTATTCATTCACCTACTCATCATTTCATCTATTAATTCATTTGTTAATCTTCCCAATCATTTATCCATTCATTTCTCAAATCGTGCATCCATTAATCTCCACCCATCAATTAGTTCTTCCATCCATCAGTCCAAATATTTTCCTTTCATGCAACATCTATTTACCCTTTTATTAATCATCCAAATATTTGTACATATCTAGAAATTTTCAAATGCATCTTTCTATTTTCTAATTGAGGGGGAGGGAGAAGGCTTTGAATAGAGGGAGAGATTTGGGTGATTATGAGGAGAAAAGAATGGGGAGAAGCATGGGAAAGAATTAGATTAGGAATCTCTAAATGTTTCTGTCTGAATGATATGCTGATAACCCAGTGTGCATTTGTGTATAGATGCAGGTGCATGAGAATATAAAATGTGTATTAAAAATCTCTTTTTATATACATCCTCATTTCTGATTCTTTTCCACTGGACATTCTGCCTATCTGTCTCTCAACCTTCCTAGGCATTCATCCAATTCTTTTCCCAGCTCTCTGTCCAATGAAAAGCACTCTCTGATATCCACAAATTCTTTCTATTCTGACTTCTCTTTTCTCTCACACCAGCCCTAGGTTCTCTCTGAGGGTCATATAGAGAGGGAAACTTAGTCTCCCCATCCAGGCTGGGAAGTTAAAAGGTGGTTTCTGGATAGGAAAAAATTCTCAATTTTCATAATATGGCCCATTCCAACCCAGCATAAAGTTGGAGACATAAACAGAGGAAAGACAATGCCTTAGTGTTGAGATATTTGCAGGTGTAGCTCTGGCCAATGGTGAACGATGGAAGATTCTTCGCCGTTTCTCCTTGACCATCCTCCGGGACTTTGGAATGGGAAAGCGAAGCATTGAGGAGCGGATCCAAGAGGAGGCTTCCTACCTGTTGGAGGCCTTACGGAAGACGAACGGTACAGGGACTACAGAGGGGAGGGTAACAAGGGTGGTTGCAAAATGCTCAATCTAGATAAAATAGGCCTTGGTGGGAGGATACTCTATAATGGGAGTGATTTTAAAAGATTGGCTTGGAATTTTTAAACTTTTACTAGTCAGGTTGAATATTGGAAGCTAACCCGCAAGTTGTTTCTAATCTTCTGATCCAGACAACCTCAATTTCAGTGGATCTTTGGGGCCCCTGAAATTGCACACACACTTTGAAGACATGTGGATCTGTGTTTGTTGGGGTTTTGGGTTTTTTTTTTTATAATTTATCACTAAATTTCATTATATCGTTAAAGGAATCAAATTTTCATGGCACAATAGAGCCAGAAACAACTGAGATTGAAAAAGAAAAGACACAGAAGCTGAGAAATACAAAGATAAATAGAAAGAGACAGAGAGAAATTATTTTCTAAGTCAGAGATTTCTTACCTGGGCTTCATGGATGTTTAGCAGGATCTTTATAAAGGGTATCAATGTCCATTTAAACCTACAAATCATAGAATTTTTTTTTTCTTGTGGAAAAAGACTCAAAATCCACAGAAATGATACCAGCATCCTATTACTGAGATGGAGCAGCTGAGGCCTGTGAAAAGATATTCTTAATAACCCAAATGGAATCAGTGCAGCTAGACCTAGAATCCAGCCATTCTGTTTTGTGTATATGTCTTACTGGCAAAAAGAAGAAGTTCGTGATTCCATATCTTAAATATGTACAGATGTTTTTTAAAGAGAAAAATAAAATCTTATCACGTCCTTCTAGTATTTGTTTTGCCCTTAACACATGCCAGGCAATGTGCTAGCCACTTTTCTTGCATTAATGTGCTGGATTTATACAGATCAATGAGGTAGTTACTAAACCACTTGGAAAAGTGAGAAATCTATACTCAAACACAAAATTGAAGTGATTCACACCTGCTGTGAAGTCCTTAAACCAGGACTCCAGGCAGGACTGAGTGACTCCACAGTCCGCGTATCCAATAGTTTCCTACAAATTGGACAATTCTCCTCAACAGGGGTTCCCATTGATCTCACCTTTGTCCTCAGCCGTACTGTCTCCAATGTCATAAGTTCTGTTGTTTTTGGAAGCCGATTCGATTACGAGGATGAGCAGTTCCTGAAGCTTCTGAGGCTGATCAATGAGAGTTTCATAGAGATGAGCACGTCCTGGGCACAGGTACCCACCAGCCAGTCATCTCTTTTGCCCACCCTTAGTTTCAATTACCTAAGTACCTGCCTGTAGTTGACTTGTTCTTGTGTAACATCATGTGGACCAATTCATAGCTGATCCTTCAGGGGGGTTTTGGAGGCATCGAATGGAAGAAGAATGCCTCCCATTGAGAGGGATGGTAGATTTGGATGGCATGCCTTTGGGGTTGCAGCGTAGCTTCTTATCACTAGATCACCAGAGCTCCCTGCAGTTGACTTTATCCTCTACATGACCCTGAGAGGCAAGTATCAGCATCCCCGAGTCTACATAGGGACACACCCAAGTCTTAGATGCACCACTAGAATTTGAAGTGTAAACTATGATTCAGACTCAGCTCAGGCCGATCCCATCAGCGACAAATCTCTGCTCTATTCTTCACAGTTATATGACATGTATTCTGGAGTCATGCAATATTTTCCAGGAAGACACAATCGAATCTACTATCTGATAGAGGAACTCAAGGACTTCATTGCCTCTAGGGTCAAGATTAATGAAGCATCTCTTGACCCTCAAAATCCTCGGGACTTCATTGACTGCTTCCTCATCAAGATGCACCAGGTGCCGCCTCCTTTCTCACTCCCTTTCTCTCATCTCCTCAGTCCCTGAGACTTGTCACAATAAAACCATATGTAGAATAGCTAAGAACATAAGAGTAAGCATTGTTTCACATACGGTTCTATTAACTTATATTCCCATTACTAACATTTTGTTTCCATCTAGAAAAAAGGATAGTATCAATTTACAGCTTCGGAATCACAGAATCTTAAAGCTGCATAATCTTGGACGATCAAAACGTCATTGTTGTTAGGTGCCATTAAGCCATTAAGTCACAGCTCCTAGTGACCCTGTGGACAGCAGATCTGTCCTACACCACCTTCACCATCTCTTCTGGCTCCAGCCCATTGTTACAGACACCGTGTCAACCTGTTCTATTGAGGGTCTTCTTTTCTGCTGATTCTCTCCCTTTCCCAGCATAATCTCTTTGTCCAAGGACTGAGCTCTCTGATCACATGCCCAAAGAATGAGACAAAGGCTCACCTCCTTGCTCCCTTACAACTTTCTGATGATAAATGCCAAGGGCATATGCCTTTAGAAAAGAAGAATGGTGCTCACTTCGGCAGCACATATACTAAAATTGGAACGATACAGAGAAGATTAGCATGGCCCCTGCACAAGGATGACATGCAAATTCATGAAGCATTCCATATTTTTGTAAATGTTCATTGAAATAAATAATAATAATAGTAGTAATAATAAATGAATAATGATAATTCTAAAGTCTCCGTATTTGAGATATTTAGATGTTAAACTTCTTAGGGATTTAGAAATTCAACCTTTAGGATTCCCAGAATCTTAGAAGTTAAGAAATGTATATTTCAAGTCATAGAACCCTTCAGCACTCCAAAGTTCAGAATTATACACGATCATGTCATACAATTCCAAAACTCAAAAGATACTCTATTTTCTTGTCCTCTCATTCTGCCACTATTCAATTCACTCCAACCATACTGGCCTCTTGTTGCTGCTCCTCTAATATATCAGGCACATGGATGAATCTAGAGAACATAATGTTGAATTACAAAAGGAAAAAATACTATTATATGACTGCTATTACAAAAAGCCATAGAAATGTTTACATAAGGAAAGAATCATTCTTGTATAGTTACCAAGGAGAAGGGGCAAAGTATAAATTAATTAATAAATAATAACTTATTAAGATGGGTGAAGGGAAAGAGAACACAGAATATGTCAAATATTATCTGTATTGTAACTGATATCAGGAAATAAAATGTGCAGAAATGATTGATGTTAAAAGAGAATACATTTTGTTAACTTTCACTTAAACCACAATTTAAAAAATATAACAAATACACTTCTTTCCAAACCTTTGCTCTTGCTGTTTCCTTTGAAACATTCCATTCCCAGACACCCTCTTCATTTATCCAAGTATTTCTTGTCACATATGACTTCTCTAAACACAGGGAGGATATAAGATTAAAAAAAATTATTATGTTACTGTCCTATTTATCATTTATCTTTAGGATAAAAACAAACCTGACACTGAATTCAACCTCAGGAATCTGGTGCTCACCACTCTCAACCTCTTCTTTGCTGGCACGGAGACTGTGAGCTCCACCCTCCGCTACGGAATCCTGTTGCTCATGAAGTATCCTGAGGTAGAAGGTAAGAGTTGCCCCTAGTACCTGACTTCCATGAGGAAGGAAGACACATCCTTAAAACCTGGGAATACTTACGAAACAGGCTTAAGTATGCCCTGACAGGAGATGAGGTTAAAAAAATCTGCATGCAGCGGTTCATTAAGATTGATGGCAAGGTCCGAACTGATATAACCTACCCTGCTGGTTTTATGGATGTGATCAGCATTGACAAGACTGGAGAGAATTTTCGTCTGATCTATGACACCAAGGGTCAATTTGCTGTTCATCGCATTACACCTGAGGAAGCAAAGTACAAGTTATGCAAAGTAAGAAAGATCTTTGTGGGCACAAAAGGAATCCCTCATCTGGTGACCCATGATGCTCGAACCATCCGCTACCCTGATCCTCTCATCAAGGTGAATGACACCATTCAGATTGATTTGGAGACTGGAAA
>NW_006400052.1:1234259-1246821 GCF_000299155.1 Elephantulus edwardii | reverse complement strand
AGTTGGACAGTGACTAAGGAGGATAGAAGGAGAATTGATGCCTTTGAGCTGTGGTGCTGGAGAAGAGTATTGAGGGTACCATGGACTGCTAGGAAAACAAGTAGATTCATCCTGGAAAGGGTTAAATCGGGCGGCTCCTTAGAGACAAGGATTCTGAGGCTCCGTCTAACATACTTTGGACATGTCGTAAGGAGGGACTGGTCCCTGGAGAGGGACATCATGCTTGGTAGGGTGGAGGGACAGCACAGGAGGGGAAGGCCCTCTATGAGGTGGATTAATTCAGTGACTGGGGCAATTGGGATGGGTGTATCAGAGATGGTGCAATTCGCACAGGACAGAACAGAACAGAGTTTAGGGCTGTTGTACACAAGGTTGCTATGAGTCACAAGCAACTCAACAGCACATAACAACAACAAGAAGCAGGGTGGACCATCTACTTCCTAAATATCAGGCCACTGAAAATCCTATGAACACTAAAGGAATGAGGATAGTTATAGTAGTGTAGTGGTGGAGGAAGTGATTGGAAGTCAGTTAAAAGGAGGAAGAACAATAACAAACATAGTTTAATAATTGGAACCAGGAACATACGTAATTTGAATGATGGAATACTGGCTATTATTTAAAATGAAATATAATGCATGCATAGTGACATACCAGGCTTTAGTGAGATGAGATGGGCCAGCTTTGACCACTTTGAATCAGATAATCATGTGTTATACTATGCAAAGAATGAAAAACAGAAGAATGGTGTTACAAGTTATAGTTAAAAAAGTCAATTTCAAGTTCTATCCTGAAATACAATACTGTGTGTGATAGGATAATATCCATATGCACAGAAGGAAGACTTGTTAATGTGACTATTATTCAAATATACACTCATATATCTAGAGTCAAAGAGGACAAAATTAAAAATTTCTTACCAAATCTTGCATCCAAAATGTACCAAACATGCAATCAAGATGCTTTAATGGTAATTGGTAACTGGAATGCAAAAGTGGGAAACAGTGAAGAAGGAATGGTGGTGGTGTTGTAGTTTTTGTTGTTGTTTTTATGTGCCATCAACTCATACTGACCCTATGTACAACAACTCTGAAGCCTGCCCTGTCCTAAGCCAGTCTCACTGACTCCAAAACTCCTACCCCTATTGCCCTAGTAACTGTATCAGTCCATCTGATCCAGGGCTTTTCTCTCCTGCGCTGTACCTCTACCCTTCCAAGCACAATGTCCTTCTCCAAGGAAAAGCCTCCTGGCCACATGCCCAAAGTATATGAGATGCAGCTTCAAAATCCTAGCCTTCAAAAAGAAACTTGGTTTCACCCTCTCTATAACATACCTATTTGTTTATTTGGTGGCCCATATTATTTTCAAGACTCTTCTCCAGCACCACAACTCAAAGGCATCAATTCTTCTTCAGTCATCCTTAGCCGTTGTCTAGCTCACTGATGCATAGCAAGTAATTGCAAAAACCATTGCCTAGATCAGGTGCCCCTAGCCTTTCTCATCCATGTTTCTGTCTTCTTCCAGCCAAGATCCATGAAGAGATTAACCATGTTATTGGACCTCACCGGATCCCAAGTGTGGATGATAGGGTCAAGATGCCCTACACAGATGCTGTGATCCACGAGATACAAAGACTTACAGACATCGTGCCTATGGGTGTTCCACACAATGTAATCCGGGACACTCAATTCCGAGGCTTCCTTCTGCCCAAGGTAGGGCTGCACCACCCTATTGCCTCATCATCTTCTCTGCACATCTCTTTCTTCCTATGTCCCTCCCCTCACATCTCAACATTGGACATCTTGTAACTGACCCCTTTTCCAATCCAGGGCACCGATGTGTTTCCCTTGCTTGGTTCAGTCCTCAGAGACCCTAAATACTTCCGCTACCCAGATGCCTTCTATCCACAACATTTCCTCGATGAGCAGGGACGTTTCAAGAAGAATGAAGCATTTGTCGCCTTTTCCTCTGGTAGGTTGCGATGGTCTGGGTGACCCCTAGGAATGTCCTATATCTATCCCCCAATCCAGGGTACATCTAGAAATCTACACTTAAGGGAAGTAATTCTACATGTTGAGGCCCCTAGTTGAGGATGGTAATGAACAAACCCTGTGACATTGTAATGACCTCTTAAAGTGCTATGGAGGCACCTGAAGTTCAGAAGTGTGCTCTGGCCCCAGTCTCCCAACCCCCATCCCCCATCCCATTATCCTGTGCAAGTGTGAGCCAATCTATTACCCTCCCCTGTGCCCACAGGAAAGCGCATCTGTCTGGGTGAAGCCATGGCCCGAATGGAACTCTTTCTCTACTTCACCTCCATCCTTCAAAATTTTTCCCTGCGATCACTAGTGCCACCAGCTGACATCGACATCAACCCAAAACTCTCTGGATTTGGCAATATCCCCCCTACCTATGAAGTTTGCCTCGTTGCACGTTGAATGCCCACAAAGTTTCCACAATATCCATGAGCTGGGCATTCTCGTCCGTCATGGAATAGAAGTCTCCTAACTTTACCTTCAAAATACAGAATTGAGTATCTTGTACAGTCAGTAAACTATGCAAGGAAGCTTATGCAATATTTTTGCAAAATTCCAAAGGATATACCTTCTCCTGATCATCTCCTGCTAGGATTTCTGCCTCCACCAAATTTGTGTTGTCTATTCTTCACCTTTATGTGGCCCCATTTTCTCTGGCCTGATACTGATCTGTGAGTCAAAATCCTTTCCACTTCAAATAAATCTCCCTCCAAAAGGCAGGGAAGCGGGGCAGGGCTGGGCTGGGCTGGGCGCAACCAAGAACTCAAGAGTGATGAATATAAAATGTTTATTGTGTTGTTTTGTGACTTCACTATAGACTCCCCTTGTTATTAATCTTCATTTCTCCAACTCACATCAGAGATCTTTCCCTAGTCATGACAACTCTGGGAATATCCAAGTCTCCATAATCCTGATGGATCATTGCCCAGAAAGAATTCCCCTCAATCTCTCCTTGTATCCTGGTTGCTCTAACTCCTCCTCTCAATTTCAGATATCCTCACTCTGCTTTGAATAATAATTCATCCACCCTCTACTTTTATTATTCCATTTTTGTCTCCATCAATGCCCTGAAGTTGATAAAAATCTTCCAGCATAGATATTTGTGTATTCAAATAATATTTATTACATACCAAGTGTGTGCAAGCACCTGCTAAAGGTATTTGAAATCCATGAACAACACAGACAAAAATTGCAACCTTGAGGAATTACACAGACAGATACAAAATAATATGATTGGTAAGCAAATAATTTATTATGTCAGAAAAGTAAAGCAGTTAAACAGGATAGGTAGGGAATGCCACGGCTGGAATTGGGTATGTCTAGGAGAAGTCTCATCAGCTCGTGGAGGCTAATAGGCAAGGCATTCAAGTATCTGGGAATTAATCTTCTTGGAAGAGCAACTTAAAAGGCAGGAACATTCCTATTTTTAAAAGACTTCACGAAGGGTCTAGTATGGATGAAGTAGAGGGGAGATATAAAGAAAAGAAATAAAAGAGATGAGGCTATAGAGTTACTTGGGGGCCTGATGGCATTTCCTCATGTGGTAGGAAGAATGAGTTGGTTGTGAGCAGAAAGAGATATATCCTGATATATTTTGAAAGCTTCATCTATCTGCTACATATAAAACAGACTAGAGTAAGAACAAGAACTAAAGCAGAAAGACAAATTTGGAGGCTACTGTGACTGGTAATTTTCACTTCTTGTTATTACGTGCCATCAAATTGATCACAACTCTTAGCAACCCTATGAACAAAAGACCTTAACCCTGTTTTATAACTATTGTCGTTTCTCCAAGTTCATAGAGTTTCCAGAGGCATGTTGTCTAGGAGGTAGATACCACTCTTGCTTCCAAGCCTGACTTAATTCTGGGAGCTCCACCAAATACTGTTAAACATGTGTAACCATTATGGAATTTGAAACATCAATGGCACAGCTAGTTAAGTTAGGCACAGTGAAACTAAAGTGTTGAGTGAGTAGAAATGGGTGGATAGAATTTATTGTAAAGTAGGAAACAGCAGCATCTCTTGATGTACTGGATGTGGGGTGTGGAGACCCATGTGTGTCATCCTAGTGCAGTTCTAGAGATTTTCAATGAGTGGTTTTCATCCAAGACACTTCTGGATGGACCTGAACCTCTGCATTTTCACTTAGCAAGTGTATGAACCTATTGTACAAACCAAGGATTACCATTAATCCTACTGCACAATCTATTACTCAATCGTAAGCTATTACTCACAAATTAAGCCATAAGGAAATTATACTGGACCCTACAAAATGCTAAAAATGAGGCAACTGACAATGTCAACTTCTGGTGAGAAAGAGAGCAACTGGAACTCTCATACTTTCATTCATCTGGTCTTCGTTCATTAGTGTTCAAGGCTTCAAACCTGCTCCTGAAATGAATTTTTTAAATTCAGGGGGGAATAGATTCAAGATTATATTATTAAAACTCATACTTGTTTTGACTTTTTTCAGGTAGCACTCTTGAAGATGAGGCTGGCTGTGGGGGTGTCTGTAGAAGACAGTTCTGTCTTCTGATCAGTCACAGCTCTGTCCCTGATCAGCTTAGTGACCCAGGTTGTTCTCTCTACACTTTGAGCCTCTTTCTTCATGGTCCCTTTCAGTCCCTTCTGTGCTGGTGGGTTATAAGCTTATATAGCCACTCTTGAAGATGGTTTGACAGTTTCTTGTAAAACTGCACACACATTTACCAGAAGACCACCCAGAGATGTTATCCTAGATACATATGCAATTAGAAGAAGTTATAAATATATTAACACAAAGGTATGTATGCAAATGTTCACACCCACCAGGATGGCTATACCACCACCCACCACTACCTAACTGGAAAATAACAAGAGTTGATGGAGATGTGAGGAAATTGGAACACTCATTTATTATTGGTAGGAATTTCAGATGTGGGAAACCATGGGAATTAGTTTGAGGAACCTTCAAAAGATAAGACACAAGTACCATAATGGGCCTTGCAGCCAATTCTAATTCATGGTGACACCATGTGTGCAACATAGAGCTGTGATCTGTAGCGTTTCCGGTGACTTATTTTCCAGAAGTAGAAAACCAGCCTTTTCTTCTCAGGGTCCCAGGTCTCAACTCACTGTAGTGGAGTAATTTCCAATGCATAACAACCCTCCAGCAGGTTTCTAAGGCTATGAAGCACAGCAGAAGAGACTTCCCATCTTTCTTCAGAAGACTAGCCCACCATTCACAACAGCCAAACAACCCATGTGGACATTTATCAATGAATGGATAGACAAAATGACTTGTCCATACAATGGTATATTGTAGCACTGTTGTTATATGTCAGAACACATTCATAGCTGACTCTCCAGTGAGTTTTCAGATGCTATAAATCTTATGGGAGGAAATTATCTTTCTCCCTCAGAACAGCTGGTGGATTCGAACGACCTACCATTGGATTGGCAGCACCAGAATGCAGAACTGACATATGCCAAAACCTAAAAAAGCCTCAAAAACACTATGTCACCTGAAAAAAGCCAAAACACATATGAGTTTTAATAATATAATCGTGAGTCTATCCCCCCTGAATTTAAAAACCAACTTAGGAACAGGTTTAAAGCCTTGAACACTAATGAATGAAGACCAGATGGGAAGAAACCAAGAATATCATCTATAAAGAATGTAAAAGGTCATTACAAAGAAGGTGGAAAAGGAAAAGATCAAAATGGATGTCAGAAGAGATTCTGAATATTGTACTAGAGTGCCAAGAAGCTAAAGCAAAGGGAAGAAATCAAGAAGTTAAAGTGCTGAATAGAAGATTTCAAAGGGCAGCTCGGGAAAACAAGGCAAAGTATTATAATGAAATGTGCAAAGAGCTGGTGTTCGAAAATCAAAAGGACCAAACTAATTCAGCATTTCTTAAACTACAGGAACTAAAGAGCAAATTCAAGCCATGAGTTGCAATAATTAAGAATACTATGGGCAGAATATTGAATGATTCAGGAAGCATTAAAAGAAGATGGAAGGAATATAGAGTCACTGTACCAAAAAGAATTGTCTAACACAGAAGAATTGCATGAAACAACATATGATCAAGAGGCAACAGTGTGTGAATTTTGTAAATAAACTAGTGGGGGTGGGGGAAGAGTCAATGGTGATGAAAAAGAAAATTCAGGCTGCTCTGAAGGACTTGGGAAAAAAAAAGCTCCAGGAATTGATGGGATACCAATTGATATATTTCAGCAAACAGATGTTTCTCTGGATGTGCTCACCAGGTTGTGCCAAGAAATCTGGAGGACGACAAACTGGCCAACTGACTAGAAGAGATCCACAATTATTCTCATTCCAAAAAAAAGTGTCCTGACAGAGTGTGGAATTTATCAAACAATAGCACTTAAATCATATGCTAACAAAATCCTGCTGAAGATTATCCAGAAATGACTGAAATGGTACATTGACAAAGAACTACCAGAAATGCAAGCTATGTTTAGAAGAGGTTGTGGCACTAGAGACTACTGCCAATGTTAGATCGATCTTGGCAAAAAGCAAAGAATACCAGAGGAATGAATATCTATCTGTGTTTCATTGACTAAGCAGAGGTATTTGTGTGGATCAAAACAAATTGTGATTAACCCTGAAGAAAACTGGAATCCCAGAACCCTTGATTGTGCTTATAGGAAATCTATTCTTGGACCAGGAAGCAGTTGTCAGAACAGAGAAAGGTAACACTGCATGCAGTGTGTCAAGGATGCATCCTGACTCCACAACTTTTCAATCTCTATGCAAAACAGATCATTCGGGAAGCTGGGCTTTATGAGGAGGAATGTGGCATCAGGATTAGAGGAAGACTCATTAACAACATATGTTATGCAGATGCATATATAACCTTGCTTCCTGAAACTGAGGACATGAATCGCTTTCTGCGTAAGGTCAAGGACTGTAGTCTTCAATATAGATTGAAGCTCAGCATCAAGAAGACAAAGATTTTCAACACTGGGCCAATTGGCCCAAAGATAGATGAAGATGAGATTGAGGTTCATAACAATTTCTGTTTGCTCGGCTCCACAATCAACACTCTCGGCACCAGCAGTCAGGAAATCAAAAGACAAATTGCATTGGGAAAATCTGCTGTCAGGGATCATGCCAGAGTGCTGAAAAGCAGCGATGTCAGTCTAGAGACTAAGGTGCACCTAATTCAGCCCCTGGTCTTTGCAATTACTTGCTATACATCAGAGAGCTGGACAATGTCTAAGGATGAGAGAAGAATTGAAGCCTTTGAGTTGTGGTGTTGGAGAAGAGTCTTGAACATAACATGGACCACCAAGAAAATAAATAGGTCTGTCTTGGAGAGGGTGAAACCAAGTTTCTTTATGGAGGCTAGGATTTTGAAGCTGCATCTCACAAACTTTGGGCACGTGGCCAGGCGGGACCTATCCTTGGAGAAGGATAACATACTCAGAAGAGTGGAAGGATGCACACCCATGTTTATTGCAGCTTTGTTCACAATAGCAAGGAGTTGGAAACAACCTAAGTGCCCATCAACAAACGAATGGCTAGAGAAGCTGTGGTATATTCGCACAATGGAATACTATGCTGCATTAAAAAACAAGGAACACATGCAATATTATTCAAAATGGTTGACTCAGGAGAACATTATGCTGAGTGAAATATCCCAGTCACAAAAGGACAAATATTACATGATGCCACTGTTGTAGAATGGGACTGTCCTTGGGGTTGGGGAGAGACTGAGTAAGATGGGTTCAATAATGTATACTGCACTGAAACAGAGGAGGGAGAAAACTGTTTAAAAGAGATATATGACTAGGTATTTCTGTCATCACAGGAGTCTAGAGCGAGGGCTACATGGTGGAGGGGACCTGGGGGAGGGTTTGTAAAACAATGAAAGAATCTTTTCTTTTACTTTTCCATAATTTTTTACTCATGTACTTATAACTTGTTAGTCAAATTTGTGTCTTCTAGGTTGCAACACCCCCATGATACATCTTCAAGGATATGAACATGTACGGCCAAGCACAATCAATAAGAGTGCATCTAAATTCCAAAATCAATCTCCATAATAGTCTATGTGTTTCCTACTGCCAAAGGGGCCCTTTAGAGTAGTGAGAGAAGATCTTCACCCTGAAACCCATAGCGTCCCTTTTCAGCAGGAAGTAGCTAAGAGAATACGCCATCCCCTTTTCCTTATGAATCAGGGTGAAGTCTCTCTCAGGGAAGAGTGATAGGGAATGGCAAAGGACACACCGACAAAGGAGATTAATCAGAACTGACTTTGACTAGCACTGTGGCAATTGGACAATTAAAACAGACATTTGGATGGTGGGGAAGAAGAACAAACTGGGGAGGAGGGTAGAGAGAATGGTGCAGCAATGAAGGAATGAAAACCCAAAATCCCTGTAAATGTTCATTAAAACTAATAAAATTTAATAATAATAATAAGGAAAAAAAAAGAAGAGTGGAAGGACAGTGCAGGAGAAGACATCATGCTTGGAAGCATAGAAGGACAGTGCAGGAGAGGAAAACCTTGGGTGAGATGGAATGATACAGTAACTGGGGAAATGGAGTTAGGTGTGTCAGAATTAGTGAGACCTGCTGAGGACAAGGCAGGCTTCAGAACTGCTGTATACAGGTGACTCGACAGCACATAACATTATAAATATTATATGCAGTAATACATGTGAGATTGTACATTCTAATAACATATGTTAAAAGAACTTCTTATACATGCTACGAAAATGGGTCCAATATCTAATACAAGAGAAACAGACCTAGAAAATGTTTCATTTTGTATAAGTCCACGGACAAAAACTCCTGAAAAAGGCAAAATCATAGAGCCACCAAATAGGTCTACCATTACCAAGAATTAGGAGTGGCAGAGAACTTAATTGTAAATCCATAACTTTGTCTTGATTATGGTAGTGATAATCCAGTTCTGCATTTGTCAATACTGCTATATTTTAAAGATATTTAAAATTGAACAATTGTCTGTATGGCTCAGAGTATATTTTTAACGGACAATTGTTGCTCTATGTAAAAAGTAACAAAGAAGTAAATTTGTATATCGTGTTTTTCTAGGGCACCGAGCAAGATATTTAAAAAGCTTATATTGTAGAACATGGAGGAGGATCCAAGGCAGGAAGAGGGGACCAGAGGAGTGAGGATGGGGGTGCTTAATCATAGGATCGTATAATTTGATGGGTGGGGGAGGGGTAGGTAAAGGAAAGGGAAAAGATGAGGCAAGAAAAACAATGGATACGAACTTTGTAAGTAAAACAATATAAAATAAAAATTTTATTTAAAAATGCTTAGAATATTTAAAAAAGCTTATAGTATATCCTCTACTTTAATTACCTTCTTTCACCAAAAATTGTATTACCTTTAAATATGAGGATAGGTCAAGCATGAGATGCAGTGCCCTGGGAACAGAAGTGACAGTTTTATCCAACTCATTCTTTCAGGTGAAGGATCTAATATAACAAGTCTACTACATTTACCAACACACAATAGCCATGTGCTTTTATGTTCCCAATTCAGGTAAAATTATATCTGTACATTAAGTACTTACGGAGCAACCACCTGTTAGAAGCTCTGGGGATTTGACAGTGATTAAAATCCATTCCAGCAAGGAGGCCAGGAGGCAGAAATGAAAAAATAAAGTACTGTGGTCTAATTATTTTGTATTTATACTATCAATAAAGTAAAGCAACAAAATAAATAGAAACTTGCAATGGTAAAGACAAAGGCTACTGAGACTAATGTTTAGGAAGGATCACTGAAGAAACTTCATTGTTTGACAGTAAATATTATAAGATAGCTATTAAAGCAAAGCAGTAAATGTAAATATATATTCATATATGTTTGTGTTTTATAATGGGATGTATTATAATGGAATGTACAGAGAGCTGGAATTGGAGACTAAAAAGGGAAGAACTCACTCTGTGTTTCTCAAGCTGAAAGAACCGAAAAACAAATTTAAACTTCATGTCAGAGTATTGAAAGATGCTATGGGCACTATATTGAATGACCCAGAAAACATCAAAAGAAGATGGAGGGAATACACAGCGTCACTGTACCAGAAAGAACTCATTGACATTGAACATTTCAGTAAGTACCATATGAACAAGAGGTAATGGTAATGAAGGAGGAAGTAGAAGCTGCATTGAATGCACTGGAAAAAATAAGGCTCCAGGAATAGAAAGGATACCAATTGACTTATTTCAATTAACAGATGCAGCCTTGGATGTGCTTACAAGTCTATGCCTGGAAATTTGGAAGACAGATGTCTGTCATATAGATTTGAAGAGGTCCATACTTATTCCTATTTCCAAGAAAGGTGATTCAAGTGAATGTGGAAACTATCAAACATTATCATTAATATCACATGCAAGCAAAATATTGCTGAAGATCATTGAAAAAACAGCTAGATGTTCCTATAGATAGCGAATTGCCAGAAGTTCAAGCAGGGTTTAGAAGAGGTTGTGGTACCAGGGATATCATTGCTGATATAGATGGATCAGGGCTGAAAGTAAAGAATACCAGAAGAATGTGTATTTATGCCGTATTGATTATGGAAAGGCATTTGACTGTGTGTATTGTAACAAGTTGTGGCTGCCACTGAGAAGAATGGGGATCTCAGAGCACTTAGTTGTGTGCATGTAGAACCTATGCCTGGTCCAGGAGGCTGTTGTGTGAACAGAGCAGGGGAATACCACATGGCTTAAAATTGAGAAGAAAGTGTGTCAAGGTCGTATTCTTTCTCCATACCTGTTCTGTCTGTATGCTGAGCAAATTATCCAGGAAGCTGAACTCTTTGAAGAGGAGTGTGGCATCAGGATTGGAGGGAGACTCATCAATAACCTATGTTGTGCAGATGACACAACCTTGCTTGCTGAATGAGAGGACTTGAAGCAGTTGTCGCAGAAGATCAATGAATGCAGCCTTCAGTATGGATTGCATCTCAATATCAAGAAAACAAATATTCTTACCACTGGGCCAATAGGCAGCATCATGATGGATAGAGAGGAAATTAAAACTGTCAACAGCTTCATCTTGCTTGGATCCACAATCAGCACCCTTAGTACCAGCAGTCAAGAAATAAAGAGATGCATTACACTGGGAAACTCTGCAGTTAGGGACCTTTATAAATTATTGAGAAGTAATGATGTCCATTTTGAGGACTAAGGTGGATCTGATTCTGGTCTTTCTGATTACTTGCTATGCATCTGAGAGCTGGACAGTGAATAAGGACAATAGAAAAAAGAAGCGGCGCCTTTAAGCTGTGGTGTTGGAGAAGACCACTGAACACCCTATGGATGGCCAAGAGAATGAACAGGTATGTCTTGGAGAGGTTCTTTGGAGGCAAAAATAATGAAATTTTGGCATGTTTCTATGAGAGTTCATTCCTTGGAGAAGGACATGATGCTGAAAAGGGTGGAGGGTTGGCAAAGGAGAGGAAGACCCTCAACTAGGTGGACTGATATGGTGACTGCTGCAATGGGCTCTAGTGTGTCTGGACGTGTGAGGATGGTGCAGGATAGAACAGGGTTCAGATCTTTTGTTCACAGAGTCACCATAAGTCATACTCAACTGCCCCAAACAACAACAACATGTTTGTGTTAATCTATCAGTATCTGGAAGGTAGTATACTAAACAAGAATTCTTTAAAATTATTTTCACATACATCATGTTTTATAAAATTAATTGCAGTTGATCAATGGCACATCTCATATAATCTTCACTGCACCTTGCCTATTCCTGTACCCCTCATCCACCCACTAATATCTAGTATTTTTGTTTCCCCTTCTCCTTTCCTCCTCCCATTTGAACAGTTACACATATCCTGTTCTGTGTTGCTATTTGCAGTAACCACATAGTCTTTTTGTTGACTGAGGAGACTGATCCTCTGTTTTCTTGATCAGTGTTCACTGTAGTACACTTCTATCTCCTTTCTCTGTCTACTCCCCAGTTACTATCTTATTTTTCACCTTAGCAGTCTTACACAGTTCTTGTCCTTTTGTGACTGAGTTATTTCATTCAGCATAATGTCCTCTTGGCTCATCTATGGTGTGTAAAATTTTAAGAATTTTTTATTGTTCATCAATGCTGCATAGTATCACATTGTGTGAGCGTACCACAATTTCTCTATCAATTTGTTTGTTGGGCTGTTTCTATATTCTTGCTATTATAAATAATGCTGCAACAGACATGTTGTTGTTCAGTGCCATCGAGTTGAATATGCTTCATAGCTACCCTAAGAACAATAGCTCTGAACAATGTCCTATCATATGCCATCTTCTTCATCTATTGACACACTTGAGTCCATTGCAATAATCATAGGTTTACATATATTCACCCATGTATCAGCTCTGATTTCCTTGGGATATGGGAGTGGAATAGCTGGGTCAGAAGGGCTACCTATATTCAAATTCTTTTTTGCTTCATAGAATGAATCTGGGAGGGTTCCATCTTCTTCTATTTTCTGAAATAATTTATGTAGAATTGGTAACAGTTCTTCTTTAAATGTTTTATAA
>NW_006400052.1:1217172-1230752 GCF_000299155.1 Elephantulus edwardii | reverse complement strand
GCGTTCCCCGGTCTGGCGGCGGCGTTCCCCGGTCTGGCGGGCAGCGGCGTTCCTGGTCTGGCGGCGTTCCCCGGTCTGACGGGCGGTGGCGTGCGTTCCCCCCCGCGGGCGGCGGCGTTCCCGGTCTGGCGGCGTCAAATTCTTTTTTAAAAAAATATGCCAAAATGGCTTCCATAGTGGTTGTATTATTTTATAATCCCACCGTAAGTGCGTAAGAATTCCAATATTTCCACATTCTCACCCATATTTATTGTTTGCTGTTGCTGCTGGAGTGAGATGGTATCTCACTATTGTTTTGATTTACATCTCTCTAATTGCTACTGATTTTGAGCATTTCCTCTTGTGTTATCCGAAAATCCTCCTTGGTGAAGAGTCTTTTTCTGTCTTTTGTCCATTTTGCGAGTGAGTTGACAATCTTTTTTTTTTTTTTTATTTTGTGGAGGCCCTGTACGCACTGTAGTATTCTATAAGTTTTAGTTATGAGTTCCTTGTCAGAAATAACATTGCTAAATTTTTCTCAATCTGTGGACTTTCTTTTCACCCTATTGTTGGTGTTGTTTTGTTATGTGCCATTGAGTCACCTGTAATTCATAGCAACCCTATGTACATTAGCTCTGAGCCAATTTCCTCAGCTCCAACAGACCTAATCCCATTTTTCTAGTCACGGAATCAATTCATCTCATCCTGGGTCTTCCTCTCCTGCACTATCCCTCTACCCTTTCAAGTATAATGTCCCTCTCTAAGGACTGGTCTCTCCTGGGTATGTGCCCAAATTATGTGAGATAGAGCTTCAAAATCCTTGCCTCCAGGGAACAACTTGATTTCACCCTCTTCAAGACAGACCTGTTGTTTCTCCTGGCAGTCTATGGTATGTTCAACACTCTTCTCTAGCATCCCAACTCAAAGGCAGCAATTCTTCTTCTATCATCTTCAATTATTGTCCAGTTCTCAGGTGCATACCAAGTAATTGCAAAGACCATGGCCTGTATCAGGCACATCTTAGTCTCCAGACTGACATTGTTGCTCCTCAGTACTCTAGAGAGGTCCCTGACAGTAGATTTTTCCCAATGCAATTACTCTTTTGATTTCTTAACTGCCGGTACCAAGAGTGTTGATTGTGTAACCAAGCAAACTGAAGTTGTTAACAATCTCAGTCTTTCACCATCAATCATGAAGCTGCCAATTGGCCCAGAGGTTAAGTATCTGTTTTCTTTATTTTGAGCTTCAATCCATATTTAAGGCTGCAGTCCTTGACCTTTTGCAGCAAACACTTCAGTCCTCCTGAAGTGAGCAAGGTTGTGTAATCTACATAATGCAGGTTGTTGATTAATCTTCTCCAATCCTGATGCCACATTCCTCCTCAAAAAGTCAAGCCTCATGGATTATCTGTTCCACATATAAATTGAAAAGGTATGGAGATAGGTACACCTTTCCTCATCCTGTACCATGCAGTATTTCCTTGCTCTCTTTTGACTATTGCTTCCTGGTCCAAATACAGGCTTCCCACGAACACAAGTTGGTGTTCTGGAATTCACATTCTTCTCAAGGTTAGCCACAATTAATTTGTTGTGATCCACACATTCAAATGCCTTTGATAGTCAAAGAAATACAGAGAAGCCATTCCTCTGGTACTCTCTGCTTTCAGTCAAGATCCATCTAATGTTGGCAATGATGTCCCTAGTCCCAAAGCCTTTGCTAAATGCAGTCTGCATATCTGGCAATTCTCTGCTAATGTTCAAGTTGGTTTTAGATACTCTTCAGCAGGATTTTGCTTATATGTGATATTACTGGTATCGTTCGATAATTTCCACACTCTTGCGTCACCCTTTTTTTGGCATTGTAATAGATATGTATCTCTTTCAGTCAGTAGGTGGGGTAGTTGCCTTACAGACTTCTTGGCATAACCTGGTGAGCATGTCCAGTGCAGCATCTGTTTGCTGAAATATGTCAATTGGTTTTCCATCCATTCCTGTGGCCTTGTTTTTTGCCAATTCCTCCAGAGTGGCTTGAACTTCCTTTTTCATCACCACTGCCTCTTGATCATATGTTATTTCACTAAATTCTTCTGTGTCAGCCAATTCTTTTTAGTGTAGTGACTAGTGTACTCCTTACACTTTCTTTTGATGCTTCCTGAGTCCCCTTGATGCTTTTACCCGATTAGATAAGAGATTTGATACATACAGGATTTGATTTTTAGAAGGTACCATTTATCAATTTTATCCCCTCCTTGCTGGCATTTTTTTTCTATATTTGCAAGCCTATTCATGTCATAGATTTGTTGTTAAGTGTTGTTGAGTCAAGTACGAGTCATAGCTACCCTATGAACAAAAGATCTAAGCCTTGTTCTATAACTATTATCGTTTCTCTAATGTTTATAGTTTCCAAAAGCCTGTTGTGTAAGAAGTGGATGCCAATCCTGCTTCCAAGCCTGTCTTATTCTGGGAGCTCTACCAAACCCTGTTCGCAATGGTTAACCATTATGTCATTTGACACACCAGTAGCACAACATTCAGTTTCTCAGCAACTGGAAGTTATCTCAGTACAGCAAACTGATAGATAAAGTGCTATACCACTTAGAATAATGTTATATCCAAACACACTTATCACAAGTGGCCCTCAGACCCAAATGACTTTTAAATACAAAGGCCCCCCAAATAGGTTGTGATTGACGTAAACAAGAAACTTCCAGCCCACAGCTGATTGTTAACTAAATCCAAGTGACCAATCAGCTTCTACATGATTGTTTAAGGAAACAGAAAACAACCCAGCAATTTACACCCAACTTTTGACTAAATAAAAGAAGAGAGAGAGAGAGAGAGAGCCATGCTCCCAAGCCAAAGGTAGGTGACTCTACTCCGCGGCCCTCAGGCCTGACTTTAATTGCTTTGGGTGAAACATTCTCCTAGGTCGTGTAAACCTGTTATGTCCACTTGCTGTACAGAGGTAACTCGTGGTTGCTGTGAAGCTGAACACCATGACACTGATGAGTCAAATGTGAGAATGGTTAACCGTGGTGCACAGTGTTTGGCGGAGCTCTCCGATTAAAACAAGCTTGGAAGCAGGAGTGGCATCCACTTCCACAATAGCTTGCCTCAGGAAACCCTATGAACCTGGAGAAAGGATGACAGTTATACAGGAGGTGTCCACGACTTTTATTCATAGGGTTGCTATGTGACTCGACAGCACTTAACAACAACAACAACCATCCAAAATCACACATGAGGCTTAGCAAGGCCCAACTGACTTTTAAATACAAAGGCCCTCCCACCAGGTCCTGATTGACTTAAACAAGAGGCTTGATGTTTTCTTTTCTGATGATCTTTATGGGGTTTTTGTTATACTCCCAGGTCTGATCCGTCTCGAGTTGGTTTTCATGTATGGAGTGGATTTGTGGATATAGGTCTTGGGGCCCAGTTTTGCCAGTACCACTTATTAAAGAGGTTGTCATTTTCCCATTTAAAGGGTTTTATCTCTTTGTCAAATATCAATTGGCCATTACCTTATAGAGGTGCAACCATAAAAATGTTAAGAATCAGGACTAGTGATAAGAAGACAGGACGACATGCTAAATCTTATGAAGGAGAAGTTTGCCAGTAACGAGGGCTGAAATCTAAACAGAGTATACAATACCAAGCTTTGTGAAAAACCTTATCTTATGCTGGAATTTAAACCCAGTCCTGAATGAAATTAATACTCTTCTTCAACTCCATATTACTAACTTCTTTCAAAAGCATCAGTGAAGACTGGATGTTAAAGTTAGAAATGCAAAGACAGCAAGTGATGCCTAACTATTCAAAGTGTCCAAGAGCTAAAATTGAAAAAGAAAAAAAACTTATGCTAAGGTGAGTGACCATCAAAGAGGCAATAGAAATAGAAAAGTCCATGCAGATGCAAGTACATTATTCAGTGACCAAAGTATTTGAAAAAAATATTTGATCAAAAGGAGGGAAAATGTAAGTAAAAACCTTACTTCAGAGGCAGCTATGATGTAAATAAAGCAATCTGTGAGCAGAGTATTAATTCCATTTGAAAGTCTGGACCTGAGTATGAATGTTGATTTTAAATTTGTCTTTTCCCACAGTGGTTCCTAAAACCTTGATGTTTACCTAACTTTTTCTTCTGAAATCTGGCAGGAGCTACTAAAATCTATTCAATAGAAAAATAAGAACATGCACACCCATGTTTATTGAGGCTTTGTTCACAATAGCAAAGAGTTAGAAATAACCCAAGTGCCCATCAACAAACAAATGGATAGAGAAGTTGTGGTATATTCACACAATGGAATACTATGCTGCATTGAAAAACAAGGAACTCATGCAATATTATTCTAAATGGGTGACCCTGGAGGACATTATGCTGAGTGAAATATCTCAGTCACAAAAGGACAGGTGCTGCAATGGGACTGACATCAGGGATGGAGTAAGACTGAGAAAAATTGGATAAATTATGTACACTGCATTGGAACAGATGAGGGAGAGAACTGTTTGAAAGTGATATATGATTGGGTATTATGGTTATGACAAAAGTCCAGAATGAAGGTTGCATAGTGGAGTGTACTCAGGGCGGGAGGGGGCCATTCTATACCATTGAATTTTTCTTTTACTTTTCAAAGAGAAGAGCGAATTGGGGGGAAGGGGTGGGCAGGTAGAAAAATGCAACAATGAATGTATAGAAATCCAAAATCTCTGTAAATGTTCATTAAAGTTAATTTTTTAAAAAATTTTTTAAAAGGGGAAATAAAAAGGAAAGGAAGAACAAAGGGAGATTAGTGGCCTAGCGGTAAGAAGCTGCACTGCAATCCCAAAGACACAAGGTTCAAATCCACCAGATGGTCTGCTGGAAAAGGAACGGCAATCTCCTCCTTTGTCAGTCAGATCCAATTCAATAGTATACAACAAGAAAAGAAAAAGAAAAAATTTAAAAAGAAAAATAAGAACATTGACATGAACTGACATATGCAAAACTATGTTCACAGCAACATTGTTTATAATATTAAGATAAAAACAACTCAAGAGTCTTATCAGTAGATGAATGGATAAAGACACTTTGATACTTTCATGCAATGGAGAACCATGCAACACTGAGAAACAAAGAATTCATGAAACACTGCACAATATGCATAAAGCATATGTTGAATAACATAAGTCAATCACAAAAGAACAAATATTGTATGAGACTTCTATTATAAAAAGCTAGAGGAAAGATTATACACAGATATTAATAGAATCATTCTCTGATGGTTACCTTGGATGGTAATAGAGGGGAAGTGAGGAAAACTTAGTTAACTAGATCATGGAGACATATTAAGTTGAGTGAAGAGAAAAATAAGAAAAAGTATATAAATGGAATCATATTATTTTGTTTAGCCTGCTCACACAATATTATGTTTCTGAAATTCTTCTATATTGATGCATGTAGCAGTAGTTCCTATGGGATCAATATATTACATGAATGAATTCCTTTTACAAAAACACCACAGTGGTGCAAACTTGCAAGAATATCTTCAGGAAGAATTGGGATGATGAAGCAGAAGCACAATTGTTCTTTCAAAAATGGCTGCCACTGGACACTCTTTCTGAGTCTTGTGGGGAGCACGTGCCCATGATTAAGATGGCCACGGGTATCCATGCTTCAGGAAATTTCAGGAATTTAAAGTCACACACGTGTGCCATGGCTGAGGCACTGGGTTACCACGGAGCACACCCTTTCAAGATGGCTGTTCTCAGGGGAGCTCTGGTAGCCTAGCGGCAAGGAGCTGCAACTACAATCTCAGAGGCTCACGGTTCAAATCCACCAGATGCTCTGCCGGGGAAGGAGGGACAATCTCCTCCTGTACCAGTCAGATCTGATTTGATGGTACACTCACACAAAAATAATAAAGTAAGATTTTTTTTTAAAAAAAGATGGCTGTTCTCTAGAAGGTCATGCAGAAGTCACTCACATGACACCTGAAAACTCTGCACACATGGACAGCACAAGTCCTACAGGGTGGTGGGGAAGCAGCACGCCCTTCTTGATTGCAGCCCAGCATTCTTTTCTAAGGGCCAAACCTATCTGCCTTCACACCAATTCTGAAGCCCAGGTCTTGGGAGGCTCCCTGAAGGTCTGGGCACAACACCCTAAAAAGATTTTTTTGTGCAGCTTTTCAATTCTGCCATTCTTTTGCTAGAGTGGCCATGAGGATGAACTGTCCAAACATCCAGATAGATACTTGACTTTCTTCTCTACTTTGACCTTCTTCACTCCACTTCAGTCAACATTCTCACAGCCTCACTTCATCCTTGGTGTCACTCTAGGGCCCTGTCTCTCAAGTCTGAAATGCAAACTCTGACCATAACTTCTTTTTGAGGTTCACTGTCCACCTTACTGGCAATGACTGGAATGGTAAAACTGTTTGACCAGGTGTTTAGATCAAGTTTCAATGAATGTAAAAGTAAGAGAACTTGTCTCCCACCTATCAAGATTTTTTTTAATTGTTGTAATCTTTTAAGATCATAGGGAAATTGTCAAGAACCATAGGAGATTAAGAATAATTTTCTGATGCGGTTAATAAAGAAAAACAAAGGTGGGGTGCAGTTCAGAAAATGGCTAATAGCTTAGTATTTAGACAAGCAGGTCTGGACTGCATGGGTGAAACTCAAAGCAAGTCCCACATAAACCATTTGCAAAATGAGAATGATAAAACCAACCTCCTAGGTCTGCTGTGAAGACAATCAGATCGTGTTTATAAAAAATTTTGCTCAAAACAACTATATCATCTCACCCAGTAAGAATGGCAAAATTTAAAAGAACAGCAAACAACAAATGCTGGTGAGGTTGTGGAGAAACTGGAACCCTTATTCACTGTTGGTGGGAGTATAAAATAGTGCAACCACTTTGGAAAGCTATATGGCGCTTTCTCAAAAAGTTGCAAATGGAAATACCATTTGAACCAGCAATTCCACTTGCGGGAATTTACCCTAAAGAAACCATAACCACCACCCAAGCAGATATATGCACACCCATGTTTACTGCAGCTTTGTTCGCAATAGCAAAGAGCTGGAAACAACCCAAGTGCCCATCAACAAATGAATGGATAGAGAAGCTCTAGTATATTCACACAGTGGAATACTATGCAACACTGAAAAACAAGGAACTCATGAAATATCATGCTAAGTGGAAGACCCTAGAGGACATTATGTTGAGTGAAATATCCCAGTCACAAAAGGACAAATATTGCTTAGGGCCACTATTGTAAAAGAGGACAGACATTGGGATTGAGGGAAGACAGAGAAGGGGGGGGGATATACTGCATTGCAACAGCTGAGGGAGAGAACTGTTTAAAAAGAATATATGATTAGGTATTATTGTCATGACAGAAGTCCAGAATGAAGGCTGCACAGGGCAGTGGACTTGGGGGGAGGGATTGCATAGCAATGAAAGAGTTTTACTTATCAAAGAGAAAAGTGAATTGGGGGAGGGGATGTACAGGGAGAAAAGTGCAACAATGAATGACCGGAAACCCTAAGTCTCAGTAAACTTTAATTAAAATTAATTTAAAAAGTTTGCAAAGTAAGAAAATAGCCCAATTAATAACATTATTAACAGTGCTGCTATTTAAATTTAAATCAGGATAATAAGGTATTTTTAATGGCAACAAATAGGGATCTCTTCCAGTCAATTGGCCAAACAGCTATCTTCCAAATTTGTAGGCAAAGGTTTGTGAGCACATCCAGGACTGAATCTGTTTTTTTAAACGTATCAGTGGGTATTCCGTAGCTATGACATCATACATGTGGTTTGCAGTCTGGCTTCTTTCACTTTGTAGAATACATGTAAGACAGCATGCTTTTTTGGTTCTTTTTAACAGAACACAGAGAATGCCATTGTATAGATGTATTTTAGGTTGTTTATCCTTTTTTCTACTGAAGGAAGTATTGACAGCTTCTTGTTTTGAATGATTAAGAATAAAAGTGCTGTAATCATATACATACAAGATTTCACAAGGCCTTACATTTTCAAATTAGTGGATAAACACCTAAGAGTCTATATTGAAATTCACAAGGAGCTGTTGATATCAGTGCTTGTGTTTCCAGGAAATCAAAAGATGTGTTGCAATGGGGAAATCCATGTCAAGCATCTCTTTAAAGTACTAAAGAGCACAATGTCAGTATAAAGACCAAGGTGCACCTGATGCAAGCTATGGAATTTTCAGTTCCAGACTTGGAAAGTTGGACAATGAATAAGGAAGACCAAAGCAAAATTATGCCTTCCTTTTCATTGTATCATTCTTGAAGAGTATTGACTATCCCATTGAATACCAAAAGAACAAACAGATCTGTTTTGGAGGAAATGCAACCAGGTAATTCCTTAGAGTCATGGATAGTAAAATGTTATCTCACATACTTTGGGCTGTTTTCAGGAGAGGCCAGTCCTTGAAGAAATACATCAGACAAGGGAAGGTATGGTGTCAGTGGAAGAGAGGAAGACCTCCAACTAGATTGATTAATACAGTTACAACAATGAGCTTCAGCATGTTGTAAAGATGGTGCATTTCTGCCATACTCAAGCCTACTATGGTAGTCACTCATTGAGGGTCTTCTTTTTGTTGTTGCTGTTATGTGCCGTCAAGTCACTTGTGACTCATAGAGACCCTACGTACAACAGCCTTGAAACCTGCTCTGCCCTGTGGCAACTTTATTGTCTCCGACACACCTACCTTCATTACTCCAGTCACTGTATCAATCCATCTCATCAATGGTCTCCTCCTCTTTGTCCCTCCACCTTTCCAAGCATGATGTCCCTCTCCCAAGGACCAAATCCCTCCTTGCAACATGCCCAAAGATGTCAGAAAAAAGCCTCAGAATCCATGCATACAAGGAGCATTCCAGCTTCACCTTCTCTAGGACAAACCTGTTTGTTAACCTGGCAGTCCATGGTATATTCAGCACTCTTCTTCTTCAGCACCACAGCTCAAAGGCATCAACCTCCTTTTATCCTCCCTAGTCATTGCTCAGCTCTCTGATGGATAGCAAGTAATTGCAAAGACTATGGCCTGGATCAGGTGCACCTTAGTCTCCAGACTGACACTGTTGCTCTTCCGTACTCTGGAGAGGTCCCTGACAGCAGACTTTACCAGTGCAATTCATCTGCTAGTACCAAGAGTGTTAATTGTGGAGCTAAGCAAACTAAAACTGTTAGCAATTTCAATCTCTTCACCATCCATCATGATGCTGTCAATAGGCTCAGTGGTGAGAATCTTTGTTTTCTTAATGTTGAGCTTCAATCCCTATTTAAGGCTGCAGTCCTTGACCTTCTGCAGCAAGTCCTCCTCAGTTTCAGTAAGAAGGGTTGTGTCATCTGCATAACACAGGCTGTTGATGAAGATAAATCTTCCTCCAATCCTGATGCCACATTTCTACTCATACAGCCCAGTCTCCCAGATGATCTGTTCTTCATATAGACAGAAAAGGTATGGAGACAAAATAAATCCCTGGCAGACACCCTTTCCAATTTTGAACCATGCAGTACCTTCTTGCTCTGTTTTGATGACTGCCTCCTGGTCCAGGTATAGGTTTCACATAAGCACAATCAAATGTTCTGGAATTCCCATTCTTCACAGAGTCAACCAGTTTATTGTGATCCACAACTTTGCATAGTCGATGAAACACAGATAGACATTCCTCTGGTACTTTCTGCTTTCAGCCAACCTTTTAACTTTTTCAGCATATCTTTCTCTATGTACAGTCCCTCCCACAAATATGCATAAAGTGAGTGAGATAAAGTTTCACCATCCTTGCCTCTCAGGAGGAAGGTTTCAATTCCTTCAAGACAGATTTGTTGGTCCCTTTGGCAGTCCATGGTAAGTTAGTTCACCACTCTCTGCCAACACCGCAATTCAAAGGCATTAATTCCTCTTCAGTGTTTCTATTCACTGCCCAACTCTCAGATACACTGGAAGCTAGCATATAGATTGGCTATAACAGCTAAAACAATATGTATGTTGTTAGGTATTTTTGATTCGAGTAAGATTCACAGAGATCCTGTGAACAGCAGATCTGAATCCTGTCTTATCACTGTGCCATCCTCATTATCTCTGACACACTTGAGCTCATAACAATCCATCTCATTGGAGGTCTTCTTCTTTTCTGATGACTCTCAATCTTTCCAAGCATGACATCCATTCTAAAGTACAGCCTCACCTTGCAATATGTCCAAAGTATGAGAGATGAAGGTTCATCACCACAAAGGAGCACTCTGGCTGTGCTCTTACCAAGATGTATCTGTAAGCAATGATGTCAGTCTAGAGACTAAGGTGTGCCTAATCCAGTCCACTGTCTTTATAATTACTTGCTATGCATCAGAGAGCTGGATAATGACTAAGAATGCTAGAATAAGAATTGATGCCTTTGAGTTGTGGTGCTAGAGAAAAGCCTTGAACATGCCATGGACCACCAAGAAAACAAATAGCTCTGTCTTGGAGAGGGTGAAATCAAATTTCTCCTTGGAGGCTAGGGTTTTGAGGCTCCATCTCACATATTTTGTCCCCAAGAGGGACTGATATCAGTCCCCAAGACGGACTGATCTTTGAAGAAAGATATCATGCTTAGAAGAGTGGAGGGACACCAGAGAAGGGGAAGACCCTGGATGTGACAGACTGACGCAGTAACTAGGGCAATGGGGTAGGTGTATCTGAATCAGTAAGACTAGCTCAGTACAGGACAGGCTTCAGAGCTATTGTACATAGGGTCACCACGAGTTGCAGGCAACTTGATGGCACATATCAACAAAACCAAAGTGTCAGATCTGGGATACTTGGTACTTTTCCAGTGCTAAAATTCAAGGGCTTCAGTTCTTCTTTGGTGATCCTTTTTCATTGTCTAGTTATCAGATGCATAGGAAGTGACTGAAAAGACCATGGCCTGAGTCAGGCACACCTTAGTCTTCAAGCTGATATTATTGTTCTTCAGTATTTTTAAAAAGTCCCTGACAGTAGACTTGTCCAATGCAACATATCTCTTGAGCTCTGACTGCTGGTGCTAAGGCTGTAGATAAGATATAATAGTTGAGAATTTCATTTTAGGATCGTAAAGGAGATGGACCATTAAAAAAAAAAGGCAAAAAGGACTGAGAATGACTTAGGCAGATTATTAAGGAAAGTAATCACTAGGCCATTATCTCCTGAGATGATCTTCTTCAGAGATTGGGGTTGAGTGGTCGTCTCTACAAATTAAGCTTTGTGCGTATGTATGAACATACACGTACACTCAGCAGCAAGGGTTTGATAAGCTAACATAAGTAATCTTTGACTAATATTGATTTATTGCCCTGTTGTTGTTGCTGGGTGCTGTTGACTCGAACACAACTCATAGCAACCCTAAGAACAACAGATCTGAATCTTGTCCTAACATGTGCCATCATCATTTCTGACACTCTCAGGTCCACTGCTGCACTCACTGTGTCAAACCACCTAGTTGAGGATCTTCCTCTCCTTTGTTGTCCCTCCACCTTCCCATAAATTACATCCCTCTCCAAGGAATAACCTCTTCTATCAACACGTCCAGAGCATGTGAGGCGAAACCTCGTCATCAGTGCCTCTAAGGAGAACTCTGGCTGCACCTTCGCCAATATGTATCTGTTTGTTCTTTTAGCCATCCATGGGGTATTCAGGACTCTTGTCCAACACCACAGTTCAAAGACATCAATTCTTCTTCTGTCACATTTATTGATTGTCTCACTCTTAGGTACATAGCAAGTGACTGAGAAGACCACACTTTAATTCTCAAAATGACATCATTACTTCTCAATAATTCAGAGAGGTCCATAACTATGGACTTTTCCTGTGCAACTAGTCTCCTGATCTCCAGATAGACTAGTATCTAGTGTATTGAATATGGATCCAAACAAGATGAAGTCATTGACAGTTTAAATCTTTTCTCCATCTGTCACAATGCAGCCTGTCATTCCAGTGGCAAGAATTTTTGTCTTCTTTTTTAATTATTATTATGAATTTTAATAGAATTTTACAGAGACTTTGGATTTCCATTCATTCATGGTTGCACTTTCCTCCTTGCCCAACCTCCCCCCTCCCCAGTCTCCCCAGTTCGCTCTTCTTTTTGAGAAGTAGAAGAAAAATTCTTTCATTGTTAAATAATTCCTCTCCCCAAGTTCACTCCACTACGCAGTCTTCCTTCTGAACTGCTGTCATAACTATAACTAGTCATATATACCTTTTAAATAGTTCTCTCCATCATCTGCTTCAATGAAATATATATCATTTATCCCATATTTCTCAGTCTCAATAGCAAAGAGCTGGAAACAACCTAAATGCCCATCAACAAATGAATGGATAGAGAAGCTATGGTATATTCACACAATGGAATACTACGCTGCATTGAAAAACAAGGAACTCATGGAATATTATTCAAAATGAGTGACCCTGGAGGACATTATGCTGAGTGAAATTTCTCAGTCACAAAAGGACAAATACTACATAGTGCCACTGTTATAAAATGGGAGACTGAGAAAATTATGTATACTGTATTGAAACAGATGAGGGACAGAACTGTTTAAAAGGGATATATATGATTAGGTGTTATTGTCATGAGAGGAGTCCAGAATGAAGGCTGCATAGTAGAGTGGACTTGGGGGGAGGAATTGTATAACAATGAAAGAATTTTTCTTTTACTTTTCAAAGAGAAGAGTGAACTGGGGAGAAGGGGTGGGGCAGGGAGAAAAGCGCAACAATGCATGGAAATCCAAAGTCTCTGTAAACTTTCATTAAAATTAATAATAATTTTTTAATTAAAAAAAGAATAGCAAAATTTAAACAGAGCAGCAAACAACAAATGTTGGCAAGGTTGTGTTGAAACTGGAACCCTTATTCACTGTTGGTGGGACTGTAAAATGGTGCAACCACTAAGGAAGGTAGTATGGTGCTTTCTCAAAATGTTGGAAATAGAAATATCATTTGACCCAGGAATTCCACTACTGGGGATATACCCTAAAGAAACCATAACTGCCACTCAAGCAGATACATACACACCCATGTTTATTGTGGCTTTGTTCACAAGAATGAAGATTGCAAACAACCCAAGTTCCTATCAACAAATGAATGGATGGAGAAGCTGTAGTATATTTACACAATGGAATATTATACAGCACTGAAAAACAAAGAACTCATGAAATATTATACAAAATGGGTGACCACAGAGGAGAGTATGCTGAGTGAAATATCTCAGTCACAAAAAGACAAATACTGCATAGTACTACTGTTACAGAACAGGACTGATATGGCGTCTGGGGGGAAACAGAAAAGAGGGGACAAAGAATGTACATCTCTTAATTTCTTGACTGCTGCTATGCTATTGATTGTGGATTCAAGTAAGATGAAATTATTGATAACTTTCTCCATCTATCATGATACTATCAGTACAGTGGCATAGATTTTTGTTTTCTTGATGTTGTAAAGCTGCCTACCACAAATTTCAGGCAAGTGGAGGAGAAAAAGTATATATATATATACATATTTTATGTTTATCCAGAAATATCTAGAATATAGTTTAATAAAGAAAATTTTTTTATTATTTGTGTGTCTGTGT
>NW_006400052.1:1214195-1217021 GCF_000299155.1 Elephantulus edwardii | reverse complement strand
ATATTTCAGCTAACAGATGCTGCCCTGGATGTGCTCACCAAGTTGTACCAAGAAATCTGGAGAACAACCACTTAGTCAACTGACTAGAAGAGATCTATATTTGTTCCCATCCCAAAGAAGGGCGACCCAACAGAGTGTGGAAACTATAGAACAGTATCATTGATTTCACATGCAAGCAAGATTCTCCTGAAGATTATCCAAAAATGACTGGAACAGCACATCAGCAGAGAACTGTCAGAAGTTCAGGCTGCGTTTAGAAGGGGTTGTGGTACTAGGGATATTGTAGCTAATGTTAGATGAATCTTGGCTGAAAGCAGGGAATACCAGAGGGATGTATATCTGTGTTTCATTGACTATGCAAAAGTGTTTGACTGTGTGGATCATAACAAACTGCAGCTGATGAGAAGAATGGGAATCCCAGAACACTTGATCGTGCTAATGCGAAACTTATACTTGAACCAAGAGGCAGTCGTCAGAACAGAACACGGAAACACTGCATGGTTCAAAATTGGGAAGGGCGTACACCAGAGATGTGTCCTGTCTCCATATCTTTTCAACCTGTATGCAGAACAGATTATCTGGGAGGCTGGGCTCCATGAGGAAGATTGGTGGAAGATCTATCAACAATCTGCGATATGCAGATGACACAACCCTGCTTGCTGAAAGTGAGGAGGACCTGAAGCGCTTGCTGTAGAGGGTCAAGGACTGCAGCCTCCAATATGGATTGAGGCTCAATGTCAAGAAGACAAAGATTCTCACCAATGGGCCAATTGGCAGCATAAGGATTCATGGTGAAGAGATTGAGATTGCTCACAGCTTTAGTTTGCTCAGCTCCACAGTCAACACTCTTGGCACCAGTAGCCAGGAAATTAAAAGATGTATTGCCATGGGAAAGTCTGCTGTTAGGGACCTCTCCAAAGTATTGAAGAGCAATGGTGTCTCTCTGGAGACTTAGGTGTGTCTGATACAGGTCATGGTCTTTGCTATCACTTGTTATGCATCAGAGATTTGGACAATGACTAAGGAGGATAGAAGGAGAATTGATGCCTTTGAGCTGTGGTGCTGGAGAAGAGTATTGAGGGTACCATGCACCACTAGGAAAACAAACAGATTCATCCTGGAAAGGGTCAAACCTGGCTGCTGCTTGGAGGCAAGGATTCTGAGGCTCCATCTAACATACTTTGGACATGTTGTAAGGAGGGACTGGTCCTTGGATAGGGACATCATGCTTGGGAGGGTGGAGGGACAGCTCAGGAGGGGAAGACCCTCTATGAGGTGAATTGATTCAGTGACTGGGGTAATCAGGATGAGAGTGTCAGAGGCAGTGCGATTGGCACAGGACAGAGCAGAGTTTAGGGCTGTTGTACATCGGGTCGCTATGAGTCACAAGTGACTCGATGGCACATAACAACACAACACCATTAATTATAATCGACCAATGTCATTTATCACAGCATTTCATCAAATCCTTACTGTCCCTGGTCTTTCTCTTCACTCTACCCATCCAGCCAGTCACCTCAGCTCCCCTCTCCCTCCCTACCCATCCCTTGTCAATATTTCATGACTGATTGCTTCTATCTACTTAATCTATGTAATCCTTTCTTTAGGTTTTTTTTTTCTTTTCGATAAATCATCGACGCGTATCTTGTTCCATGATTCTATACACACAAGGTTCAATTGTCCATTCATTCCACACTGTCCTTCCTTTCACTTATTTCAAAAGAGTTCATTGTCTATCCATTCTGTTTCTAATCTCTCCCTTCACCCTAAGATTCTCTCTGTGCACTAACTTTTTCCCAGTTTTGTTTGGTTTTTTGCTTATTTTGTTTTGGCTTTTGTTGGTTCTCATACAATCATTCTTCTACATTGTTTTATAATAACCAATGCCTTTTATCAAGTCTCAGCAAATCCTTACTGCACTTAGCCTATTCCTACACCCCACCATCTGTGCACTAATCTTTGCTACCCTAGTAGTTTTCCCCTTCCCCTTCATCCTTCTCCGTATCTGAACAGTTGGTACATAGTGCTGCTAATCCGTGCTTCTCCAGAGATGCTGACAACCGGACGGGGGGCAGAATCAGATCCATGCCAATAAATTTGAGGTTTTCAGTTCCCAAAAAAATGAACATCATTTGTTTATCTTTTACCTGGTTTGTCTTTTTGTTGCTATCAATTCTCAAGATGTTTTTTACCCTGTGCAAGTTCTATAATCAGACTTTGACAGTTTTATAACTTTCTTTGATATCAGCTGTTAGTTTTCATCCACATTGATGGTCTGTAGATTTTTTAAAGTGGTGACAGGTACCTAGGTAACCAGAGTACACAGCTTGTTGGGGAATCTTCTTCCTCATTACCTTTTCTGGACAACCACACATGGATGTGGTCACACCCATGCAGTATGAGACATTCCTTACCCCTTTGCCTGATGTCAATGCCAACATCTGGTGTTCCTATCTCCTTCATGGTAAATTTCTGGATCTCCTTGAGTTCCCGAGGAGCCTGCTTCTTAAATCCCACTCTATAGATGCACTTGTGAATGTTGGCAGTTTACTCTCTGGTTACCATTTCTTTGGTGGCAGAACAGTCTTTCTTCTTCTCACTATCCTTCTTTGTGGGGGCCATAGTGCCAGCACCAGGCTGGAAAGGGAGAGGGCAAAGGATTGTCTTGACTTTACTTTTTTTAAAAAAAATAAAAGAATCTAGCTGGCTGAAAATCGCCTGTGACTTCATCCACAGCCACTGGTGAGAGTCAGCGCCCAGAGCCATCAGGGGCTTTAAGCTCGTTGCCCACTGCTGTGGTGTGGACAGCTGAAACCCAGGCCCCGA
>NW_006400052.1:1190144-1213540 GCF_000299155.1 Elephantulus edwardii | reverse complement strand
ACCAAACTGTGCAGCTCTGCAACTGCATCCTGGCCCATCCTCACCCTTCTGCCCCCAACCCTCACCTCCTTGTACCCCCAATATGTTTTTCCCAATAAAAAAATATTTTAAAAAGAAAAAAAAAAGAATCTTCACCTTTACTCCATCCATACTTCTATTAAGTATGGTAAAGGAACTTCCCTTTATTGTACTTACCATTTACCATACTAACCAACTAATTCCTTACCACTGAGCAATTCCTAGGAAGCTCTGGGGGCCTAGTGGTAAGAAGCTGCACTGCAATCCCAAAGGCACATGGTTCAAATCTACCAGTGCTTCTCAGGAGATGGGCAATCCTCTCCCATGTGATTTGCTGCCTCTGAAAGCCCAGTGGAAGGTCAGCTGTGGGTCAGTTCCAAGTCCACATAGGTAACAAGCCATTTGAGCTCCCTACAGACTATGCCACAATATTCTTCTATGAATCCTTAATATCTTCCTCCTCACCTCCTGGGAACCAGCTGGAAAAAGGTGTAAGACACAGAGAAAGTGTTGGTGTCGCTAATCCCTACATTATAGAGCCTGCCAACTACTTGATGTGCATTTTTCCAGATTTTAAGATCCTCACTCTTTAAGTTATGTTAAAGCCAAAGCTGGCTCAGAGTTTAAATCTGGCTCAGAAATGTAATTCTCAAATAAACGACATCAGAAGAGAAGTCAAACTCCTTAGGAAAGCCTAAGCCATCCTGTGATTTATAATAACCCTGCAATTTGTTTAAGGATAAAGGTTTAATGAATGTGTCATTGGCAAATTGAGCTTTTTGAGAACTAGTTTTACTCAAACCAAATTGTTTGTGTTTATTTTAGTATTTCTAACACCTTGCCTGTTGTCAGGCACTGCTGAGTCAGCTCGAGCTCTTAGGATCACAGTATGAAATCCTGCCTGTCCTGTGCCTCCTTGCAGTCTCTGCTATATTTTGGCCCATTGCTTGTAGTCACTGGTTCCACCCATCTCCTTAAAGGACAAGAGGAAGGTCTTCCTTTTGTGCAGACCCTCTACTTTGCCAGGAAGCTCTGGTGGTTTAGGGATAAGGAGTTGCGCTGCCAAGCAAAAGGCACACAGTTCAAATTCACTGGCTGACCCTTGAGGGAAAGATGGGAAGTTTCCTCCTGTGTGATTTATAACTTCTGAAAACCCACTAGAGGGTCAGCTATGAGTCAATTCTATCTCGATGGTACATAACAACCACTTTACCAAGCATGACCGTTTCTTCATGCTCAAAGTATGTGAGACAAAGTTTCTCCACATTTGCATCAAAGGAGTAATTTTAATGTACTTCTTTCAAGACAGGCTTGCTTATCCTTTTTGGAAGTCTCTGGTTTACTCAATAATCTCCATCAACACAATTCAAAGGCATGGATTCTTCAGTGTTTCTTATTCACTGTTCAACTTTCACATGCATATGAGCTGTCTGAAATAACCATAGGAGGATATGATGCTAGGCAGTGATTAAGAAATCTCACCTTTTACACAGACTAGGTCCCAGTCTTGGGCCTAGTTGGTTACTTCTGTTTTCCTAATTTGTAAACTGTAAATAACCTATCTCCCAGAGCTGTTGGGAAAGCAAGAAATGTAATGCACACAGATCATTTAGTATAATTATTGGCAAATAGCATTTAATAACCATTGACAAATAGTGTAGCCAGAGCTCTCCTTGAAGGCAAAGATGGTGAAGCTTCTTCTCTCATACTTTGGACATGGTGCTAAGAGAGGCTGTTCCTTAGAAAAGGACATCACAAGAGGGACTGACACAGTTACTGCAGCAATGGGCTCAAGTGTGTCAGAAATTATAAGGATGGCACAGGATAGGGAAGGGTGTAGGTCTGTTGTTGATTGGGTTGTTGAAAGTCATCCTCAGCTGGACAGCTCCTAACAACAACAACACAGTAACAGTCATTATTGTAAGGAGCACTGGTAGCCTAGTGGCAAAAAGCTGCACTGCAATCCTGAAGGCACACAGTTCGAATCCACCAGCTTCTCCATGGGAGAAGGATGGGCAATCTCTTCCCATGAAATTAACTGCTGCTGACAACCCACCAGAGAGCCAGTTATGGGTTGGTTCTGACGTGACAGCACACAACAACAACAACATTATAAGCTAGCTGGGTTTTTTAGACTTTTTTAAATAAAAAACTTACTGTGAAAAACCTTATTTCCTTTCTGCTTCCTTTCCCCTCCCTAAAGGAGAGACTCCTTTAGGCAGGCAGAATGTAACTGGACATAAATTATTTGACACATTCAGAATTCTAACTCCATAGGGTCAGAGGTTGGATTGTTTTATTGACAACTCTATCTTCAATAATTAGCACAGGTCTGCCAAATAGCAAGTGTTCTACTAATATTTGCTTAATAAATGAACCATCTTCACTTCCCAGTCTTACTCAAAAGAGCCTTTCTTCTCACAAACACAGCCTGACTTAAGTCGCTCTGACTGAGGCATTCAGTGCAGCGATACCACAAGTGGAAGACTTTAACAATCATAAATGTATTCTGTTGACGTCCAGGAGGCTAGAAGCCCAAATTCACAGTACTGGCTCTAGGACAAGTCTTCCTCGCTGTGTCTTCTGGCTGTTGGAGTTTCCCAGCATAGTTTAGAAGGATACACTGTGTTCCTGGCTTTCTTTCTTGATAATACTGAGTTTCCCCTCTCTCAGTTTACTTTTCCATCCTTTTATTTCTTACTGGCCACACTGGAGGGGAAACTCCTATTACATCTGAGAAGAGTTGTGATGGAACTTGCTCTTACAACTGCTTAGTTTATGTCACGTTGTTGTTGTTGTGTTCCGTCAAGTAGGAACTGATTCATAACTGGCCCTCCACCAGGTTTCAGAGGCTTTAAATCGCACAGGAGGAGACTGCCTGTCTTTCTCCCGTAGAGCAGCTGGTGGATTCAAACTATGTGCCTTAGGATTGGTAGTGTAATTTCTTACCATTAGGCCACTAGAGCCTATTTTTAGAAATCTTGTCAGGTAAACCCCAGCGTAGACTCACCCTAACATGAATTTCCATCAATTGCCTTTTTCTTGAACATGGGCCACATTTTCCTGTTTATTCCTTGCCCAATTTCCTCAGTAGCTTCCTACTTTGTTCACTATCCCCTGACTTCAAGGAGTTGAGCTTAAAAGATTTTTTAAAATAAATATTTTAGTATTTACTACATTAAAAAGAATAAATAAGAGTATAAAAGTATTATTTGTAGGATGGCTAATAAAAGCCAGTCAACCATCACAAGAAACTGAAACTCTTCAACATTCTTTTAGACTATGACACACACCACCTTCTCTATAAAAACTCTCAGAACCCTTGGAATTTATCCCTTTCATTCCACTTGTCTGTAAAACGTCTCCTTTCCCCACCTAGAACTAATCACACTCAACCATACTGATGTAATGTGCCTTCTGGTCAGCAAACATGCTCTTTACTCTCACAACTCTAACAAAGTTTGGGGGTGGGGAGCTAGTGGGTTTTTTTCCTTTTTTTTTTTTTTAAATTTTTATTACTTTTTTTCCCCATGTGTGTACCGTCAAATCAGACCTGACTGGTACAGGAGGAGATTGTCCCTCCTTCTTCAGCAGAGCATCTGGTGAATTCAAACCTCACATCTCTGGGACTGCAGTGCAGCTTCTTGCCACTAGGCCACCAGAGCTCACCTCCTTTTTCTAATTAATACAAACAAAAACAAAGTGGCTTATTAGGGTAAATACTTTGCAAAGGGAGACATGGACCAGCAAAGCAGTGCTAGCCCATGACTTACTGAACAAAGTGATTCTCTTAAAACTTCTGGAGGCAGGGTAAGGATATCATATTTATACATGGAGAAGATTAAGAGTTGACCTATCAAAAGGAAAAGATCATAATTTTTATTTATGGGAGTAGACTACCATGTTTGTTTCTAGATCATCTTGGACGGTCTATATGGAGCAAATAGGGTAATTAAGTACATGAGCCATGCTTCTTTCAAGATGGCTGCCACCAGAAGTACTTTCTGAATCTTGTGAGCATTCGCAGAGGATCAAGATGCATTATTCAGGAAATTTTAGAAGTATATGTGTGTGTCTTTAAGGATGGCCATCTCCAGGTGAGGTATTTGGTCATCATGGAACACATCCTTTCACATTGGCTGTTCTCTAGGTCATCCAGGAGTCACTGACACAGCACTTGTAGACAGGAACAGCATGGGTCATCTTGGGTGGTGATAAGGCAGTGCTCCTTCACTGACTGCAGCTGTGTAGCCTCGAGGGTCACACTCTTTTCCAGGGGTCAAATGGAGTCCCCTCCACATTAACTCCAAGGTTCAGGTCCCAAGAGACTTCTTATAGGTTGAGGTACATGAACACCTCTAATGAGATTTTTTTTTTTTTAGTTTTTTAATTCTGCCTTTTCCTCAGTAGGGTGGCCATGAGGCCGTTTATCCAAACATCCAGATAGATATTCGACTTTCTTCTCTCCTTTCACCTTCTTCTTCTATTTAAGTCAACATTCTCACAGCCCCACCTAATCCTTGGCATCCATCACTCAAGAGCCCTGCCTCTCAAATCTGAAACACAAACACTTCACCCTCTGACCACAACATCTTGTTTTCTAGATTCACTCACTGCCTTATTGACACTGTCCTGAGTGTTAACACTGTGATGGGTTAAATTCCAGTGAACAGAAAAATGAGATCAAGCTTCCCATCGATTAGGTCTTCTTTAAAAAAAAATTTTTTTTAATCATTTGTTTCAAGATCACAGAGCAGTTTTCTAAGAACCACAGGAAATTAGGAACAGTTTTCTGGTATGATTCATAAAGAGGGGGAGGGGAAGGTGGGGCTTGGCCGTGCAGAAAGTGGCTTGGAGCCTGGTATTTAGAGTCACAAAAGCAAATCCAGGTTCCACCCATGAAACCCAAAGCAATTCACCACCAACTTTCTGGGCCTTACATAACTCATTTGCAAAATAGGAAGGATAAAGCCAATCTCCTAGGTTGACTGCAAAGACAAGAATATCTTGCTTAGAAAGAGCTTTGCAAACTAAGCCAATAACCTCAATGAATGATATTATTAACAGTGCTGGTATTTAAATTTTAAACAAGAAGGCTCAGTTACTATTTTTATGTGTAAACATTTTGGAACTAGATGGAGGTCGTCGTCATATATCATTGTAAATGTACTCAATATTAATGTGTTCACTTTAGGGAGCTCTGGTAGCCTAGTCTGTAGGAAGTTGCACTACTAAACTCAAGGCCACTCTTCTCTGGCAGTTGGATTCCACTAGCTCCTTCTTAAGAGTAAGATGGACAATCTCCTCCACTGAGGTTTTAGCCCTGGAATCCCTCTGAAGGGTCAACTATGAGTTGGTTCCAACTTAGTGATTATGAGTTTGAGTTTGTTGTTGCATGTCAACAAACTGGTTCCAACTCATGGAAACCCCATTAAAAGCAGAACCATGAGGTTTCTAAGGGTTTCTCTTTTTCTTTATTTAATTAAGAGTTTCTATAATTTCAGAAACTTGGTACTTTTCTGTTAAAACTTCAAATCATTCCACATAAATCGCCATTGTATTTTCTACAACAGTTTCAGTTAGGACTTCAAATTATTACTCATATGCTGTGTCACAAAGCATAGAAATCCCGAGTTCTGGCACTATCGCTAATCCCACTCCCCTTCTGGCTATAATTACTGACTTTTCTGTAATACAAAAAGAAGACAATGACTAAAGTGAATAGTGGATTTCAGAATTCAACTGTCCACATGCAAACTTGACTGACGTTAGAGGAAGAGCACTCCAGTGTCTCCTGTGGACCCTCTGAAATGCATCACCTAATGTGGATCCTATGGCAGTTTCCCTTGTATATTATTGTCTGGTTTGGGCCCAAGCTGTTGAATTTCAATTTCTACCTGGTGGCTACTGTTCATGGGATTTTCAGAGGCCTGCTACTTAAGAAGTGGATGGCAAACCCTGCTTCCTAGTTGGTCTTAATCTGGAAGCTGTACTAAAACCTGTCCACCATGGGTGACCATTGTGGCATTTGACACACCAGTGGCATAGCTTTTACCATCTCAGCAACACACAAGTTACCTCAGTACAGCAAACTAACAGACAAGTTGTACTAATTAAAACAATTAATTCCCCAAATACAAAAAAACTGACAATTTAGTGTTGTACCTCTTATATCCACTTCAATTTTTTTCTTTTTCCTCTGTTTTTGCAATGACCTTTTTGCTTTCTTCATGGATGATATCCTTGGTATCACCAACTAGTCTGGTCTTCAATCACTGATGTCCAAAGCCTCAAATCTATTCCCAAGATGATCTTGAAATTCCGATGGAATTGATTCAAGATCATATCTTGGTTCCTATGGCATCCCTGAGACACAATGGTGAAGGTCAGAGTAAACGGATTTGGCCGCCTTGGGCACCCGGTCACCAGGGCTGCTTTTAACTCTGGCAAAGTGGATGTTGTCGCCATCAATGAGCCCTTCATTGACCTCAACTACATGGTCTGAATGTTCCAATATGATTCCACCCATGGCAAGTTCGACGGCACTGTCAAGGCTGAGAATGGAAAGCTGGTCATCAATAGGAAAGCCATCACTATCTTCCAGGAGTGAGATCCCACTAACATCAAGTGGGGTGATACTGGTGCTGAGTATTATGGAGTCCACTGGTGTCTTCACAACCTTGGGGCTCACTTGAAGGATGGTGCTTTGCTCCTTCTGCCGATACCCCCATGTTTGTGATGGGTGTGAACCATCAAAAGTATGACAACTCTCTCAAGATTGTCAGTAATGCCTCCTGCACCACCACCTGCTTGGCTCGCCTGGCCAAGGTCATCCATGACAACTCCAGCATTGCAGAGGGACTCATGACCACAGTCCATGCCATCACTGCCACCCAGAAGACTGTGCATGGCTCCTCTGGAAAGCTGTGGCGTGATGGCCCTGGAGCTGCCCAGAACATCATCCCTGCTGCCAAGGCCATAGGCAAGGTCATCCCTGAACTGAATGGGAAACTTACTGGCATGGCTTTCCTTGTCCCCACCCTCAATGTGTCAGTTATGGACCTGACTTGCCATCTGGCGAAAGCTGCCAAATATGATGACATCAAGAAAGTAGTAAAGCAGGGATCGGAAGGGCCCCACAAGGGCATCCTGGGATACACTGAAGACCAGGTTGTCTCCTGTGACTTTAATAGTGACACCCACACTTTCACCTTTGATGCTGGGGCTGGCATTGCTCTGAACTACCACTTTGTCAAACTCATTACCTGGTACAACAATGAATTTGGCTACAACAACTGGGTGGTCAACCAGATGGTTCACATGGCCTCCAAAGAATAAGAGCCCCTTGGACCAGCAGCCCCAGCAATAGCGCTAGAAGAGAGAGGGAGAGACCCTCAGCTGCTGGGGAGTCCTTGCCCCAATTTGATCCTCCCACACACTGAGAATCTCACACCCTTGACAAAAATTTCCATCAAATCCCCCTGAGAAAGGGGAGGGGCTTGTAGAGCCCATCTTGTCATGTACCATCAATAAAGTACATTGTACTCAGCCAAAAAAAAAAGTATCTGCAATGAGTAATTCTATTTTCACCCTCATTTCTATCATCAAGCCCGTATTTTCTAGCTACTATTCCTTCTTCACTATTTCCCACTTTTACATTCAGGAAATAAGGAGATGCAATGCACTGGGAAAATCTTCAGTTAGGGACCTCTCCAAATTATTGAGGAGTAATGATGTCAGTCAGTTGAGGAAGAAGGTGCATCTGATTCAGGCCATCATCTTTCTGATCATTTACTATGCATCAGAGAGCTGGACAATGAATAAGGATGACAGAAGAGTTGACACCCTGGAGCTGTGGTGTTGGAGAAGAGCCCTGAATATCCCATGGACTGCCAAAAGAACAAACAGATATGTCTTGGAGTGGGTGCAGCTGGAGTGCTCTTTGGAGTCAAGAATGATGAAGCTACGCCTCACATACTCTGGGCATGTTGCTAGAGAGGAGAGGGGCATGATCCTGGGAAGGGTGGAGGATTGGTGAAGGAAAAGAAGACCCTCAACCAGGTGGATTGACATGGTGACTGCCACAATGGTCTCTTGTGTATTAGGAAGTGTGAGGATGGCACAGGATAGAACAGGGTTCAGATCTTTTGTTCATAGGTCACTGAGTCGTACTCCACTCAATGGCACCTAACAACAACAACCTCTAATAGCAAATCAGGCATATGAATGTCATGTTACCAGATCCAGCTGAAGCCTAAATAACATGTGGCAGGATGTGCCCCTGGAAGGATGTTGAAGGGTTCGGCTGAGACTCACCCCTGGCACGCTGGGGTAACATCCCATGTGTGGATGTTAAGGTCACATGAAAGTCTCTGCTGAATCCTTGCTGCTAGTGCTTCACACAAAGCCTAAGACCTGCAGGCCCTTGGGCCCAAATGACTATACTACAAAATCTGCCATTTCAGAAAGTACCATACGAACAAGAGCCAAAGGAAGTGAAGGAAGAAGGTGAAGTTACATTGAAGGCACTGGCAAAAACTAGGCCCCAGGAATTTACAGAATACTAATTGACACGTTTCAACTAACAGATGCAGCCCTAGATGCGCTCACCAATCTATGCCAGGAAATTTTGAGGACAACTGTCTGGCCAACTGACTGGAAGAGATTCCTATCTGTGTCTATTCCCAAGAAAAGTGACCCAACAGAATGTGTAAACTATCAAATAAGCACACAATCATATGCAAGCAAAATACTGTTAAAGATCATTTAAAAATGGCTAGAACAATAAATAGGGAACTGCCAGAAGTTCAAGCAAGATTTAGAAGAGACCATGGCACCAGGGATATCATTGCTGAAGACAGATGGATCCTGGCTGAAAACAAAGAATACAGAAGAATGTCTACATAAGCTTTATTGACTAGACAAAGGCATTTGATTGTGTGGATCATAACAAGCTACGGCTGACATTGAGAACAATGGGATACTTAATTGTGCTCATGTGAAACCTATACCTAGACCAAGAGGCTATTGTACAAACAGAGTAAGGGAACACTACCTGGTTTGAAATTAAGAAGGAATTGACTCAGCGTTGTATTCTCTCTCCATACCTATTCAATCTATATGCTGAGCAAATTATTTGAGAAGCTGGACTCTGTGAAGAAGAACATGGAATCAAGATCAGGGGAAGACTCATCAATAACCTGTGTTATGCTGATGATACAATTTTGCTTGCTCATAAAGAGGAGGACTTGAAGAACTTGTTTCAAGAGAACGTAGACTTCAATATGAATTGCATCTTGATGTCAAAAAAACATAAATTCTTACACTGGACCGGTAGGCAACATCATAATGGGGAAAAGACTGACAATGACAACAATTTAATCCTACTTGTATCCACAATCAACACCCATTGTGCCAGGAAATCAGGAAAGGAAATCAGAAGACATATTGCTCTGAGAAAATCTGCAGTCTGGGGCCACTCCAGATTCTTGAGAAGCAATGATGTCAATTTGAGGACTAAGGTGCATTAGATTCAGGTTATGGTCTTTCCAATAATTTTCTATTCTTGTGATGTCTTTGAGGTGTTAGAGAAGATAACTAAATAACCTATGCTTTGCAGATGACACAATCTTACTTGCTGAAACTGAGGCAGACCTGAAGCACTTTCTACAGAAAGTCAAGGACTATAGTCTTCAATATGGACTGAAGCTCAACATCAAAATAACGAAGATTCTCACCACTGAGCCAATTGGCAGCAGTATGATGGATAGAGAAGAGACTGAGGCTGTTAACAGTTATAGTTTGCTCAGCTCCACAATCAACACTCTTGGCACAAGCAGTCAGGAAATCAAAAGGCAAATTGCATTAGGTAAATCTATTATCAAGGACCTCTCCAGAGTGCTGAGAAGCAACAATGTCAATCTAGAGACTAAAATGCATCTGATTCAGTCCATGGTCTTTGCAATTACTTGTTATGCATCAGAGAGCTCGACAATGACTTAGGATGACAGAGTTGTGGTGCTGGTGAACCACGAAGAAAACAAGTAAGTCTGTCTTGGAGAGGGTGAAACCAAGTTTCTTCTTGGAGGCTAGGATTTTGAAGCTCTGTCTCATATACTTCAGCATGGCCAGGAGGGATTGATCCTTGGAGAAGGACCTTGTGCTCAGAAGAGTAAAGGGACAGCGCAGGAGAGGAAGACCCTTAAGGAGATTGACTGATACAGTAACTAGGGCAATGGAGGTAGGTGTGTTAGAGTCAATGAGACTGGCTCAGGACAGGGCAGGCTTCAGAGTTGTTGTTCACAGGGTCTCTATGAGTCACAAGCAACTTAACAGCACATAACAACAAAAACAACATTGTTGTCATTTACCTAGATGTCCCCAGGGTTTCTATTTTTTACTTAACTCATAATCTGTAATATGCATTTATGCAATAGCGTTGTGACCGCTCCATACTGTGGATCAAAACACATTACTTATAACAGATTTCAACGTATCTTTAGGAGAATAATAAATGTATTTTAATTGCCTAAATATACCATTCTGAGCCAGTTAATTTCACCAGGAAAATACAAAGGGCTTTATTCATTCTCTTAAAAAAATTAATCCCTAAGATTAAATACGTTTAAATAAATAATGTCATGATGATGATGTTAGAAAATTCACGCTGAAGCCAGTCATCTCTGTGTCCATGACTGTTGACTCCAGTGCATCTGGGAAAGAGCATGTGTGGACTGAGGCTGCTGACCTCCCACTTCTCATTCTCATCTTTGTTTCCTCTCCTCACTCTTGTCTTCAGAAGAAAAGGCAGTTTCAGTATCAGATGCAATTCTAGAAAGTCCAGGAGCAGATGACGAGGCAGGGGCACTGGCCTGACGTGGCATTTTTTATGGAAGCTGACCACCATGTCTTCTGAAGAGCTGCTGGGAGAGTTGAACTACTAACCTTCCAATTATCAGCTGAGCACTTAACCACGAGCTCTCTTTATGCACATTGATAAGGTTAATTTTGTGTTGCATGTTAAATTTGTGCTGTACATGAACCTAATTCCAACAAAATTAAAAATAAGACTCATTTGTAATTGCATCATGTATTTCAGGCATATTTGCAAGCAGGAGGCAGGTTTTTCCTGAGAGTATAGGGTCAGGCTGGAAGTCGAGGGCACAGTGGGTGAAGTGATTAGCAGTGAGCAGGGAGATGATGTTTGCTGTCAAGAGGCAAGAGAGAGCTGTGTTCGGTTCTATCCCTCTCACACAGCCAGTCTTTGCTTCTGTGGGCTTCTCTGATCAGACTTTCTCTCTCCTGCTACCTGGTGAGCTCATCTGGGAAGACTCAGTTAAAGCAACTCCTCTTGAGAAGGCTTCTCAATCCTCAGCACCAAGCAAGAAAAATAATGACTAAGATCAATGAGGATTTTGACTCTGCTTGCCCACTGTTCCCAGAAATCCCTAAGAGCAGGGACTTGCCTGGTTCACCAGCACGTTCAAACTGAAAAAAACAAGCCCACAGCTGTCAAGTCACTTCTGACTCATCATGCTTCCCAGGATGTCAATCTTTACAGGAGGTGACTAGCCCATGTGTCTCCCAAAAAGCAACAGGTGGATTCGAACTACTGGCCTTTTGGTTGGCAGTCTGATATCTTATACACTACATCACCAAGGCCCCTTCACAGGTCCAATGCTGCACTTATTACTTCCTGCCTAAAAGCTGTTCCCAACAAGTAACACTACCATCCTCCTCTGTGCTGAACTCCTCCCTCACTCCTACCCTGACACAATCAATAATATCAAGTTCCCTGGCTCGCTGCTGTCGAGTCCAAACCAACTCACAGCTGACCCTCCAGAGGCTTTTCAGAGGCTGGAAGTGACACAGGAAGGGACTATCCATCTTCCTCACAAAGAGCAGCTGGTGCGTTCGAACCGCCTGCCTTTGGCTTGGCAACACCACTCCTTACCCGCTAGGCCACCAGAGCTCCCTATATAGCTAGACAACAATTAGTCTCTCTCCAGTTCAGTCTCCTCCCCTCCTTCAAGGCCCAGATCCAGTCCAAGTCCTACTCATCCTCTCTCACTCTATGTCAACCACCTCTCAATTACAGTCTTATCGCCCACCCCAAAAAACACTCAGAAAAAGTCTTTGTAAAATGCAAAGCCTTCCATGGCTCCCCATCACTCTCAGGACAAAGGCCAAACTCCCCATCAAATCATGCAGCACTTAGGGTCTGGCTCTTGCAGGTGACTTCAACCTTCTCACGGAACATGGGCCCAGGTGGCTGTGTGCCACATACACATCCGTCAGCCTTACCAGGAATTCTCCCAACTCTCACTCCATGAGCTCTGGTGGCTTAGTGATAAGGAGTTATGCTGCCAACCCAAAGGCAGGCAGTTCAAAGCCACCAGCTTCTACTTGGGAGAAAGGTGGGCAGTCTCCTCCCACGCGATTTACTGCCTCAACCCATTAGAGGGTCAGCTACGAGTTGGTCCTGACTTGATGCACACAGCAACAGCAACGAGCACCCCATAAACAATTCCTACTTAGCCCTTGTGTGCTCTTCCTTAGACTTTCCCAGGTTGTCAGGCATCGTTTCAGGATGCCCACTGGTCTCATGGGAGCTCCATTCATCCTAACTGATCCCTTTGCTTCTCCCATGTCCCAGCCCTCAACCCTTTACCTGCACCTTCCTCATCCCAGCTGGAACCCCTTTGCTTGCCCTTCCCCCGTCCTGGCCCCAACCCTCTGCCTGTTCCTCCCACCTCAGTACTGTCCACTCTGAGCTGTCCCTGTCTCACTGGAGGCCTGTCCCCCTGTGGAGTGAGAGCTGTGTGAGGACAGGGCTGCCTCAATCACTGTCTTCACTTCTCAGCAACTCCAGGAACAGGCTGGCGTGGTGCCGCAGGTTCTGTGAACACCAGATGAATGGTTCTGTCAAACACGGTGAACTGCTTGGGAAGTTGGGCTGATACTGTGAGAAAGACTATCAATTATTTAAGCTATTAAATACCTTCAAGGATATTTCAATTCTCCCATGGGGAGAAACCTGCCCTGGGAAGGCTCTCGGAGCAACCTGTCCTGCAGAGAAGTGTTCTACTTAGTATACCCTTGACACCAAGGGAGGTAAATACCCTGAGATAGAAGGGAAGGGTTTGTATTTTGAGAATGTAAATTGACCAGTTTTGGAATCCAAACACAAAGGGATCCCAGGTACTCACACACACAAGATGTAGACCAATGCCAAGACTCACATAGGCCAGGACGCACACAGAGAAACATCTACACATTCGTATGCTGTCCCCTGGCTCTACACACACACACACACACACACACACACACAGAGAGAGAGGATCAGGAAGTCATTGGTCAGGCTGGACACAGACACACGGGGACACATCTCCCAAGAGGCATGTGGGCTCGCATTACACAGACATGCAGAGGTCAGTGTGTGCACTCAGGTACACAGACACACCAACATCAAGCAGCTGTCCACACGCATTCACTCACTCACAGTAAATGTTCAGACAGCCCTGGTAGCCTAGTGCTAAGAAGTTATGCTGCAATTCCAAAGGCATGTGATTTCAAATCCATCAGCTGCTCTGTAGGAGAAGAATGGACAATCTCCTTAGCAACCACAGCGTGGAGTATTCACTCATAGTATGGACACTCAAGTATCACACACAAAAGCACCACATGAACGCAGGTGTCTATATAAATTGATGCATGAACCATGGAGTCGGAACCAACTAATAACTGACCCTCCTGAGGGTTTGCAGAGACAGTAAATCTCACGGGAGCAGACTGCTCACCTTCTCCCACAGAGTAATTCTGCCCTGTCCTGAGCCTGTCTCACTGTCTCTGACACACCTACTCCCATTACCCCAGTTACCGTGTCAATCCATCTCACGCAGAGTCTTCCTCTCCTACACTGACCCTCCATCCTTCCAAGCATGATGTTCTTCTCCAAGGACTGATCCTTCCTGGCAACATGCCTAAAGTATGTGAGACGGAGCTTCAAAATCCTTGCCTTCAAGAGCTGCTTGGTTTTACCCTCTCCAGGACAGACTTGTGTATTCTCTTGGCAGTCCATGGTATGGTCAATATTCTTCTCCAGCACCACAGCACAAAGGCATTGCTTCTTCTGTCATCCTTAGTCACTGTCTGGCTCTCAGATGCATAGTAAGCAGTTGAAAAAACCATGGCCCAGATCTTAGTCTATAGACTAAGTCTCTAGACTTACCTTAGTCTCTTGACTGACATCATTGCTCTTTAACACTCTGGTGAGGTCCATGACAGCAGACTTTCCAAAAGCAGACAGGCCTTTCTTCCAAGGCACTTCCAGATAGGTTCAAACAGCCAATATTTCAATTAGTGGCAGACTGTATACCTTTTACAGGACCTGATTCCATTCTCCAGACACAATCCATCTTCCAGAAATCTCCCCAAACATCAACGTCCTGTTCACGCTCCATGGAGTTAGGCTTAGCTGTGCTAAAAAAGATAAGGCAAATTCTCTAAAACTAACAAAATATCTCTCTCTCTCTCTCTCTCTCTCTCTCTCTCTCTCTCTCTCTCTCTCTCTCTCTCTCTCTCCTTTTCCACAGTTTTGGGAACTTTAGATCAGAGAATGTAAAAGGGAAGAGTTGATCAGACCATCTTTTCATGTCCTTCATCCACCAGAAGAGCTAACACAACACCCCAAAGTCTTGCCATGCCATGTCATGCAGGAACTCACTCTGTAGGAAAGAAATCCAACAGGTAGGTTTACGTTTGGCCCCAGCTGGCACTGAAGTCATCTCTCCAAGATCACCCATTAAGGAAGGACTAAGGCTAGGAATCCAATCCATGTTTTATCCATGCTGTGAACCATCAACATCATACAGTCCCTTCTTACAGAAAGGGGAAACTGAAGCGCAGTGAAGGGAAGGAGCTGCCCTGGTTCACCATGAGTCCATCCCTAGCCACCGCTTCCCACCTCCCACGTGTGTCCAGCCTTCAGGAGGCAAGTGATCTCAAACTCTGCCCTCTGGTTCCATGTTACAGGGTTCTCAATGAGGCCAAGCTGGCACAACCTCTGTATCCCCAGGTCCTTCTATGCCCTGATCCTTGGCAATCTGAGCCTCATGCCCACTGTCCAGCTCATGGCAGCCTGCCTAAACACTCAGTGTCCATCTTAGTGCCAATGGCATTGAGAAACAAACACCCCACATCTCTACCACCCTCTTTGCAAGAAGCAAAGCAGAAGAGGAGGGAGCCCGCCTTGGGGCCAGCCCAGATGCAGGCTGGTGATGAGGATGGATTTGCCCAGCCCATGTTAATCCTCCTTCCACCAACACCCCCTCCAAAACCACCACTGTTCTTCCCACATACTCTCTGCCCTTTGTTCCCTACCCACAGGTCTTCACGCTTGGCAGCCTGGAGCTTTATGAGCAGGATGCCAGTCTTAGCAGGGCCAAACCCAAACATTTCCACTCACCCGAGATTCTGGGCCCTAAGCCAAGTGCCCACTGCGTGTCTTTCCTAGTTCAGCTCTCAGAGCCAGCTCATCATTCGTCTACGACCCCTCTCCAGGCCTGAAGGAGGCCAGTCTGACTCACACAGCACCCACCTCGGCCCCACCTGAGAATGGCCTTCTGCAATGAACGTACTAGAAGTTCCAGAAGGTGAATTAGCACAGACTGGGAGCCTGGCAGGGATCCTGGACATGTAAGTTGGACCTGCCAAAGACGTTTTTTGTTGTTATAACCAATCACAGAAAGGTTTTTCTCAAAAATAGTTACTTCTGCTGAAACTCTGCACAAACGTTTTCTACACAAATAATTCTGGTGTCACCCTCACAGACTCACCTAATGTGGCCTGTTGTTGTTGTTAGGTGCTATCAAGTCAACTATGGCTCTTGGAGACGCTATGAACACTAGATCTGAACACTGCCCTATTCGGCACCAGCCTCACCTCTGATATGCTCTGACCCGTTGTTACAGTCACTGTGTCACTTCATCCTGTTGCGGTCTTCCTCTCTTTCTCTGACCCTTCACCTTCCCCAGCGTGATGTCTTTTTCCAAGGACTGACCCCTCCTGACAACATGCTCAAAGTACGTGGGACCAAGTTTGACCATCCTTGCCTTCAGGGAGCACTCTGGTTGTACATCCTCTGAGACAGACTTGTTTGTTCTCTTAGCAGTCCATGGGTTATTCAGCACTCCTCTCCAACACTACAGTTCAAATAATACAAAAATTCCTCTTCTACTCTTATACATTGTTGGTGGGATTGTAAAATGGCGCAACCATACTGGAAGGCAGTTTGGCACGTCCCCAAAAAGCTGAACATAGAAATTACATTATGACCCAGCTATTCCACTACTTGGAATCTACCCTAAGAATATGAGAACTGGGGCACAAACTGATATTTGTACATCAATATTCATAGCAGCATTATTCACCATTGCAAGAACTGGAAACAGCCCAAATGCCCAACCACAAATGAATGGATTGATAAGTTATGGTACATTCACGCAATGGAATACTATGCAGCACACAGGAGCATTATACTGAGTGAACTAACTCAGTCCCACAAGGATAAATATTGTATAAGACTGTTATTGTAGAATGATTATAAGGATCCAGGAGGGGTGGTAGAGGCTGGAAGCAGAGGGATGTGGATGTAAAGGGTAAAGAGGGGATTAATCATTGGGTTGTACAATTTTATGGTGGTGAGGTGAGGGGAAATTGAAAGAATTTGTTCAAATTTGTATTGGAATTTTGTAAATAAACTAGTGAAATAAAATACACTTTTAAAAAACCATTACATGCAACATCTAAAAAGAAATAAAATTATTCACTGTAGAATGATTTGAGTTTTATAACTTTCAAATGATTTTATCTTCTTAATCTTACAACTGTGTTGAAATTTTATCAATAAAAAAGATATAACAATAAAAAAATCTTTCTCTGTCATCCTTATTCATTGTGCAACTTTCAGATACATTAGATATAACTGAAAAACACCATAACTGCTTTCCAGCACCTTGGAATGATTCCTGACAGCAGATTCTGCCAATGCAACTCATCTTTCCCCAGAATCCCTCTAGTGACCATACTGGAACTGACTCATGGCCAGTCAACAGATTCCAACTCCTGACAACCTTACCAGACAGAGCAGAATGGTCCTCATAAGATTGGCATAAAACTCTTTTTTGTTTTTTAATTTTTATTTTATTTTGCTTACAAAGTTTGCATACATTGTTTCACACTATACTTCATTCACATTGTGTTTCATACAATCATTCCTATGCATTATGTTTTATAAAATTAATCACCATTGGACCTTGCCCATCATTATCCCATGTTTTCAGGTCTCCACTGGATCTTCCCCATTCCCTTTTCCCTCTTCCTCCACTCACCAAATTGTGCAAACATGTGCCTATCCATCCTCACCTCTCTACTCTCACTCCTTCCCCCCTGGGTCCCCATACATGTTTACTAGTTATCCTTCTACTTTTACAATAATGGTCTTGTGCAGTATTTGTCCATATAAGACTGAGTTGGTTCACTCAGCATAATGTTCTCCAGTCTCTCCCAAGTTATGTAGTATTTTTAGAAATCATTGCTCCTGAGTGCTGCATAGTACTCCATTGTGCAAATGTACTATGATTTATAATCCATTCAGTTGTGGTTTGACTTTTGGGCTATTTCCATGTTCTTATGATGGTGAATAACACTCCTGTGAACACTGGTGTGCAAATCTCCATTTGTCTCTCAATTCTAATTTCCTTGGGGTATATTCCTAGTTGTGAAATAGTTGGGTCATACAGAGTTTCTATGTTCAACTTTGTGAGGAAATGCCATACTTCCTTCCAGAGTGGTTGTACCATTTTACAGTACCACCAATAGTGTATGAGAGTTACCACCTCTCCAGCATCTATTTCTTGTTACCTTGCTAAACTTTGCCACTTCTGTTGTGGTGAGATAGTACATCTCTCTTATTTCCAATGATTTTGAGCATTTCTTCATGAAAAGTCTTCCCATGTCTTTGGCCCATTTTGTAATTAGTTTATCAGACTTCCCCCTTCCCTCCCCCATCACCCCCCACCCCAGAGGCCCAGTAGTTTTTGTTACGAGACCTTGTCTGAGATGGTATCGGGAAAGCACTCTTATGGAAGCAAATTGCTCATCTTTCTCCCTCAAAGCAAGAAAGGCCGCATTCCAACCTCCATCACCAGGGTTCCTGGCCATACTAGAAGTTGTCATTTTCTTCCCAAGACCTGGCCCTACCCTCTGCCACTGAAATCTCCAAACATTCTCCTCCAGTTTTGTGAAAAGTTCCACTGAAAAATAAGTCCCACCCTCCATCAGGCCACTCTCAACCAATGAGGTTTCTGTAGTACATTCCCTGGTCTCCCGTTGAGGATCCAGTGGGCATGCCAAGCATTGAAGGAGCCAAAAAGGGTTAATAAAGAAACAGTCCGCACACAGATTTCTCTTTGGCCTTCCTCAATCCGGATGGGGTGTGGGAGAGGAATGCATCCTTGAGTCTGAAAACAGACCTTGGGTGCTTGCACACAAGGTCTGAGAACATTCCTCTTTCCAAGGCATAGTCTTCTTCCTTCTGGTAAACAGAGATACGGACGCAAGAAAGATTCTGTGAGAATATTCTGTGCTAAGCAAGTCTAGTTTCTGGTAAATAAGTTTTCCCCAAATCATGAGTGTCTGCACATAGACTGCTTTGGAAAGATAAAAAAATAAAGAGGCAGGCCTTAGGGGTCTGCAGTTCTTGTCTCGTCTGTGTGTGCATTTCTTTGGTGCAGTCCTGTCTTGTCTTCTGTGTGTGTCTGTCTCTTTATGTTCATTTCTTCCAGGAAAAAGGGTTGCAGATTGCAACATCTGGAGCCCAGGTCATGGGACTTGAGGCTGGACTATGTTGACATTACCTGGAATAAAGGGGAATTCCTGGGAGAAACCAAAAGGGTAAGTGACCCCTGAGGTGATGACCTTTCCTAGGGGAACTTTTGGGAATTTTATAATTACAATAACATTGAAAGGGAGCACCCTCGAATAAAGTTTTCATGAGGGGACTTTCAAGGATTTTATAAAAATGGGTAATTCCCCGTCAGCACAGGAGCAATATATAATGATAATAAGGGGATTGTTAGATTCTGTTGGATTAAAGTTTAGCATGAAAACTATAAGACAGCTTTTTGAAAATGTTAACAAGGAATGTCATTGGTTTCACTGTCAGGATAAAGTACAACTTAATTGCAAAGATTGGGAACAAGTTGTAAAACAGCTAAGGAAAGCTCATCAGTAAGGTAGAATGAAGCAATGGGCATTGTGTTCATCTATAACTCAAGCATTAAAGTTGTTAGAGACATCATCTGAACAGGATCTTTTAGAGGATTGTATGGAGCCTATTTCTGACAAAGTTTCTGAAGTTCCTCCTTCCTCCTCCTCTCTTGTCTCAACATGAACAATCTGAGGAAGGGAATGAGACTTCTGAGGAGCCAACAGATGAGGATTGTCATGGCTCAATTAAACACTTTAAAATTGATGGTTAATGAAATTGCTAGTAAGCTTGAGCAAAGAGAAAATCAGTCAAAACAGTCCGCACTGTCTTAACTCATGTAAAGATTATTTTTTTGAAAGCATGGAATCTTACTGAAGCCTCTGGTAGTGTGTTTCCTTCATATGTCAAAACTATCCAAGGACCAGATGAACCTTATACTGATTTTCTTTCTAGACTTAAAGATGCAGTTACTAGAGGATTAGGAGAAAGTCAGGCTGCCACTATTGTTTTACACTCTTTAGCTTTTGAAAATGCTAATGTAGAATGTCAAAGAATTCTCTGACCCCTGAAGAGTAAAGGGGCTTCCATTGATGAATATATTAGAGTTTGTTCTGGTGTGGGAACTCCTGCCTATAATGCACAGCTTTTTGCAGGAGCTGTTCATCAGGTAAAAGGTAATGGAGCTTGTTATAAACGTGGGAGGAGAGGACATTTAAAGGAAGATTGTAGTTCTAGAGACTCTCGAAATTCTCGACCCCCTAATTTATGTAGAAAATGTGGAAAAGGATATCATTAGACAAATGAATGTCGTTCTACCATGACCAAGGATGGTGTTCCTCTGTCATCTCCAGTAACTGAATTGGGAAATTTTTGGGGGGGCCCTGTAAACAATACCAAGCCAATTCAGCAATATCCAGTCAGCAATGGTCTTTTCCATCATCAACAGGAGAGTCCCAAGCAAAACTGAGGGTGTCCGATTTAAAAGCATCTACAAAAGGCAGTGCTGCTGCTTATTTATTTGTTACTCAACCTTATACCTTATCCCCCTCAGTAGTATATAAATTAAGAACTGGTGTCTTTGGCCCTTTACCTCAAGGAACTATGGGAATAACTATTGGGCACTGTAGTCTTACTAGTCAAGGTTTCCAGGTTCATACTGGAATTATAGATCAGAATTTCACTGATGAAATTATTGTTCTTGCTTCTGTAAAACAGGTTATGTGTCTACAAGCTGGTCAAAGAATTGCTCAACTTTTGCTTCTTCCTTATCATGCATTTTTTACTATTAATAGATCAAGAGTAAGAGGGTTTGGAAGTACTAGAAAATATCTGTTTTGGGAAACCATCATTAATGATCAAAGGCCCTCTCTTATTCTTTCTGTTAATCAAATTTCTTTTACAGGTCTTGTAGATATAGGAGCTGATGTGTCTATTATTAGTAAAAATATTTAGCTTCTTAATTGGCCTTTGCAAAAAAAAAATAACTCTTTCTGGATTAGGAATCTTTTCCGATATTTGTCAGTCTAAGAATATTTACGATTGTACAGGACCTGATGGACAAAAGGCTCAGATGCAATTTTATGTGCTAAACATTAGTAATAATTTATGGGGAAGAGATTTATTAAAACAATTTGGAGCTTTTGTATCTATCCCTGCTTTGCCAGATGCTGTAAAAAATATCATGTTAAATATGAATTACAATCCTTTAAACTAACAGCCACTGTTCAGCAGCCTAAAGCCTTACCTCTTGTCTAATTAACTCAAACTCATGCATGGACTGAAGAGTGGCCCCTTAATTCTAAAGCCTTGCACGTATTAGTAGAAAACAGTCATGTGAAGCTCATAGAAAACCTGCCACTTGCCTTTGGAATTCTCCTTTCTTTGTTATTGATAAGAAAAGTATTAAAACTCAGGAGGAAAGGGGAGCTCTGGTGGCCTAGTGGCAAGGAACTGCAACTACAATCCAGAGGCACACAGTTCGAACCCACCAGATGCTCTGCCGGGGAAGAAGGGACAATCTCCTCCTGTACCAGTCAGATCTGATTTGACAGTACACGCACACACAAAAATAATAAAAAAAAAAAATTTAAAAAACCTCAGGAGTATAAAACATAGTTAATAAGAAGAAAAGGTTTAGAATAAAAAGAAGAATATAAAACATAGTTAAGACTAAGAAGAAAAAGTTAAGAATAAAGAAAAAGTATCTAAAACATAATGAAGAAGAAGAAGGAGGAGGAGGAGGAGGAGGAGGAGGAAGAAGAAGAAGAAGAAGAAGAAGAAGAAGAAGAAGAAGAAGAAGAAGAAGAAGAAGAAAAGTGTTAACAGAAATATAAAGAAAAGTTGAAAATAAGAAGAAATGTGTTGTAATTCAAAACAGAGGCCTCAAAATGTTTGTGCTAATTGCTTTATTTTTTGTCTGAATTTACTGTTACTGTCTCCGTGTTTGTTGTCTTTTTGCTTGTGTTTAATGTAGCAATACTTGAGAGCTCATACAATTTGAAAGTTTCAGTGAAGAATAAGAATTAATAGAGACAAATATAAAGTTAATATATATAGAAATTCTAAATCTTGTGGGTGGGGAAACCCCTAGAGCAGGTGTCTCAAACGTCTAAAGGTGCCACTGAGACCTTTTGTCTCAAGAGACCTTTGAGAGATCAACTCTTGGCATCCTCTATCACCTTCACAAGTCCATGCACTTTATCTGGTATCTATATGCTTAAGTAAAAATTTCAATCTGTTTTAGCCAGTCTTGAGAAATACACATGCCTGTGGCCGGCACTCCAAATCTGTGTCAGTTGCGCCTGTGCTAGTTGCTGTACTTTAAATGGGAACCTACAGGAGTGAAAATAGAAACTCTCCACTCTTTGTTCTTTATAGTCCCTTAATTAATGCCTGCCTGCATTAAATCTGATTGTATGAGTAAAAGCTCATTGTATCTAATGAGATAAATTTGTGCTGGGTATACAGGATAGTTTGATAATCACTTTCCTTCTAATAGACTTTTTTCATTTCTTCAGGAGCATACCTGTTTATTTTTACCTATATGTATCATATCCTCTGTTCCTCTTAAAGGTCCTAATGTTTTTACAGATGTTTGTAATAATGGAAAAATGGAATATTGGAGTATTAACAAATTTTATGTTGGATCATCTTCTTATAAATCAGTACAAAAAAGTTAATTATATGCTATTTTTTTAGCTTTAAAAGAACAGTCTAAGGAAAATGTTAATATTATTAGTATATATAGTTCATATTAGATCTCACTCTCAATTGCTAGGACCTTGAGCTTCAAGTAATTCTACTATAGATTCCTTACTTATTGGTAATGTTGCTCGAGCCACTGAAGAACATTTATTTCATCATAACAATTCAAAATCTTTACAAGCAAGATATCATATTTCACGATGGCAAGTGCAACACATAGTGAGGTCTTGCCCTTCTTGTATGACTTCTGTAATTCCACTGTTATCTGCAGGTGAGAATCCAAGAGGAAATTAAGTAAATCTATATGGCAAATCAATGTTACTTATTTTCCTTCTTTTGGGAATTTAAAATATCTACATCATTGTATTGATACTTACTCACATTTTCAATGAGCTATGCCACAAACCGGGGGGAAAGCTGATCATGTTATTAACCATCTTCTTGCTTGTTTTGCCGTTATGGGAATTCCAAGTACTATAAAAACTGACAATGCACCAGCCTATACTTCAAAGACATTATCTCAATTTTTTCACTAAATATAGTATTATTCGTACTACAGGTATCCCATTTAATAATCAAGGAGAAGCTATTATAGAGAAAGCCAATCATACTCTTAAAAATTATTTGTATAAATTAAAAGGGAGAATAAGAGATATGACTGTTCTGGATACACCGAAGAATCTTTTATTTAGAATACTGTTGTTGTTGTTGTTGTTGTTGTTATTGCGTGCCGTCGAGTCGTTTGCGACTCATAGCGACCCTATGTACAAGAGCCCTATACCCTGCTCTATCCTGTGCCAATCGTATTGTCTCTGACACACCCATCCCGATTACCCCAATCACTGAATCAATCCACCTCATAGAGGGTCTTCCCCTCCTGCGCTGTCCCTCCACGCTGCCCAGC
>NW_006400052.1:1185783-1190000 GCF_000299155.1 Elephantulus edwardii | reverse complement strand
TCAATTCTCCTTCTATCCTCCCTAGTCATTGTCCAACTCTCTGATGCATAAAAAGTGATTGCAAAAACCATGGATTTTTTTAAGTTTGTGGGATTCTCAAGGATTTACACCAGCAGAAAGACATTTAGAAGGGCAGAAAGAAATCATAAAGGATTCTAAGCCAGTTTTATATAAAATGTTGGGTGGAAATTGGGATAATGGGATGTTGAAGGTCTTCGGAAGAGACTATGCACTAATAGAAGAAAAAAAAAATGGAGAAATGTGGGTGCCACCTAAACATTTTATAGGTGGCTGAGAGAGACCCGAATGAAGAGTTCCTGAGAGAGTTCCATAACCTCTCTACTAAACGTACTTTTCTGATGAGCACACGTCAAGCTTCTCCCCCAACTTGGGGGCAAGTAAAGAAGTTGACCCAAGAAGCTGAAAACGTTTTGAAGACAACAAGCAAGCCTCTCAATCCCCCCAATTTGGCTGTCATAAATTGCCAGGTGGGGAATGCTAATTATACTTATTGGGCTTATATTCCTAATCCTCCTGTTTTGCAGGGGGTTTCTTGGGCGGGGGGGGGGGAAATCCTGAAATTCTTGTGTATACTAATGAAACCTTTTGGATGTCTAGCCCCTATGTGGATCATTCATTAGATTTTTGTTTCAGTCCTGTAATTAATTATACTATTGGGGTAGAGGGAATACCTATATGTTTTGGAAATGATAATCATTGCTTTAATACTTCTCATGAAGCTTGGGGATTATCTATAATCACTCTCATATTTCTAGTACCATTATGATTCTAGCAGTAAAAGGTATTAAAGTGCTAGGAAAATTGTCAGGAGACTCTTCTTCTCGACTTGAACTTTGTTCCATGCCAGAAGTAGCAACATCAATTAAATATTTTATATTGGAGTCAATGTCAAGGAAAAAATTACTGTTTTGATTAATGATACTGAAAAAGGAATAGTAATTGTGGGCTCTAGCCCACACGGAGATTTCAGAGAAAAACATTCACAGGTTCCTCTCAAATGGCATAGAAATAATCAGAGTCTAGATGTGTCTGCTAACGAAACATAGTATGGCATGATAACGGTCTTACTCCTCCTTTTCCACATTTAGTAAACAACACAGCAGTGCAAGGACATATTTTAAAATTATTAGAAGCTCTAGAAAAAATTCAAATATTGAAAGGAAATATGTCCCTTAATGTCTCTAATAATTTAGGACCTTTTTCTGTCTCTACATATGAATGTTTCTAAATATATTATGGCTTGTGTAAAACATCCTTATGTTTTACTAATGGGAAAAATAATTTGGGATAATAATAATGGAACATTAAGTTGTAATAGTTGTTTTCGACAAAACTGTATTAATTCTTCAATAGATAAAATTATATCTAATGAGTCTTTACAGTGATGTGCCAATCGTGGTAATGGGCACCCATGGTGGACAGGGTGGACTGGAGCTTCCCGACTAAATCAAGCCTGGAAACAGGAGCAGCATCCACTTCCAAAATGGCTTGCCTCCGGAAACTCTATGTACGAACAGTGCTCAGGCTGTTTGTTCATAGGGTTGCTATGAGTCATCTACGACTCGACGGCATTAAACAACAATAACAATGACGACAACCTAGAGAGAGCTACGTTGGCCAAATGGAAAGGAAGCTGTGCTACCAAGCCGAAGGTGGGTGATTTTCATCTGTGGCCCTCGGCCAGGTTCAAATTGTCTTCCTGTCAAACGTTCTTCTAGGTGGTATATAGCACTGGTCTGTGTGTTGCTGTACAGAGGTAACTCGTGGTTGCTGTGATGCTGAAGCCTGTGATAGTGATGTGACAATCGTGGTAATGGGCACCCATGGTGGACAGAGTTGGCTGGAGCTTCCCGACTAAATCAAGCCTGGAAGCAGGAGCGGCATCCACTTCCGAAATGGCTTGCCTCCGGAAACTCTATGTACGAACAGTGCTCAGGCTGTTCGTTCATAGGGTCACTAAGAGTCGTCTACGACTCGACGGCATTAAACAACAACAACGAGTCTTTAAGTATTTATGTTGTTTGAGCAAGAAGAGAAATGTGGCTACCTGTCAAATTAGAACGACCATGGAGTGACTCTGTAGGAATTATAAGAATGTGGGATGCTCTTCAAGCCTTGAATCATCGAGTCAAACGAGTTGTCGGTGTCATCATTGTTACAGTGTTTGGACTGGCTGCAATTGCATCTACTGCAGCAGTTGCTGGGATTATATTACAACAGAGTATTCAGACTGCTAACTTTGTGAGGCAGTGGCATACTGACTCTCATGAACTGTGGCAACAACAACAGTTAGATCAACAGCACATAGAAGATATTCAACATCTGCAAGAAACTGTGCTATGGTTAGGGAATCAGATTTCTGTATCACTCGAGTAATGTTAAAATGTGACTGGAATTCTTCTCATTTTTGTATCACTCCCATAAAATTTAATGTCTATGAGGAATGGGATAATGTGAAAAAACATACTAATGGAGATAAGAATTTAACTTTAAACTTGTATACCCTTGAACACAAAATCACTAGTACATTCAAAAAGAATTTGCTTTAGAGGATGACCAAATTTGGTCAGAGTAAGTACAAAAATTAAGTAATTTAGACCCCATTGAAAAGTTCAAAGCAATTTTGGCAACTCGGAAGTAACAGTATCGGAATTATAATATTGTGTTGTATTCTCTTGACAGTCTTCCTCAGACAGAAAGTAATAGGGGAAAGACAGCTTGCCATGCACAGTGTATTCTGCTTTGTAAAAGAAAAAATGGGGAGATGAAGGAGCCAGAAAGGGTTAATAAAGAAACAGTCTGCACACAGATTTCTATTTGGCCTTCCTCAATCTGGATGGGGTGTGGGAGAGGAAGGCATCCTTGAGTCTGCAAACAGACGGACACTTTGAATGCTTCCACACGAGGTACGAGAATATTCCTCTTTCCAAAGCATAGTCATTCCTTCCGGTAAACAGAGATACGGAAGCAAGAAAGATTCTGTGAGAATATTCTGTGCTAAGCAAGTCTAAGCAAGTCTAGTTTCTGGGAAATAAGTTTTCCCCAAATCATGAGCACGTAGACTGCTTTGGAAAGATTATAAAAAAGTAAAGAGGTAGGCCTTGGGGTCTGAAGTTCTTGTCCCGTCTGTGTGAGTGTGTGTGTTTCTTTGTTGCAGTCCTGTCTTGTCTTCTGTGTGTGTCTGTCTCTTTATGTTCATTTTTTCCAGGAAAATGGGTTACGGATTGCAACAAAGCATAATGAGGAAACACCAAACGCAGGAGAAAAAGAGCCAAAGGTTCCCTCCAATCTATCAGTGGGCTCTCAGGGACCAAAACACTCAGGTCTTTCCTTACACAGAGATCCTTAAGTTTAAATCCCTAGAATCTTTCCTCCAGAGAACCTTCAATCTACATTCTCCCTTTATCTCTCTCACCAACTCAAACCTACAACCTTTACCCTCAAATCCCTCTTCTTCTGAGATCTCCAAAATCTACCCTGAGACCTCCAAATCCAAATCTAATAGGCTGCCCTGTCCAGATACTTCAAAACATTCCATTCTGGAGTTTATCTTCCCCTTCCCACAACCCTGGGGTCTCCTCTCCTGAGATGGGAGTCACTCACCATTAATCCATCTAGAGGTTTCCCCTCCCCACCCCTTGCTGTCTGTGTGCCAAGCTAGAAGAGCCTGCTGGCGTGGAGTGTGACATGAGACAATTACATAATCAGGACCAAAGTCATTCTTTCTCTCCCAGTATAAAGGCAAACCAGCCCAAAGCCTCAGTGTCCCTGGATCGTTCCTCAAACTGCCACCATGCTGGCCTCAGGGCTGCTGCTGGTGGCTCTGCTAGCCTGTCTGTCTGTAATGATCCTGATGTCTGTCTGGAGACAAAGGAAGGTGTGGGAGAAACTTCCCCCCGGCCCCACTCCACTGCCCTTCATCGGGAACTACCTGAAGCTGAACACAGAGCAGATGTACAATTCCCTCATGAAGGTATCAGGAGGCAGGGTGACAGGTGGGATGGGGCTGGGGATGGGGGAAGACTGAGGCAGAGGACTGACCAGATTAAACCCAAATCCTAAAGCAGCAGAGTTTTAAAGGTTCAGCAGCAGGAGCCCATGTAAGACAGACCAAACCTTGGGACAGTTAGCCACTTGATTTACCAGAACTTGAGGGCAATGGACCCTGGGTACACTCCCTCTAACCCATGCCACCC
>NW_006400052.1:1100863-1185683 GCF_000299155.1 Elephantulus edwardii | reverse complement strand
TCTGTAATGATCCTGATGTCTGTCTGGCGACAAAGGAAGACGTGGGGGAAGCTCCCCCCGGGGCCCACTCCACTGCCCTTCATCGGGAACTACCTACAGCTGAACACAGAGCAGATGTACAATTCCCTCATGAAGGTATCAGGAGGCAGGGTGACAGGTGGGATGGGGCTGGGAATGGGGGAAGACTGAGGTAGAGGACTGACCAGATTGAACCCAAATCCTAAAACAGCTGAGCTTTAAAGGTTCAGCAGCAGGAGACCATATAAGACAAATCATGCCTTAGGATGGTCAGCCACTTGATTTACCAGAACTTGAGGGCAATGGACCCTGGGTACACTCCCTCTAACCCATGCCACCCGTTCCCCTCAGCTCAGAGAGCGCTATGGTCCTGTGTTCACCATCCACCTGGGGACCCGGCGGATCGTGGTGCTGTGCGGATATGATGCTGTAAAAGAGGCTCTGGTGGACCAGGCTGAAGAATTCAGTGGGCGAGGCGAACAAGCCACCTTCAACTGGCTCTTCAAAGACTATGGTGAGGGGTCCCGAGTGGGGGATGTGGTCAGGCAGGCTGGACGACTTCAGTGTCCCTAGCCTTCTCCCTTTGACTCACTTGTTCTCGGCAGTCTACAGCAGACTCTTCCCTCAGGTCCTCTCCTTCCCATCCCTCCTCACTGTAAACTCTTCCTGGTCTGTCTCTAACCCATCTTAGACCTCCTGTGGCTCCATTTCTCTGCCTTTATCTCTCCGATTCTCACAAGATGGCTCATCTTTCTAGTGTGCTATTAATTACACAATGTTGTTTCGTTGTTGTTGTTGTGTGCCACCATGTCAGAATCACCTATACTCACTGACCCTCCAGCAGGTTTTCAGAGACAGTAAATTGCACAGGAGGAGATTATCCAATAAACAAGCTTTATTGTGTTTACTAATCTGAAGGCAGCAATTTCACTATTTCCTCTCCTCCCACCAGATTGAAGATTCTGCTATTTGGGATGGTGGAGATCTGTCTCTCTCCCAAAGCACCAGCATCTTCTCACAGAATCAAAGCTTCTTTTCAAATTTACAGTCACTGACAGGGGTGCGTACCCAGTAAGCCAGAAGGCCTCGGCCTTGTTTGTGTTTACTTACTATCCTATGATGACCTAGTCACCACACATCAGTAAAAACAGCTTGCTATAGATCAGTAAAAACGGTTCCCAACAGATTTTCTTGGCATTTGCTTGGGAGCCCTGGACTTCTGTAAAATCTCTTTCTCATTTTCTGCTTTGGCACTTCCTAGTGTTGAGGGAGCTCTAATAGTCTAGTGACAAGGGAACTCTGGTGGCCTAGTGGCAAGAAGCTGCGCTACAATCCCGAAGACCCGCGGTTCTAATCCTCCAGCTGCTCCACAGAAGCAAGATGGGCAATCTCCTCCCCTGCACTTAATTGCCTCTGAAAATCTGCTAGAGGATCAGCAGTGAATGGCGCACAACAACAATAACCTAGTGGGTAAAGGCAGGTGGTTTAAATCCCATCACTTGTTTTTAGGGACAAAGAAAAGGACCCTCTTCCCATGCGATTTACAGCCTCTGAAAAGCCTCTGTAGGCTCAGCTACAAGTCAGTTCTGACCCAAGGGCACCTAACAACAATGACAGTGTTTTTTCTACGGCTGACTCTCTAACCCTTCTCTGTTTTAGGATTTTACACTCATCTGTCTTATGATCTTACACTATTTCTTGTTTGTTTGTTTGTTTGTACCGTCAAGTCGGATCCAACTGGCACAAGAAGAGATTGCTCCTCCTACACCACCTGAGCACCTAGTGGATTCGAACTGCGCGCCTTCGGGATTGCAGCGCAGCTTCTTGTCCCTAGGCCACTAGAGCTCCCTGATCTAACACTATTTCTACCTCAAAACCCCTGTGGCTTTGTGTCCTGGTAGCAATGTCCAGACCTCGGCTCTATTTTTCCTCTCTCTCCGTTTTTCCTCTCTTCTCCAGCTCAGTTGCACAAGTCTCTAGCAATTCCTCTCTCAGTCTCTCAGCTCTCCACGTAATTCTCCTTTTCCTCCTCCTCCAGATCGATCTCGAGATCTTTCTCTCTCTCTCTTCCCTACGCCTACCCCATCCCCACTCCGACCCCTACTCCCCCTCCTCCTATCCCCCTCCCCGCCACCCCGCATTCTGCTTATCTCCTCTATCTCTTCTTCGTTTGGCTCTCCTCGTTCTGTGCTTCCGACCTCTGACGAGCTGAGCGCTCCTGCTCACGCTCCGTCTAGCTCTTTCGTGGCTCTGAGTCCTTCTCACCTCGTCCTCTGACCCTCCTCCCCCCCAGGTTGATCTCTTGCCCACCCCGCCCTTCTCTGACCTCTGCACCGCTCTGCACCTCCCTCCCCAGGCGTGGTGTTCAGCAGCGGCGAGCGCGCCAAGCAGCTGCGGCGCTTCTCCATCGCCACCCTGCGGGACTTCGGCGTAGGCAAGCGCGGCATCGAGGAGCGCATCCAGGAGGAGGCGGGCTTCCTCATCGAGGCCTTCCGGGGCACACACGGTGAGCCGAGACCCCGGGGCGGAGGGGAGGGCGACGGAGAGAGGAACACCCTGCAAGCGGGACCCCTGATCTCGGCCCCCAGCAGGGCTCCGGGCAGGTTTCAGGATCTGAGCACTTCACTGCCCCGCTCCTGGAATTCTCTGACTGGCTTCAGACTCCTCACTGACATTCACTCTCCCCAATCTTCGTCTCTCCTTGTCCCTGCGCCTCTTCCAGGGGCCTTCATCGACCCCACCTACTTCCTGAGCCGCACTGTCTCCAATGTCATTAGCTCCATCGTCTTCGGGGACCGCTTTGACTATGAGGACAAAGAGTTCCTGTCACTCCTGCGTATGATGCTGGGAAGCTTCCAGTTCACAGCTACTTCCACGGGACAGGTACCCCGGCTCAGCCTGGCCTGCCTTAACCCGCCAACTCACACACAAGCAGGAGCCCCAAACTTCTCTCCAAGGAAGGGTCCGCCCTGGGCAGTTGAACAGTGGTACTAGCGTACAGAAGAGCCCAGTCTTCAGTCTCCAAGGACACCTGAGTATCTCAGCAAGTGCCTGAAAAGGCCTGCCTGCAGGCAAAATACATGCCCTCCGCACAGGTCCAAAATCTGAGCCCAACTCACCTTAGTAGCTTAATGGGGCTCCCTCACCAGCCCACTTCTAAAGTACCCCAACACTTGAAAATGTTGTTGTAAGGTGCCCTCAACTGATCTATGACTCAGTGCAACCCTATGAACCAAGAGCTGAACCTTGCCCAATCCTGCACTATCCCCTAGGTCTCCACTATCTCTTCAGTCGCTGCCGTGTGGGTACATCTTGTTAAGGGTCTTCCCCCCTTTCTCTGACTCTGCACCTTTCCCAGCATGATGTCCTGACAACATGCTCAAAGTATGTGAAACCAAATTTCACCATCCTTGCCTCCAAGAAGCACTCTGGCTACACTTTCTCCAGGACATAGCTGTTCTCTTGGTAGTCCATGAGATATTCAGCACTCCTATCCAACACAATTCAAAGGCATTGATTCTTCTTCTGTCATCCTTATTCACTGTCCATCTCTCATCTCTAGGGCTGCAAAATATAGCCCAAACCCTGACATGTTTACAAGGGTCCCCCGTTGAGCCCACCAGAGTATCCCAATAGTTCCTCCTACCCAGCCTACCTAAATATCTGAACACTCCAACAGGGACCCCAACCAAGACTCCTACAAACCTGGACAGAATTTTCCTCAAACTCCTAAGTAAGTGTCCCCCAAATCCAGTCCACTTGAGTATCCACAAAGATGTACCCTCTGCAGCCCATTTTAAAGAGCTGAACACCTGAATAGGGCCCCCCAAAAAAACAGCTCTACTTTAATACCTGAACAGCTGCACAGAAGCTCCCAGTCTTAAATGTTTAAATATTAATTTGGACAAGTGTTCCCAGTCTAGTCCATCTGAGTGTCTGCACACCTGGACTGATATCTCCTAAGCCATTCTCATTTGAACATTAAACATCTGGATCTCCTGGACCCCAATTCATCTCATGTACACATGTGGACAGGTACTCACACCCTGAGCCCACCTGATAACTTAGATCTGTGCTTCCATTCAGTCACCTAAACCTGGGCACGTGGGAACTCCTGACCCATCAGATCCCACCCACTGACTAATGTCCTTTCTGTCCTGTCTTCTGTCCTATTCTCCTTGCCACAGCTCTATGAGATGTTTGCCCCAATGATGAAGCATCTCCCAGGGCCACAGCAACAGGCCTTTAAAGAGCTGCAGGGACTCGAAGATTTCATAGTCAAGAAGGTGGAGCAGAACCAACGCACACTGGACCCCAACTCCCCACGGAACTTCATTGACTCCTTCCTCATCCGCATGCTAGAGGTGTGTGTGGCCAGCAGCCCATGCAAGGAATGATGGTGTTGTTTTCTAAAGCCAGGCAGCAGGAAATCAGGCTGGGCCCATTCCGATTAGCCCCTTATCGTAGTAATTCCCCTAATTTGATTATAATTAAACATCACCATCCTGTCCCATTGGCTGCATCCTCTACCCATGACAGGGTCTTTGCATTTGAATCATAATTGTGCACTTTTGTTGCACTACCAGGTTTGCTGGCTGGTACCAGTGTTTACACACTGGGCTACTAACCAAAAGATCCGTGGTTCAGATCTATCCAGAGGCCCTTGAGAAGACAGACCTAGTGATCTACTTCTGAAAGGTCACAGCCATGAAAGCCCCTATGGTGGGCAGTTCTATGATTGCAGTGAGTTGGAATTGACTCAATGGCAACTGGGGGGGGGGGTATGCACTGTTGGACTCCTTGAAGGACATCCTCATGTGACTCTGATTTTACAAATAAACTGGGGTGCAAAGAGTCTAGAAGCCTGCCTGAGCTCACACAGGAAGTGGCAAAGTGGCAGTGCCTAGCTCAAGCCCCGGTCTCCTGCCCCCTGCGGCTGGTGCTCTTAGCTGCCATGCTCTCTTACCTTCTGCACGCCGGTTAGCAGGCACACCTGTGTGGCCAGGTGGCCTGGTTTACTATTCGGCAATGGAGGGTCCCCACCTCCATGTAGATAGCAGTCTCCCATCTGTGTAAGAACGAGATAGTGCTTTACAGAGTCTACAGTTCAAGGTAAACAGATCAAAGGAACAGAGTCCTCCACATTAAGCTTCAGGATCCACAGCAGATGTGGGGAACTCAGAAGTCATTATCTATCTGTCCCTCCTTCTTAGCTCTCCCTTTCTATCCTTCCCTAACTATCCCTATCTATCTATCACCATGAATAGTGATAATTAAAGGGTGGGCAAAAAGCTAGGTGTGAGAAAAGTACAGGTGCCAAGCCAAAAGATCTTAGGGACTAGAGGAAGCTGCCATGTCTGGGGTTTCTATTCCTACTTGTGTCTAAAGAAAAGCTGACTTAGGGCATCTAAGAGAGGTAAGTGCATAGGGAAAGCCCTCAGTAGGGTCCTGCAGGGGTGGTGAGTGGGTTTGAGCTGAAGCCTCCTCCCCCCACAGGAGAAGAAGAACCCCAACACGGAGTTCTACATGAAGAACCTGGTGCTGACCACGCTGAACCTCTTCTTTGCGGGCACTGAGACCGTCAGCACGACCTTGCGTTACGGCTTCCTGCTGCTCATGAAGCATCCAGACGTGGAGGGTGAGGCTGGAGGGAGCGTTGTCTCTGACTCACAAATTCCCAGATTCCTCAGGACCCCCCTGCTAACCAAAGACAAGTTGATACTATGCTGATAGAAACCAGTCAAGTTTTAACAGCTGTCAAAATATTGAAAATGGCTAGAATGCCAGGTCCTCTGCTCAGTCCACAGGGTACCCACTGCCCTCTCTCCAGCAATATGTATTCACTGGATTCAACAATTCCTCCGAATGGGTGGCTTAGTGGGTAAGGACTTGTGCTGCCACCCCACAGGGTGGTGGTGGTGGTGGTTGGGTGCCGTTGAGTCAGAACAACCCATAGCTCACCCTCCAGTGGGTTTTCTGAGGCAGTAATTGCGTGGAGATTTCCAAGACTTCTCCCATGGAGCAGCTGGTGGATTTGAACCACATGCTTTCTGGATTACAGTATAACTTCACCACTAGGCCATTGCCCCCTAACTCAAAGGATGGGCAGTTCAAATCCACCAGCTATTCTGCTGGAGAAAGATGGGCAGTCTTCTCCCATGCAATTTACAGCCGTTGAAAATCCACTAGAGAGTCAGCTATGAGTTGGTTCCAACTAAATGACAATAAGTTTGAGTTCTGACCTCCATGTGAGAGGTAGCCTGGGTGGCACTAACAATTAAGCGTTTGACTATTAGCTGAATGGATGGTGGTTTGAACTCATCCAGATGAACTGGGAAGATGGGTGTGGTGAGCTACTTCCAAAAGGCCAAGGCCTTGAGAACCCTATGGGGGCAGTTATGCTCTGTACGCAGGGGGTTGCCACATGTTGAAATTAATAGCACAGCGAGTAACCATGACGGCAGTGTCTGTGTTATATCATGTCAAATGTTTCCATTATCATCTCTATCTTGAGGCCTTCCTAGATCTAAATGAATCCTCCCTTCTCCATCAGCCAAGCTGCATGAAGAGATTGACCGGGTGATTGGCAAGAACCGTCAGCCTAAGTTTGAGGACCGGGCCAAGATGCCCTACACAGAGGCAGTGATCCACGAGATACAAAGATTTGGAGATATGATCCCCATGGGCGTGTCCCGCAGGGTCACCAAGGACACCAAATTCCGGGACTTCCTCATCCCTAAGGTGCTGCCCCCACTCAGCCCACAGACACCCTGCCAAGCCTGTGACCCCTACTCCCTGGAATCTTTCCAGTCTATGCCCCATTCTGTCATTCAAAGACTTCCTCAACCACCTTCAACTTTTCCACTCAGGAACTCTAATCCCTATATTCTCAAACTTCTTGTCTCAGGAGACATGAACTCAAGGTATTCCTACACTTTGTGCCTTAGGAGACATGAACCCACACTCCCAATCCTCCTATCTGAAAAGGCACCCCATGGCTCCACAAGTTTCCATTCTCAAGTGGCATGAACCTGCTGTTCTCCAAGCTTTCTATCTGAAGGAACATGAGCCTATTTCTCCAGAGCCTTAGGAGATAGAATCCACATCTTCAAACTTTGTCTCAGTAAAGCTGAACCACCAAACATCCTCTTCTGAGTATCTCCACTCCCAGCCCTTGTTTCTCCTCACTCCCTAATTCTTCTTCCAACTCCCATCCACCACCTTATCAAACCCCTACCTTATTAAACTACCTATCTATCTATCTATCTATCTATCTATCTATCATCCCATCTTATCAAATCTCCCTTCCTCCTCCCCACCAGGGCACTGAAGTATTCCCCATGCTGGGTTCTGTGCTAAGAGACACCAAATTCTACTCCAAACCCAACGATTTCTACCCCCAGCACTTCCTGGATGAGAAAGGGCAATTCAAGAAGAACGATGCCTTTGTGCCCTTCTCTATTGGTAAGACCCCTGTCACATCACTGTACATGCAGCCAGGGCTGCCCTCACCCCAGTCACTTTCTAGTACTTTCTCCAGCCTGAAGATCCTCTTAGAAGCTACCCTTGAGCCACCTTTGCATCCTTTATTAAGATCAAGTACAAAGCATCTGCAGCCAGGCAAAAAAGGAAGGGCTGACACTATTTCTAGACATGTGGGAAGGCAAGGTCTAGAGTGAGAAGTCTTTCTGTGGTCACACAACAAAGACTCCAGATTCCTAAGAAGGAGATGGCCGGGTAGCAGCCATATTTGGGAGGAAGGAGCATCTATCTAAGTGCCTATTCCTATACACTGGCAGGAGTCACTCCTATCTCATCCTCATGGAAAACTGAGTCACAGAAAGGCCTAGAACTTCCCCAGAAATTTTCTTGAATCACAACAGCTAGTCCTCCCCTCTGGGAGGCAGTAGTGGGGGGAGGTGCCAGTGACTATCGCCTCACTTCCCGCTCTCTCGCCTCCTCTCTCCAGGCAAGCGGTACTGTTTTGGCGAAGGCTTGGCCAGAATGGAACTCTTTCTCTTCCTTACCAACATTCTGCAGAACTTCTCCTTCAAGTCCCCGCAGTCTCCCAAGGACATCGATGTGTCCCCCAAACATGTGGGCTTTGCCACCATCCCACGCACCTACACCATGAGCTTCCAGCCCCGCTGAGCAAGCCCCCGTGCCTGGGCAGTGCAGGGGAGCAGATGGGGAGTAATGGGGTGGGCTGACAGCCCCAGATGAAGTGAAAATGGGAGGGGGCTGAGGGAAAAGCAAAGTGGTTGTTGGATCCGAGAAAAGAAGAAACGCAATGAGTTCTGTTTACTTTCAAAAGGTAGATCATTCAGAGAGGAGGTGGGAGAAGAAAAACCTTACAGCGATGTTGTGCGTAATACGTTGTGAATAATAATAGCCATTATTTTATTAAGCAAGTATTCTGTCTCCTCAATTCTAAAAATTTTACATACTCATGACACTTCCAAAGTTCGCTACGCTACGCTGTAGAGAACAATGTTTATACCCATTTTATAGGTAGTGCAGCTGAGGTTCCAAAAGTATCTGAGGTCGAATAGAACACAAATACTTAAACCCAGATCTCTGCGGCAATACCTAGACTTAACCTACAATCTTTAAGGTAGATTCTAAAAGCCTTTCTAAATAACACAACAACTTAAACAATCTCAACAGCTCTACTATGGGCAGCTATCCTGGCTTCACTACCCTGTTGTCCACTCACAACCATCCTTGGATGTCTGTGCCTCTCACCAAGGAAGGCTGCTGTGTCCTGTTCAGAATTGTATGGGAGAAAAGGAATCAGATCCCTTAATGAGGTGGGTGGGGACAGAAAGACTTTTCAGGAAATGTGGGAGAACTTGGGATCATGGGGTGGTGCATTCCTTTCCTTTCAGCTGGGTTGACAGCAAATAACATCATATGACAACTCATATCCATCCATGTACACATGTCTGTAAAGTTTCCTAGAAGCCTTGACTCACATAATCTTAGGATTTTTGGAGTAACAATCTGTCAAATGTTAGAATTGCAGCTCTTGCTGCTGCTGTTGTTGTGTACTGTTGAGTTGGAACCAACCCATAGCCGACCCTCAGGCAGGTTTTCAGAGACAGTTAATTGAACAAGAGGAGATTGCCCATCCTTCTCCCCCAGAGCAGCTGAATTCGAACTGTATGCCTTCGGGAACGCAGCACAACTTACCACGAGGCAAACGTAGCTTCCTATTGTTGCTATTGTTAGGTGCCATCAAGTGGACTCTGATTCATAGCGATCCTTTGGCCAACAGATCTAAACTTGCCCTATCTTGCACCATCCTAACCATCTCTGATATGCTCAAGTCCATTGTTACAATCACTGTGTCGATCCATCTTGTTGAGGATCTTCCTCTTTATGTCCTTCTGTCTTTTTCCAAGGGCTCCTGACAACATGCCCAAAGTCTGTGAGACAAAATTTCACCATCCTTGCCTCTAAGGAACACTCTTGGCTGCACTTCCTCCAAGACAGACGTGTTTATTCTTTTGGCAGTCCACGGGATATTCCAAAGTTCAAAGTTCTTAGAACTGCAGAGTTCACAATTCTGAATCCTGGAATCTCAGATTCCCAGAACCCAGGCCTCGGAGCATTGTTTGGCTCTCTGATACATCTTGGCAGTACTTTTGGTACTCAAAACTTTAGCATCATGGGTTTCTCGGCACGTGAGAACCTCATTCACACTCCTATAAACAAAAAGTCAGTTCTCCAACCTGACTGCTTCTTCTAAGAGTGCAGTAAGGCTAAAACTAGTTGGGTTCTGCCATGGAGAGGTACCCCCAAGGGAAGACAGAATGCCTTAGGTTTTGCTTTCCAGGAGAGCAAGGGAAAGGAAGGGGGAATAAGGTCTCATTACCAAGCACTCGGTGACATTGTCCTCAAATTCACATTTTGAAAGTAGAAAGCCAGAATACACTAGAGGTGCTGAGAGAAGTCACATTCCAGCTACCAATATCCAGTCCCACTTGTCCAAACAAAGCCCTTCAATTTAGGTAATCTAGAATGACCAACCACTTACCTTTGCAATGAGATTGGGATAGGAACTTCAAAGGGGAACAGAACCTTCAAACTCATTGCCATTGAAGGCAGAATGAACACATAGTTCATATTTCAGGGAGTTTTCAGAGGCTGTAAATCATGTAGGAGGAACAGTCCCATCATTCTCCTGCAGAGCAGCTGGTGGATTCAAACCACCTGCCTTTGAGTTTGTGACACAACTCCTTACCCAGTATGCCACCAGACATTCTTGTTAACTCCTTAGGTATTGATTATTATTTTTGGTGTTGTTTTTATTGTTGCTGTTGAAAACATATACAGCAAAACAGAACTATTAGTAACTTCTCTATGTACAGTTTGGTGATACTGAACACATCTTCAGGTTGTATAATCGTTCTCACCCTCTGCTTCCAAGTTGTCCTTCTCTATTAACACAAACTCTTGAGTTTCCTATCAGACTTTTCAAGTTGCTGTTCTCAACATGATCCTATATACTGAAGCTTGAAAGAGTGTGATGCTCAGGCAGACATTGTTTCCTCTTTCATTACAATAGCATTGGTTCTAACTCAAAGCTGAACCAACCTCCATATAAGGTTTTCAATCGAATGGGAGGATTATTCATCTTTCTACCTTGTAGTGTCTGGTGAGTTCAAGCCACCAGACAAATGGAGCATTTAGGCTAGTAATGCAAGTCCCTAAGCACTCCACCAGAGCCCATTTTACTCAGCAACAACTTATTATCATAGAATCAGAACTGACTCATAGCTGAACCTCCAGAGAGTTTTCAGGAGGCTGTAAATCACATGGGAGGAGATCGTCTATCTTTTTCCTCTGGAGCCAGTGGTGGATTTGAACCACAAGAGAGGAGCCACCTTTGAGTCAGCAGCACAACTCCCCACAGGCTACATCACCAGATTACTGTTATAATTGTTGCTGTTGTTGTTACGTGTCATCAATTTGCTTGTGACTTATAGCGACCCTATGTACAACAGCCCTGAACCCTGCTCTATCCCATGCCAATTTATTGTCTCTGATACTTACACACCCCAGTAACTGAATCAATCCATCTCATCAAGGGTCTTCCTCTCTTTCATTGTCCCTCCACACTCCCAAGCATGATGTCCCTCTCCAAGGAATGGTTACACCTTGTAACAGATCCAAAGTATGTCAGATGAAACTTCAGAATCCTTTGCTACAAGTAACAGCCTGGTCTCATCCTCTCTAGGACAAACCTGTTTATTCTCTTAGCAGTCCATTGTATATCCAACATTCTTCTCGAGCACCACAGCTCAAAGGCATCAATTCTCCTTCTATCATTCCTAGTCGTTGTCCACCTTTCTGATGTATAGCAAGTAATTACAAAGACTGCACCCTGGATCAGGTGAATTTTAGTCTCCAGACTGATATCATACTTTGGAGAGGTCTCTGACAGCAGACAATCCCAGTGTAATTCATTGTTTAATTTCTTGACTGCTGGTACCAAGAGTTTTTATTGTAGAGCCAAGCAAACTGAAACTGTAAACAATTTCAATCTCTTCACCATCTGTCATGATGCTGCCAATCGGCCAATGGTGAGAATCTTTGTTTTCTTGATGTTGACCTTTAATCCATATTGAAGGTTGCAGCCTCTGACCCTCTACAGCAAGCACTTCAGGTCCTCCTCAGTTTCAGCAAGCAGAGTTGTGTCATCTGCATAGCGCAGATTGATGATGAGTTTTCCTCTAATCCTAATGTCACATTTCTTCTCATAGAGCCTAGCCTCTTGGATAATCAGTTCTGTAAATAGATTGAAAAGGTATGGAGATAGAGCACATCCCTGGTGCACACCCTTCTGAATTTTGACTCATGCAGTGTTTCCTTGCTCTGTTCTGACAACTGCCTCCTGGTCCAAGTATAGGTTTCACATATGCACAATCAAGTGTTCTGAATTCCCATTTTTCTCAGAGTCAGCCACAGTTTGTTGGGATCCACACAGTCAAATGCTTTTGCATAGCCAATGAAACACAGATAGACAGTTATCTCTACAATTGGGAAATATCTTTCATATGCTATTTTCTATAAAATGCTTGTACGGGCCTGCACCAGGAGTTACACGCCAAGAGTGACATGCTGGGAGCAAGCAAGAGAGTTGGAATTTTAGTGAGTTACTTTGTGGGAATCACTGCTGTTTGGCTGGACTGTGTGGGACTTTTAAGCTCAAGCAGATGGGAGTGAAACAGATGGAGCTCAAGTAAGGCAGCATACCCAGTTCTCAAAGGAAAAAACAAGGCTTCCAGGTTTCCCATTCAGATCTCCATGCATGCATGCCTTGTGTGCATCTCCGTGCATGACCACCCTGCATGCATCTCTATGCTTCACCTTGGATCTCCTCATATCCAGTCAATTAATTGCATTTAGCCCAAAGCACCTTGGAATGGTCTTGCTGCAACCGTTGTGAAGAGAAAAGGGTGCTGATTCCCAGATCTTTTGTCTCTCAGACTGAAGCAAATCATCCTTTGAGTCAGAAATTCAAAGAGAAACCCAGGCAGAGTAGCTGCCCCACCCCCTTCTGGAACAGTGATGTCAGATCAAGAACCTGCTATCACGTCAGGCATGAAAAACTCTACCACAGCAAAGTCATGTAAAAAGCAGGCTACCTGACACCCTACACAAGCCCAAAGCAAGATGTCACCCCTAAAAAGTGACACTATATCAATGGATTTCCTGAAGTCAGAAAGTCTGATGGAACTTTCTGACACAGAATTTAAAAGAACAATGACTGAATATTTTCAATGGGTGAAAGACAAACTTGAAGAATTATAGGACACTACAAGCAAAAACCAGAAGCTTAAAAAAAAAAGAAATCCATAATAATGGAAAAAAAGCACAGCACACAAGGCATTAGAGTCTCTGGAAAAACAAGAAATCACAATTCAAACTATTAGGACCCATGTTTCAGATCCTGTCAACATGATGGAGAGACACATGAACAGAGTTGAAGATATGGAAAGCAGAACTAGTGAAATAGAAAATAGAATAGTCACCACTGATTTGCTAGGACAAAAGCAGAATCAAAAAGCAAGGAAAAAGAAGAAAACCTAAGAATAATGTGGGACACCATCAAGAAAAATAATATGCACATAATTGGAATTACAGGACAGGAAAAAGCAAGTAAAGGCACCGAAAAAGTTGTGGAAGAATTACTAGATTAAGAAAGAAGAAGGAGAGAATATATATTAAAGAATATGAGAGAACACAATATAGAATAGACCCCAAAAGAAAAACACCAGGCATATCATAGTCAAATTTTCCAGAACTAAAGATAAGGAGAGAATTCTGAAAGCAGTGATGGAGAAACAAAGAGTAACCTATAAGGGAGAGCAGATAAGATTAAATGCCAATTACTCAGCAGAAACCATGAAAGCAAGAAGACAGTGGAAGGACATATATTAAATGTTGAAGGAGCACAACTGTCAACCAAGAATATTTTACCCAGCAAAATTGCCCATTAAATATGAAGGAGAGATCAAGATATTCTCAGAAAAACAGAACCTAAGGGAGTTTGTAAAAACTAGACCAGTATTGCAAGAAACCCTGAGAGATATTCTTCTTACAGAGGTGCCATAGAAAGCAGGGTGGATCAAAGTACCTAGCACAAGATCAAAAAGAACTCAATAAAATGAGAGCAATAAAACCTAGACTCTCAATAATCACACTGACTGTGAATAGTTTAAATGCAAAAACAAACCAAAATCCATCAATATGCTTTCAAGAAACACATTTGAAAAATAAAGAAAAAAAAAGACTAAAAAGGGTGGGGGGAAAAAGATCAGGTAAATGGCAAAAAGAAAAAAAAGCAGAAAGTGTGATATTAATTTCTGACAAAATCAATTTTAATGCAAAAACCATCATGAAGGACAAAGAAGGTCACTACATAATGATTAAAGAGTCAATAGAACAAGACCCAAACTATAGACCTGCAAAATATATAAAAGAAATATTAACAAAATTGAAAAAGGAAATAGACAACACCACTGTAATAGTTGGAGACTAAAATACACTACTCTCAGGAAAAGATAGAACTACCAAAAAGAAATTCAGCAAAGATGCGGAAGAATTAAACCACACAATAAACCAACTCGCTCTCAAAGATATTTATAAGTTAATGTACCCCCCAAAAAGCACAATATGCCTTCTTCTCCAATGTGCATGGAACATTCTCCAGAATAGAAGACATTTTAGGTCACAAGGCAAGTATCAATGAAATAAAAACATAGAAATAATACAAAGCATCTTCTCTGACCACAATGCTACAAAATCAGAAATTAAACAAGAACATAAAGGCTAAAAAAAACATACATTTGGAAGCTGAACAACACCTTGCTTGAACCTGAGTGGGTACTAGAAGAAATAAAAAATTAAATTTAAAAGTTTCTTCAAACAAATGACAATGAAAACACAACTTACCAAAACCTCTGGGGAAAACCTAAAGCAGCAATGAGAGGTCAATTTATAAGCAAACACATCAAAAGACAGGAAAAAATGACCATTGGCTCTCTAACCTAGCATCTCCAACAAATTGAAAAAGAAGAGCAAGAAAACCCAACACCCTCTAAAAAATGGGAATTGTAACAATTAGGGCAAAAATAAATGAAAGAGACAACAAAACAAAACAATTAAAACCATCAACAAAACCAGGAGTTGGTTCTTTGAAAAGGTCAATAAAATCAAACCACTAGCAAAACTAACAAAGGAAAAGACAAATAATCCAAATAAGAAATGAAACTAGCAATGTCACAACAGAATCAACTAAAATAAAAAGGCTAACAATGGAATATTATTAAAAACCACACTAAAACAAATAAGAAAATCTAGAGGAAATGGACTTAGAAATTCACAACCTACTGAAACTGACACAATCCAAAACTGAACACCTGAACAGATCCATTACAAAAGATGTTTACATTGAAAAGGTAATAAAACAACTTCCTGTTTAAAAAAAAGCCCTAAACTAGATGGCTTTACAAGTAAATTTTATCAAACATTCAAAGAAGAACTGTCACCAATTCTACATAAACTATTTCAGAAAATAGAAAAAAGATGGAATTCTCCAGACTCATTCTATGAAGCAAATATATCCTTGATACCAAAGCCAGGTAAAGACACCACCAAAACAAAAAACTATAGGCCAATATCTCTCATGAATATTGATGCAAAAGTCCTAAATAAAAACCTGGCCAATGGAACCCAACAGTACATAAAAAATAATTCACCATGACCAAGTGGGATTCATAACAGGTATGCAAGGATGGTTCAGCATAAAAAAACCAGTGTAATCCATCACATTAACAAAGCAAAGAACTAGAACCACATGATCCTATCAATTGATGCAGAAAATGCCTTTCACAAAATACAGCACCCTTTCCTGATTAAAACACTCAACAAAATAGGAACAGAGGGGAATTTTCTCAACATAGTAAAAAGTGCACATGCAAACACGAGACCCAACATTGTTCTCAATGGAGAGAGGTTAAAGGCATTCCCTTTGAGAACAGGAACTAGGCAATGATGCCCTCTATCATCTCTCCTATTCAATATTGTACTGGAAGTCTTAGTGACAGTGATAAGACAAGAGAAGGGAATAAGAGGTATCCAAATTGGCAAAAAGAAGGTAACATTATCTCTATATGCAGATGATATGATAGTATACTTTGAAAACCCTAAAGACTCAGCAAGAAAACTACTGGACATAGTTGAAAAACTCAGCAAAGTGGCAGGATACAAGAGCAACATACAGAAATCTATTGGATTTTTCTACAGTGACAAAGAGAATACAGAACTGGAGCTAAGAAAAACAATACTCATACCAATAGCTAATCACAGGATTACCTGGGAGTAAATATAATTAGAAACACAAAGGATCTATTCAAAGAAAATTACAAAACATTACTACAAGAAACAAAAAGAGACCTGGAGAAATGGAAGAATATACCTTGCTCTTGGATAGGAAGACACAATATTGGGAAAAGGATAATTCTACCAAAGGCAATCTACATGTTCAATGCAATCCCAATTCAAATACCAATTCTATTCTTCAATGAGATGGAAAAGGCAATCTCCAATTTCATTTAAAATGGAAAGAGACCCCAAATAAGCAAAGCACTCCTTAAAAAGAGAAACAAGGTAGGAGGCATCTCACACCCTGATTTCAAGTCCTTCTACACTGTCATGGTAGTCAAGACAGCATGGTACTGGTACAATGACAGACACATAGATCAATGGAATAGAATTGAGAATCCAGAATCAGTGACGTGGGGAAATGACAGCCTTTTTAACAAATAGTGTTGCAAAACTGGAAAACTATCTGACCCAGCAATTCGGCTACTGGGAATATACCCTAAAGAAACCAGAACTGCCACCCAAGTAGATATATGTACACCCATGTTTATTGCTGGTTTGTTCACAATAGCAAAGGAATAGAGACAACTCAAGTGCCCATCTACAAATGAGTGGGTAGAGAAGCTGTGGTATATTCACACAATGCAATACTATGCAGCACTGAAAAAGGAGGAATTCATGAAATATTATGCAAATGGGTGACACTGGAGGGCATTATGCTGAGTGAAATATCTGTCACAAAAGGACAAATACTGCATAATGCCACTGTTGTAAAACAGCACTGACATCAGGGTTGAGGGGAAACTAAGAAAAGAGGGGATAAACAATATACACTGCATAGAAACAGAAGAGGGAAAGAACTTTTTTTCTAATAAGATCATTTTATTATAGCAGAATCACCATATTCTGTCTTGAAAGTTGAGATAGGATAGGAATGACATTTTTCTGAAGAAAAACAGAACATCCATGACACAAACTCAGCACTTTTCATTGCTTACTTGTAACAATTATTTCTTCCAATTTTAGATAGTATAGATTTTAAAATTTAACTTTATTTGAGAATTGAGCTCCCTTAAACATCCCTTCTTTTAACTGAAGAATTATATTAAAACCACCCATTCTTTAAACATCTTATTGTTGTTGATGTACGTGCTGTTGAGTACCTGATCCTCTAGCAGGTTTTCAGAGGCAATAAATTTCACAAGAGGAGATTGCTCACCTTTTCTCCATGGAGCATCTGGTGGATTTGAACTGCATGCCTTCAGGTTAGCAATGCAACTCCTTACCACAAGGCCACCAGAGATCTCTAGTTTAAAAACAACTTACAATATTAAATCACCATTAGCCATAAGTTACCCCACACTGTGTTGGATCCCTATTTTGGGGGAATGGGAATAAATATGAATCTTTTCCAGTCAGTTAGCCAGGTAGTTGTCCTCCAGATTTCTTGGCACAAGGTGGTGAGCAAGTCTAGGGCAGTATCTATTTGTTGCAATATCTAAATTGGTACTCCATCAATTCCTGGGGCCTTATTTTTTGCCACTTGCTTCAGAGATGCTTGAATTTCCTCCAGCACCATTGCTTCTTTATCAAATGATGTTTCATTAAATTCTTCTGTGTCAGCTGTTTCCTTTTGGCACAGTGGCTCTGTGTTCTCTTTCCATCTTTTTTTAATGCTTCTTGGATCATTCTACATTCTGTCCATAGCCTTTTTAAGTATTCCAACTAAAGGCTGGAATTTATTCTTCAGGTCTTTCAGCTTAAGAAATGCCAAGTGACCCATGTTTATTGCAGCTTCGTTCACAGTAGCAAAGAGTTGGAAACAATCCAAGTGCCCACCAACAAGCGAATGGATAGAGAATCTGTGGTATATTCACACAATGGAATATTATGCAGCATTTCGTTTTAGAGTGGGCCATCTGACAGCATGAACCATCCATCTTACTACTTCAGCCCTCAAGCTCCTTTTCCTTTCTTCCTCACCACTCCCGGAAGCTCGAAAGAACTTCTTAAAAGGAATATATGATTAGGTATTATTTGTATAACAGTCCAGAATAAGAGCTGCATAGTAAAGTGGAATAGGGTAGGGGTGGGCAATTGTATAACAATGAAAGCTGTTTGTTTTGGTTTTTTTTCCAAGAGAAAAACGAAGCGGGAGGCAGGGAGGGAAATGTGCAACAATGAATGAATGGAAATCCAAGTTCTCTACAAACTTTCATTAACATTTCAATTAAAAAAAATGGTTGTCAGAAAATGTTCTAAATCTGAGCATTCAAATTAAGACAGATTAGGAATAAGGATTGGCCCTCCACTTCTGAAAAAGCAGGCCTTCGAAAACCCTACATACAACAGAGCACACGTAGACTGGCAGAAATGTCAACTGAGGCTGAGCCCTCAAGTGTGGAAATACAAAGGAGGAGGAACAGCTGTAAGCAGACACTAGTGATTGGAACATGAAATGTGAGAATCATAAATGTAAGAAAATTGGATATTTAAATTAAGAAAGAAATGGAACACCTAAACATTGACATACTAGGTATTGGCAAAATGAGATGAACTGGCAGGGACATTTTGAGTCAGATGATCATATGATCTATTATGCTGGAGATGAAAAGGTGAGGAAAAATGGGGTTGCTTTCATAGTTACAAAAAGTCATTTCTAGATCTGTCTTGAAATATAATGTTGTGAGTGACAGGATAATATCCATATGCATACAAGAAAGTCCAGTGAATACCATCATCATTCAAATATATGCACCAACAACCAGAGCCAAAGAGGAGGAAATAGAAGATTTCTACCAGCGTTTGCAATCAGAGGTAGATCAAACAATCAAGATCAATCAAGATGCACTAATAATAACGGGTGACTGTAATGCAAAAGCTGGGAACAGAGAAGGATTAGTAGGTGGAAAACATGGACTTGGAGCCAGAAATGAAGCTGGAGACAGAATGAGAGAGTCTTTACTAGCTAAGTTAAATATTTTACCAGCTGAACTGAATTCCTTACTGTTGTTAAGTGTGATCAAGTTGACTATGACTCATAGTAACCTTATAAACAATGGATCTGAACCTTGCCCTAGCCTATGCTCTCATCATAATCTCTAATACAGTTGAGACTATTGATTCTAGGGCCCTCTGATGGCCTGGTGGTAAAAAGCTGCACTTCAGTCCCAAAGGCATAAGGTTCAAATCCACCAGGTGCTCTGTGGAAGAAGGATGGTCAATCTCCTCCTCTCATTCAATTTATTGCCTCTAGAGGGTCAGATGTGGGTCAGTCTGACTTGACAGCACACAACAACAGCAGTGATTCTTTACTAGCTAAGCTAAATTCTTTACTATTGTTGTAAGGTACCAATGAGTCTACTCTTGTTGTTCGTTGTTTGGTGCCATCGAGTTAAATACGACTCATAGTGACCCTATGAAAAACAAATCTAAACCCTGTCCTGTCATGTGCCATCATCGTCTTTAGCACGTGAGCACATTGCTGCAGTCACTGTGTCAATTCATCTGTTGAGGGTCTTGCTCTCTTTCACTGACCCTCCACCTTTCCAAACATGATGTCCATCTCCAAGGAGTAGCCTCTCCTAGAAATATGCCCAAAGTATGTGAGACAAAGCTTTTTCATCCTTGCCTCTGAGGAGTATTCTGACTGTACTTTCTCCGAGACATATCTGTTGGTTCTTTTGGTAGTCCATGGGAACTCAGTACTTACTCTTCTCTAAGCTAAATTACTGTTTTAAGAAAACTTCAAAGGATGTGTTTGGTTTCAAATTTGAAGATTATTTCAGGGTAAAGATTTCAAAGTTTTCAACTAGCCTTCATAATTCAAGAAAGCCTGGTGTCTATGCAGATTTGAAATTCTATTTTGCATTTCTATCTTTTTAATCATCCCCTCGTCTATTGAATCTTTGATCAAAATGTTCAGTAATAGCAGCTTGGTTGGTCACCATCCATTTCTGGCTTCATAGCAAAGGAAGCACTTGTTCATGGAGGTAGTTAGCCACATGTTCCACATGTTCCTAAGAACGAAAACCAAACCCACTATCATTAAGTCAATTCCAACTCATAACTCCCTCCTGTTCTCTCTTCTCCATCTACCACACCTCCTTTCTCTGTTACACCACTTATCACCATTGACCTTGCCTTCCCTGTTGACATGATATTATCGTGCCTTGGATGACTGCTTGCAAGCTTTTAAGACCCGTTAGGTAATTCTGAGCTTTTCTCTGGTCGTACTTCCTCGTCTATCTCCGTCCATAACAACGATGGTTGTGGGAATGGAAAAACAGCAGTAGTGATGTTCTTGGAATAGCTTATTTTTCACTATTCTCTTCTGTCAAGCCTAAAGTTAAACCACATACCACACAAGTACATGCACACACACACATGCTCTTGCCATAACAGCAAGTACACACACAGACACACAAACACATTCTTGCCCAAACAACAGCAAGTTACTATGTGTGTTTTTGTTTTGTGTTTTTTTTTTTTTGTGTGTGTGTGTGTGTATACCGTCAAATCAGATCTGACTGGTACAGGAGGAGATTGTCCCTCTTTCTCCAGCAGAGGATCTGGTGGATTCGAACCGGGCACCTCTGCGATTGCAGTGCAGCTTCTTAGCAAATTACTATGTTATCTTAGTTTCTTGGTGCTTCTGGATCAGAAAGAAGGTCTGGTGGCCTAGTGGTAACCTGAAGGCATGAGTACAAGGGACGAGCAGACACCAAGACCACTGTAAAAGAGATCACAGGAGAAGATCCTGCACGGGAGGAGAGGAAACGTGGAACAAAACTCAAAAGAATAAAAAAGGACAGGCTCACTAGTCTGCCAGAGACTGGTGGAACCCCTGAGATTATGTTCCTTAATCACCCTTTGAATCTATAACAAAACCCTCCCCCTATGGTTCAACTCCCAGACAAACAATAAACGGATTTATGAAATAATCAATAACACCAAGGAAGCACTTACTCCTTAGAATAAAGAACCATATAAGATCAAAAGAACTTCAAGAAAAAACTTTACCCAAGAATAAAGCCCAGATGGCAGGAAGGAGGAATATAGAGAAAGATTAGTAGAAATAAGAAATACAGGGAAAGATTGGGGAGAATGTGACTGCGCTGTGAATATTGCAATTACTGTTGTGAAACAAAATGTCCTTGAATGGCTAATGGAAAACCAGTTTTCTTTGTAAGCTTTCACTTAAATCACGATTTTAATTTTTTAAAAAAACTAGCCCTAAAAATATGCACAGCAGACTCTTTGAGTCTTTAGCTCAATACTAAGTTATGCCCATAAAGTAACACTCTATGTTACTGGGCAAAGAACAAATACTGGCAAAAGAATAATTTCTGGGAGAATATAAATTGACCAATTCCCAGAACATTTGCGATCTAATCAGCCAGAGGAAAGTCTCCATTGAACTCACAAGAGCATTCAGAAGGGATTATTTAAAAGTTGTGCATCAGCAGTCAGGCTATAGATTCCACAAGACACACCCTGACAGTGTTTAAGAACAAGCCTCAAAGGATCAAGCTAATGAAAGAGAATATTAACTATCTGCAAAAACAAAAACTCAGCATTCTTAATTTTTTAGAAAGAAACTCTCAGTATAGCATTTATAATATACAGAAGCCAAAATCTGCAAATGTGTGAAGAAACAGATAGATGTGATCTAAAATACAACAAGAAGTTATAAGGGTAAAGGAATTCAATAAAGAAAAGTTCAAAATAGCTTTAATCAGTTCAAAGATTTTAAAAAACCCAATTAGGGAAGAAGTTGAAACTATAAAAAGGAATCACGTGGAAGTGCTGGTGTTGTTAGTTGCTGCTGAGTCTACTCTCACCCTTAGTGACCCCATGTACAACAGATAGAGACCTTCCCCACCCTGCACCATCCCCACAATCTCTATTGTGCTCAAGCCCATTGTCGAACACTTGCTGTGTTAAAAGTCTTCCTCTCGACCCAGCAATTCCACTGTTTGGAATACCCTGAGAAAATGAGAACTGAGGAAAAGAGACTTGTACAACACTGTTCACAGCAGCATTATTCACCATAGCAAGAACATGGAAACAACCCAAATGTCTAACCACAACAGAATGAATTGAGAAAATATGGTACATTCACACAATGGAATACTACGCGGTAGGCAGGAGCAATGATTTTGTAAATAACTACCTAACATGGGAGGGACTGGAGAGCATTATGCTAAGTAAACTAACTCAGTCTCATAAGGACAAATACTGTGTAAGACCATTATTGTAGAACTAGGATCCTAGGAGGTGAGGAGGATGCTTAATCATAGGGTCACACAATTTGATGTGTGGAAGGAAGGATGAGTAAACAAAAGGAGAAAGAGCTGGTGTGAAAAACAATGTATATGAATTTTATGAACTTTGTAAACCTGTATAAAATTTTTATAAATGAAAATAAATGATCATGCTAGATGGGGGAAAAAAGAAACAAACCTCATATTTTTTTTAAAAAAAGATCTTCCTCTCATTTGTTGACCCTCTACTTTTCCAAGAAAAAGTTAAATAGAGGCAAAGATGGTTAAACAAGGCTGACTGAAAGAGAACCATATTTATTTCCATTCCCGAAAGAGGTGATCCAACAGACTGTGGAAAATATGGAACAATATCCTTAATATTACATGCAAGCAAAATCTTGCACGAAGATTATGTAAAAAAAAAATGCTAGTATTATATATTGACAGAGAATTGCCAGAAAGACAAGCTGGGTTTAGAAGAGGATGTCATTGCTAATGTCAGATGGATCTTGGCTGAAAGCAGAGAGTACCAGAAGGATGTCTAGTTGTATTTTATCAACTATGCGCAGTCATTTAACTGTGCGAATCAGAACAAATAGTGCCTGACACTGAGAAGAATGGGAGTTCCAGAACACTTAATTGTGCTTATGTGAAATTGATACATAGACCAAGAAGCTGTCTAAACAGAGCAAGGGAACACTGCATGGTTCATGAAAAGCCACCTGGGAGCTGGGCAACATTCCATGCTGACGACACCTTCTGGGAGACATTCCTATCAGCCTGGTGTAAGATGGCTACAGCCAATCAGAAGAGAGCACAACCACTGGCCACATCCTGCCTAACCCAGCTATTACACAACCTACTTACAGGCCGTAAGTAGCTCCATATATGGGAACAAGAAGAAGGCATCCAATCAGCATCCTCCAAGGGGAGCTGACCACCAAACAGACCACCCTACCTCCAAACCCCTGCATATAAAACTTTACCTGTAGCCTCCCCACGTGTGACTTCACTGCCTTATTCTGCCTTTCTCTGGCCCAAGACAGCAAACCCATCCGAGAGCTAATAATAAACTCCTTTGTTTCACTTCATCTGGTTCTCCTCGCCCTTACAGTTCAAAATCAAGAAAGGAGTCTGTCAAGGATGTATCTCTTCTCCATAGATCTTTTCAATTTTTGTGTTGAACAGATCGTTTGGGAAGCTATACTTTATGAAGGAGAATATGATATCAGTATTCTGCATTATGCAGATGACAAAACCCTGATCACTGAAAATGAGGAGGATTTGAAGCCAACAGGTCTGTCTTGGAGAGGATGAAACCATGTTGCTCCTTAGAGGCTAGAATTTTGAAACTGTGTGTCACATGCTTTGAGTATGTTGCCAGGACAGACCAGTCCTTGGTGAAGGGCATCATGCTTGGAATGGCAGAGAATCAGCATAGGAACAGAAGACCCTCGATGAGATGGATTGACATAATCAATGACTGTGACAATACAGTTAGTTATGTCAGAGACAGTGAGGTTGGCTCAGGATAGGGCAGGGTTCAGAAACATTGTTCATAAGGTCATTATGAGTTGTAGTGAACTCAATGGCACATAACAACAGGATATCTAGGGATAAAGCTCAGAGGGCAGGAGGGATAGGCTGGAGAGATTAATGGAAACAAGAATCTCAAGGAGGAAATGGGAAGAATGCTGGCCCAAGAGAGGAATGCATAGATGCCATAAAACAAAATGCATATGACTGTTTGCATGGAAAACCAATTTTCTTTGAACTTTCACTCAAATCACAATTTAAATAGGAAAAGAAAGAAATCAGGGCTTTGAAGGTGTGGGAAACTCTCAGTCTCTTGAGATGGTAAATAATGGCTTCCAAGCAAAGATCAAGACGTTGAAAAGAGAGCGTTGTCTAAAGAGGACGCCAAGCGTGTCACTCCTTAAAATCTTCTCTTTAGACCTCAGAGAGATCAAAGGCCATGCCTCAGAGTCACACAAAACACTCTTTCAAGAGATTAAGGGCGTACCTCACAGACACTCCCAGTTGAACAAAGGAGCCTCTAAGAAACTTGAGATCTCATCTCAGAGAGATTTGCTGCTGTGTTTTTAGTGGAATGAGCCTCAATAGTGTTCATGGGAGGCTGTTTTTCAGAGGATCACATTAGTAGAGGCACAGCCACTGAGACTTGTTGGAGACCCAAGATTTTTCTGGCAGCAATCAGGCTGGAAAAACTCTTCGGCCACACACATGGACTACCTGGAGGGGCTTTTACTTGCAGATTTTGAGTTCCCTTGATTTTCTCTCCAGCTTGTACATTTTGTCCCTTGCCTTCCAGCCAACACTATAGTGTCTCTTCACCTCAGTAGGAAGGCGGCTGTTTCAAGTCCACTTCACCATAGACGAAGCACCAGCACCACTAGGAGGAGCTCACTGAGTTTTGTTTCATTTCAAATATCTTGTCCCCCTCCTGTTTTTTCTTTGATTGGTTTTCAGTATCTGAAAGAAGTTGATTTTATACTATGTTTAGAACATACTGTTACTACCGACAACAGGGTGGTGGTTGTTGTGTACCGTCGAGTCAAAACCGCCCCATAGCTGACCCTCCGGCGGGGTTTTCAGAGGAAGTTAATCGCATGGGAGGAGACTGCCCTTCCTTCTCTCACGGAGCAGCTGGTGAACTCGAACCACGTACCTTCGGTTTTATAGTGCAGCTTCTTGCCATTAGGCCACCGTCAGATATATTTTTGTCTCTCTCATTTTTTTTTTGTTTTTGTTTTTTGTTTGCGTTTTGTTTTGTTGGGTGTTTTTTTTTTTTTTTTGTTTTTTGTTTGCGTTTTGTTTTGTTGGGTGTTTTTTTTTTTTTTTTGTCTTTTCAGTTTATTTTATACTCGTTAACTTTCAAAATTCATAAAGCTCGTATACATTAACACACCAGATCTTTCCCCTTTCCTTTACACCCCCCCGCACCCATCAAATTGTATGATGCTATGATTAAACTGTGTCCCCACCCCCGCATCCTTGGATCCTTGTATTCGTTCTAAAATAATGGTCTTCTACAATATTTGTCTTTATGAGACTGTGTTAGTTCGCTTAGCATAATGCTCTCCAGTCCCTTCTATTTTAGGTAGTAATTTATAAAATCACTGTTCCTATGTGCTGCGTAGTATTCCACTGTGTGAATGTACCATCATTTCTCAATCTATTCTCTCTCATTTTTTAGGAAATCAGGTCATGGGTTCCGTGGACTTGCCCATATTCTGCAGTTTACTGGTTTCATAGCCACAGTGTTGTTCAGCATGTTTCTCTGTCTCTTTTATTTCCTCTAAATAATAATAATATTTTTTATTTTTATTATTATTGTGGTGGTGGTTTTGAGTCAAAGTTTACAAAGCAAAGTGGATTTTCTTTTTCTTTCTATCAATTCATTGTTGCACATTTTCTTCCCTGTCCACTCCTCCCCCCAGTTCGCTTTTCTCTTTGAAAATGGGGGGGAATTCTTTCATTGTTATACAATCCCCCCCCCAGTCCACTTTACTATGTGGCTCTTATTCTGGACTCTTGTCATGAAACTAATACCTAATCATATATTCCTTTTAAACAGTCCTCTCCCTCATCTGTTTCAATGCAGTGTACATTATTTGTCCCTTCTTTTCTTAGTTTCCCCCCAACCCTGATGTCAGACCTGTTTTACAACAGTGGCATTATGCAGTATTTGTCCTTTTGTGACTGAGATATTTCACTCAGCATAATGTCCTCCAGGGTCAATCATTTTGTATAATATTTCATTAATTCCTTGTTTTTCAATGCAGTGTAGTATTCCATTGTGTGAATACACCACAGCTTCTCCATTCGTTTTTTGATGGGCACTTGGGTTATTTCCATCCCTTTGCTATTGTGAACAAACCAGCAATAAACATGGGTGTGCATCTATCTGTTTGGGTGGCAGTTCTGGTTTCTTTAGGGTATATTCCCAGTAGTGGAACTGCTGGGCCAAATGATATCTCTATTTGAAACTTTCTGAGAAAGCGCCATACTGCCTTCCATAGTGGTTGCACCATTTTACACTCTCACCAACAGTGAATAAGGGTTTCAGTTTCTTCACAACCTTGCCAGAATTTGTTGTTTGCTGCTCTGTTGAATTTTTCTCTTGTTACCAGGGTGAAATGATGTCTCATAATTGTTTCGAGGATTTACTTTTTAGTAAAATACCAAGTTTTGAGGTTGGGTTTTTTACAGGTTTTGATATTCTTTATTCTATTTGTAGCAGCATATGCAAGTGCAACCAAACACGAAGCTTCAGGGCAAATTGCACACAAACTTGACAATGTGGAATTTGACTATAAAATATGAAACATAAAGTCTACACAAAACTGATACCTGCAAGCACAGGTATCAGGACTGAAACTTATAAGTGAAGCATCTAAGTGAAAGGGAGTCTTGCTCCCTTTCAAGTGTTTTATTTGGCTGCAGAACAGTCAAAATGAATACGTAAAGCTTTGTAGTTAAACTAATTTACACACTCTGTAGATACTACACCAATTTTAAAAGATACACTGAGAGCAACAGATGTGCATCAGTTCATCTGGATTGATCAGACACTTCAGCTGGATTGCTGAAAACAAATCAGGTAAACATAGGAAGAAAAATCCACCTCTGCATTTGCCTGCAGTTTACTGATGGGTACACTGCACTCCAGGCCCATGGAGCCTGCTGCTTTCCTCATCAGAACTATCACTACAAGCTTCGAGCCTCTGGCCGCCTCCTGAGCCCTGAGAACTATGAGTTTCCTGAAACTCTACCTCCTCTGCACCTCCAATCACATTAGGAACTTCTGGTCTAGAAGGAGATCAGGAAACCGCACTTCAGACTTTACATACAGATCACCCTTTTCAAACGGATTACGATATTGTGACATTCCTTCACCTCAAACTACACGAATGCACCCTGATTCAATTACTGACATAGGGTTCTTCACCACTATCTGATGGACATCAGGTACTTCACCACTATCCAATGGACAGCAGGTGATTAAACGTGTATTGAAATCAACATAAGTCCTATCTGATATGTCATATGCAAATAATCTCCATCTTTCTGGAACACCTCATGTTTCTTCTCTTGTAGCAAAAGAACAGTATTTCCTGATTCCGCTCCGGGGGCCTCGTCTGCTTCTCCAGTGAATGTAAATCTCTGTCCATGTTTCATAACATTGTCTTTGTGGACTTTAAGAATCTTGACTTCTTTAATCACTTTCTTCCCTTCATATTTTTTACTGCGGACCTTTCATTAATTCCCTCTCCTTCTCCATTACAATCAGAGGACCCAGACCACCTCTGTTGTGCCTTCCTGGAGCTAGCTGTCATATCATGATGCACACACCTCGACCTCGACAAACACTGCACTCTGAACAGCTCCAGATTTTCTGCCTTGCCACTCACTACATGCACTACCGTGTACATTCTTGCTAAGTGCCAATTTATTTAGTTGTCTTGCTATTATACAAATCTTCTATATATACTTTTGAGTGGATGCATCATGTCTTCTCCTCTTCTTCTGCCATCTGACTTCTACTCTGATTGCCCATGAAGCTGAACAATCCTGCACCAAAAATGTGAAAGACAATGTCATCTTTGGCACCACCTCCACCACTACCTTCCCGAAGACCTTGCTCTCCATATTGATGAGGGTTTGAATGTACTTCGTATACAAAACGTATTTCTTAGTATTTTCCTCCAGCATTTGGATTCTTATCAGGATGCTATTTCTTGGCTAATTTCCAGTATGCCCTTTTGAGTTCATTCTCGCTGGCACCGGGCAGAACACCCAGGATGTCATAGAGCTTCGTGCTGGCCACATTCCGGAAAGCAAGCAGGAAGGCCTAGGCAGAAGCGGACACAGAGCAGCTGGGCCCAGCAGCGGCCGTCAGCCAAACCGAAGGAGACAGCGAGCCACAAGTTTATTCCTGAAAACTTAGTTTATTATTCTTTTTTTTCTTTCCACTTTTATGGGAAAAGTTTTCTACTTCTTGATTATTTTTCATTTATTTTGCGTGAAACTTTACAGATTGTGTTGGTTTTTCATTCAATCAAAAACATACTTTGTTGTACAACATTAATTACAACATCCACCAAGCAATCACAGTTTTCACACTTGCCTCTGTAATTCTCATATCCATTGACCCTTCTATCCTACCCCTTCTTATTTCCAAGGCTTTATAATTGGACCAGTACTGGGGTGTTTTGTTTTGTTTTTTTCCTCTTTTGTGGCTGTTTATTCTTAAAAGTAAGAGCCTCTCTGGAGTTATTGATTGCCTGTAGCAGTTCTTGTACATTTTTAGATATTCTTTTTTTTTATTTTTATTTTATTATTTTCTCTGTGTGTGTACCGTCAAATTGGATCTGACTGGTACAGGAGGAGATGGCCCCTCCTTCTCTGGTAAAGGGAGATGGCCCCTCCTTCTCTGGTAAAGCATCTGGTGGATTCGAACCTCATATCTTTGGGATTGCAGTGCAGCTTCTTGCCACTAGGCCACCAGAGCTCCCTTATATATTCTAGAGACTTAAGCATATTCAAGGGTTTTTATCCAGATTGTTTCCTGATAATAAGGAAATTCCCTGCCCAAATTACTTCCTTTTTTTATAACAAACCCAGAGTACATGAGATCGAACGTCAGCTGCTTGCCTCCAAGGAGCAGCCTGGTTTCATGCCCTCTAGGCCAGACTTGTTTGGCTTTTTGACAGTCCGTGGGATACTTAATACTTTTCTCTAGAATCACAACACAAAGGCATCAGTTTTTCTTCTGTCATCCTCAGTCATTATCCAGCTTTCAGAAGCACGACAAGCAATTGAGAAGATTATGGCTTGGGTAATATTTTATATATGTATTTATGGTTTTTATAAATATATTTAGAAAAGATAATGCTTTACATCTTAATCATTATATGTTAGATGTTGTTGTTGTTGTCGTGTACCACGGAGTTGGAACCAACCCGGAGCTCACCCTCCAGCAGGTCTTCAGAAGCAGTCAATCACACAGGAGGAGACTGCCCATCCTTCTCCTGTGGAGCAGCTGGGGGCCTCAAACCGCATGCCTTTGGAATTGCAGTGAAGCTTCTTACCACGAGGCCACCAGAGCTCCTAGAAATATTATATATTATGTATATTGTTGTATAACTTCAAGTTGGAACCGACTCCTAGCTGACCTTTCAGCGGGTTTTCAGGGGCAGTAAATCACATGGAAAGAGATTGCCCATCCTTCAGGTGCAGAGCAACTATTGGATTTGAACCACATGCCTTTGAGATTGCAGTGTAATTTTTTTTTATCACTAGGCTACCAGAGCTACCTGTATTATGTATAAGAAATATAATGTCTCGTATGTAGGATTGAAAGCTTTCTTGGTGGCATAGCTGTTGTTTCCTGTCATCGGACACATATTCATGTTGCAGATTTAGATATACAGTCCAGGTAGTGTTTTTAAAAGTTCCATTTCTTTTTCAGAAATGTATAACTAGTTTTGCATAGAAGTCTAGCTTTCTAGCTGCTTTTGAAAAACAAAAGCGCAACAATGAATGAATGAATGGAAATCCAAACCTGTAAATTTTCATTAAAATTAATAAAATAATATGAAATATTAAATAAAAACATACTTAACAACAACAACAAAAAGAATGAACTTGATGGCAAATAGGTATGTCAGACTAACTCAAATTTGGGGGGATGAAGTTGACTCATTAAAATAGGGCCAGAAAAGGAAAAAAAAAACACCAAGAAAAAAAATAAATAAAAGTATTGATAGTACAAAAAAAAAAAGACAACCCAAACATATTTTTAAATGTATTCATGTCATTACATTCAATTTTAGTATTAATACTTACATCCTCATGTGTAAATTTTAATATACTCAAGAAATATAAATTTTACAATAAAAAAGAAATATAATGTATACTATAAACATTAAATATTGTGTATCATATATACATGTACATATCATATTGTGTACATACATGCCTAGTATAGTGTATATATTATATATGGTATATCTTTCCCTGTTTGGGGAACTCTCATGATGTAGTCGGTGTAGTCCACAGCTAGCCCAAAGGCAGTGCTTCTCTGGAGACCAAAATCCACCAGCTGCTCTTCAGATGGGCAATCTCCTCCCTGTGACTTACACCCTCTGGAAACTCACCGCAGCATCAGCTATGAATCGGTCTAACTTGATGGCAATAATTCTAAAAATTTTTCCCCTCCCATTTTATTCCTTTGTCATCTAACCTAAAATTTGTCAATAACGGCTAGCTTTAAATATAATTTATTTAAGTTATATGAAGATCAAGGACTGCAGCCTTCAGTATGGATTAAAGCTCAACATCAAGAAAACAAAGATTCTCACCACTGGGCCAATTAGCAGCATCATTATGGATGGTGAAGAGGCTGAGATTGTTAACAGTTTTTGTTTTCTTGGCTCCACAATCAACACTCTTGATACCAACAGCCAGGAAATCAAGAGACGAAGTGCATTGGGAAAGTCAGGTGTCAGGGTCCTCTCCAGACTTCTGAAGAGCAATGATGTCAGTCTGGAGACTAAGGTGTGCCTAATTGCTTGCTATACATCAGAGAGCTGGATGATGATTTGGGATGATAAAAAGAGAATTGATGTCTCTGAGTCTGAGCTGTGGTGTTGGAGAAGAGTGTTGAATATACCACAGACTGCTAAGAGAACAAACAGGTTCATACTAGAGAAGGTGAAACCAGACTGCTCCTTGAAGGCAAGGATTCTGAAGCTTTGTCTGACATACTTTTGACATGTTACAAGAAAGGATCAGTCCTTAAGAGAGGGATGTCATTCTTGGGATGATGGAGGGACAGCAAAAGAGAAGAAGACCCTCAGTGAGATGGATTGATTCAGTTACTGGGGCAATGGGGGTAAGTGTGTCAGAGACAGTAAGTTGGCACAGGATAGAGCAGGGTTTAGGGCTCCTGTACGTAGGGTCACTGTGAGTCGCAAATAACTTGATGGCACATAACAAAAACAAGATGTCAAAGGAGGAGAATTGTGAACATTACCCAAGAACTTTGTGTCTTTTCCTGAGAGAAGACAGGTGTGTTTTTTCTTTTGCATAATTTAAGTATATCATGTTCGTTTTAAGTGCCGTTGAGTCATAGAAGACTGATAGCAACCCTATGAACAAAAGACCTGAACACTTGTGTAACTTTCTTCTTTTCTCTAAGTTCATAGAGTTTTTTGGAGGCAAGCTATTTTGGAAGTGGATGCCATTCCAGCTTCCAAGCCTGTTTTAATCTGGGAGCTCCACCAAATTCTGTCCACCATGGGTAACCATTATCACATTTGACACGTCAGTGTCACAGTGTTTAGCATCACAGCAACCACAAGTTGCCTCTGTACTGCAAATTGGCAGACCAATGCTATACCACTTAGAAGAATGTTTGATCAAAAAAATTAAAACCAGGCCTGAGGGCCACAGATTAAAATCACCCCCCTTTGGCTTGGTAGCATCACTTTCTATCCACTAGGCCAATAGAGCTCTCTCTATGACTCACAGCAGTTCTATGAACAACAGATCTAATCCTTGCCCCAACCTATGCCATCCCCACAATCCAAGACATTCTCGAGTCTATTGCTACAGTCACCATATCAATCCCTCGTGTTGAGGATGTTTTCTTCTCTGACCTTCCACTTCTCTCAGCATTGTCATTTCCCAAGGACTGGAACCTTAACTGTTGTTAAGTGCTGTTGAGTCGTAGAGGACTCATAGCGACCCTGTGAACGAAAGACCTGAACACTTGTTTAACTTTCACCGTTTCTCTAATTTCATAGAGGCAGAGATATATCCTTTGTTATTGTCCTTATTTAGTAATAATTTTAGGATCATGTCAGTGCCAGGTTGACCAGGAAGGGACTATAGTGGATTTTGATGTGTCAGTTTGGCAAACCTATAGTCCTTGGTTATTCAAACACTAGTCTCGGTGTTGCTCTGAAGATATTTTATAGATGTCAATAAAACTAATAGACTGGATTTAAGTCAGAAAGATTATCCTGGATAAGCTAGGTGCGACTGACTGAATAAGCTGGGAGGTCTTAAAAGCAGGGTTGAAGTTTCCTCGAGAGAAAGACATTCTGCCAGTGGGTGACAGCTTAGGTCTGTACTTAAGATGTTTAAATCTGTCTATGATCCTTCCTTAGCCTCCACAATCATATAAGCCAACACTTTTTTTTCAATTTATTATATTAATTTTAATGAATATTTACAGAGATTTTGGATTTCCATTCATTCATTGTTGCACTTTTCTCCCTGCCCACCCCTCCTCTGCCCCAACTCGCTCTTCTCTTTGAAAAGTAAAAGAAAAATTCTTTCATTGGTATACAATCCACTCCCCACTCCCCCCACCCCCACCGCCCTGAGTACACTCCACTATGCAACCTTCATTCTGGACTCTTGTGATAACCATAACACCCTATCATATATCACCTTTAAACTGTTCTCTCCTTCATTGTTTCAATGCAGTATACATAATTTATCCAGTTTTTCTCAGTCTTAGCCCAACCCTGATGTCAGTCCCATTCTATAACAGTGGCACTATGCAGTATTTGTCTTTTTATGACTGAGATATTTCACTCAGCATGATGTCCTCCAGGGTCACCCATTTTCAATATTGCATGAGTTCCTTCTTTTTCAATGCAGTGTAGTATTCCATTGTGTGACGATACCACAGCTTCTCTATCCATTTGTTTGTTGATGGGCACTTAGGTTGTTTCCAATTCCTTGCTATGTTAACAAAGCCGCAATAGGCATGGGTGTGCATATATCTGCTTGGATGGCAGTTATGGTCTCTTTGGGGTATATTCCCAGTAGTGGAATTGCTAGGTCAAATGGTATCTCTATTTGCGACTTTTTTGAGAAACTGCCACACCCCTTTCCACAGTGATTGCACCATTTTACACTTCCACCAACAGTGAATAAGGGTTCCAGTTTCTCCACAACCTCACCAGCATTTGTTGCTTGCTGTTTTGTTAAATTTTGCTATTCTTACTGGGATGAGATTGATATGTCATAGTTGTTTTGATTTACATATCTCTTAGAGCTAGGGATTTTGAACATTTCCTCATGTGATTGTTGGCTATCTGAATGTCTTCCTTGGTGAAGTGTATGTTCATATCCTGTGTCCATTTTTCAGCTGGATTATTTATCTTGTTGTGGTGCTCAAGTATTTTATAAATTCTAGATATAAGTCCCTTAGCTGACATGTCATTCCCAAACACTTTTTCCCAATCTCTGGCTTCCCTTTTTACCCTCTTGGAGAAGTTTTTGTATGTGCATAGGGATTTGATTCTTGGAAGGTCCCATTCATCTATTTTATCTTCTCCTGTTTGTAGATAAGCCAATGCTTTATAGTCAAAGTTTTGATCTATTCATAGGGCTGCTTTGAGTGGCTCTGGTGACTTAATGGTAAGAAATAGTACTATCAAAGCAAACATACGCAGTTCAAATCCAACAGTTGCTCCATGGGAGAAAGATGGGCAATCCTCTGTATGATTTACTGCCTCTGAAAACCCACTAGAGGGTCAGCTATGGGTCCGTTTCAACTAGCCACCAATGAGTGAGTGAGTGAGTGAGTCAGCGAGTGAGTGAGCGAATACAAGTATTTAGAGCTACACATTTCCCTCTCACTCCTGCTTAGCCATGTGGCACACATTTTGACAAGTTGTATTTTCATGCTTCATTGTGCTTTAATGTGCAAATTTTCTCTCCTTGGCCAGTGGGATACTATGCTTTCTGATCTTACATCCTTTGGTATAACTTCAGTTAAGTTTCTATTTTTAAATTCTCTTTAGAGAAGATACTGAGGTTGTTAACAATTTTAGTTAGCTTGCTCGGCTCTGCAGTCAACACTCATGGCACCAAATGTCAAGATATCAAAAGACTAATTGCGCTGGGGAAAGCTGATGTCAGGGACCTCTCAAAAGTGCTGAAAAACAACTATATCACTCTGGAGAAGTACTCTAAGGTACATTTGATTCAAGCCATGGTCTGTTCAGTCATTTGCTATGCATCAGAGAGCTAGAGTTGGACAATGACTAAGCATGACAGAAGAAAAATTGATGCCCTTGAGTCGCGGTGCTGGAGAAGAATATTGAACATACTATAGACTGCCAAGAGAACAGATTTATCCTAGAGATGGTGAAACCAGGCTTTTCCTTGGAGGCAAAGATTTCTATGCTCCATCTCATAAACTTTAGACATGTGGCCAGGAGGGACCAGTCCCTGGAGAATGACATCATGCTTGGAAGGGTAGAGGGGCAGAGCAGGAGAGGAAGACCCTGGCTGAGATGGATTGACACAGGAACTGGGATAATGGGGGTAGGTGTGTCAGAGACAGTGAGACTGGCTCAGGAGAGAACAGAGTTCAGAGCTAGCACATAGGGTCCCTGTGAATCACAGGAGACTCGATGGCAAACAACAACAACAACATGTGCCAGAATCAGTGAGACTGGCTCAGGACAGGACGGGCTTCAGAGCTGCTGTACATAGGGTTGCTGTGGGTTGCAGGCGACTCGATGGCACATAGCAACAATGTATTATACATTTCTCACCACAAACTGTGACATGAGATGCCTTGGTTCTATTTAGTGAAAGATTGAGATCTTAGTCATACATAAACCTCCTTTTCTGTCCAAATGTCCCATAAAGAGACACAATCAAGCTTTAGGTGATCCTGTCAAAAGCAAAATTCAGAGGTAGCTAATCAGGAAAGGACATCATGCTTAGAACGGTGAAGGGTAATCGCAGGAGAAAAACCTCAACGAGATGATTGGCACAGTGACTGTGGCAATGAGGTCAAGTGTGTCAGCACCGATGAGGTTAGCTCTAATAGGGCAAGGTTCAAAGTTACTGGCCGTAGTGTCTATATGAGTTGTAGTAGACTTGATGGCACATAACAATAGCAACAACATATTGTATAAAATATATATTTGTACTTTGAAAACCCATGTACAATAGAGCACACTTAGACTAGCAGATATGGAAACTGAGGCTGAGCCCTCAAGTATGGAAATATGTAGGAGGATGTGAGAACCATGAATGTAGGAAAGTTGGATATTGTTAAGAAAGAAATGGAATGCATAAATATTGACACACTGGTGAAATGAGATGAACTGGCATGGGACATTTTGAGTCAGATGATCATAGGATCTACTATGCTGGAGAAGAAAATGTGAGGAAAAATGGAGTTGCTTTCATAGTTTATAAAGTCATTTCTAGATCCATCTTGTAATGCAATGTTGTGAGTGACAGGATAATATCCAAACACATACAAGAAAGTCCAGTGAATACCACCATCATTCAAATCTATTCACCAACAACCAGAGCCAAAGAAGAGGAAATAGAAGATTTCTACCAACGTTTGCTGTCAGAGATTGATCAAACATGCAATCAAGATGCATTAATAATAATGGGTGACTGGAATGCAAAATTTGGGAAGAGAGAAGAAGGATCAATAGTTGGAAAGAATGGACTTGGTGACAGGTAGAATGATAGAATTTTGCACAATCAATGACTTATTCATTGCAAATACATTTTATAAGAAACATAAATGCAGGCTATACACATGGATTTCACCTGATGGAATGTATAAGAATTAGATCAATTACAGCTATGCAAAGAACCACTGGAGAAACTCAATATCAGCTGTGAAAACTAGGCCAGGTGCCAACTGTGGAACAGACCACCAACTACTCATATATAAGTTCAAGCTGAATCTGAGGAAAATTACATCAAGTCCACAGGAACAAGATTTGACCTTAAGTCTATCCTGCCTTAATTTCAAAACCATCTTAGGAACAGGTTTGAGGCTTTGAACACTATCAAGAATATAATCCAGGAAGAATGTCATTGCAAAGACAGAGGAGGAAGAAAAGACCCAAAAGGATGTTAAAAGAAACTCTGAATATTGCAGTAGAGCACCAAGAAGCCAAAGCAAAGGAAAGAAATCAAGATATTAAGGAATTGAACAGAAGATTACAGAGGGCAGAGCAGGAAGACAAAGTAAGTATTACAATGAAATGTTCAAGGAGCTGGAGTCAGAAAATTAAAAGGGCCAAACTCACTCAGCATTTCTCAAGCTGAAGGAACTGAAGAACAAATTCAAGCCTCCAGTTGCAATACATAAGGATGCTTTGGGCAGAATATTAAATAATCCAGGAAGCATTAAAAGAAGACGGAAAGAGTACACAGAGTCATTGTACCAAAAGGAATTGGTGGACACAGAAGAATGTGCAAGAGCCTGTGGGTGGTGATAAAAGAAGAAGTTCAAGCTGCTCTGAAAGAATTGAAAAAAGCCAGGCCCCAGGAATTGATGGCATACCAATTGTTATATTTCCACAAACAGACGCTGCCCTGGATGTGCTCACCAAGTTGTGCCAAGAAATCTGGAGGACAACCACCTGGCCAACTGACTGGAAGAGATCTCTATTTGTTCCCATTCCAAAGAAAGGTGACCCAACAGAGTGCAGAAATTATCGAACAGTATCACTGATACCACATGCAAGCAAGATTCTGCTGAAGATTATCCAAAATCGACTGGAACAGCACATCAACAGAAAACTGCAGGCTGGGTTTAGAAGAGGCTGTGGTACTAGGGATATTATAGTTAATGTCAGATGGAACTTGGCTGAAAGCAGAGAGTGCCAGAGGAATGTCTATCTGTGTTTCATTGACTATGCAAAGGCATTTGTGTAGATCACAACAAACTGTGGCTGACTCTGAGAAGAATGGGAATCCCTGAACACTTGATTGTACTCATGCGAAACCTATACTTGGAGCAAGAGGCAGTCATCAGAAAAGAGCAAGGAAACACTACATGGTTCAAAATTGGGAAGGGTGTGCACCAAGGCTGTGTCCTATCTCCGTATCTGGGCTGTATGAGGAGAAATGTGGCATCAGGATTAGAGGTAGATTCATCAACCTTCTGTGTTATGCAGATGACACAGCGCTGCTTGCTGAAACTTAGGAGGACCTGAAGCGCTTGCTGCAGAAGGTCATGGACTGCAGCCATCAGTATGGATTGAAGCTTAACATCAAAAAATAAAGATTATCACCACAGGGCCAATTGGCAGCATCATGATAAATGGTGAAGAGATTGAAATTGTTAATAGCTTTAGTTTGCTTGGCTCAACACTTGGTACCAGCAGCCAGAAAATTAAAAGATTAATTGCATTGCAAAAGTCTGCTGTCAGAGACCTCTCCAAAGTACTGAAGAGCAACGACGTCAGTCTGGAGACTAAGGTGTACCTATATAGGCCATGGTCTTTGCAATTACTTGTTATGCATCAGAAAGATGGACAACAACTAGGTATGATAGAAGGAGAATTGATGCCTTTGAGCTGTGGTGCTGGAGAAAAGTATTGACTATACCATAGTCTGCTAGAAGAACAAACAAGTTCATCCTGGAGAGAGTGAAGCTGGGCTGCTCCTTAGAGGCAAGGATTCTGAAGCTCCATCTGACATACTTTGGGCAAGTTTCAGTCCTTGGAGAGGGACATCATGCTTGGGAATGCTATGAGTCACAGGCAACTTAACAGCACATAACAAAAACAATATATGTTATATATAATATATATGTTTAAACACAGACATACACATATTTACATCAAAATAAAAGTATTCATAAACATTGTTGTTGTTGTTGTTGTTGTTGATTGTCTTTGAGTCGAGCACGACTCATAGTGACCCTACCAAATAAAAGGCATGAAGCCCCTCTACAACTATCAACATTTATCAAAATTCATAGAGTTTCCAGAGGCGTGTCGTTTAGGAAGTGGATGCCACTTCTACAATCTTTATTTGTGCAAATGTTGATGTTTCCATATCATAATTGGTATTTCTAAATACTTTTTCCACTAAAACTAATATAGATTGTGTTTGTGTATGTATGTGTGTGTGTGTACACTTATTTTAATTATCACATTACTTAGACAAGTCATAAAGTGAATGACAGGTTATTATAAATGTTCACATTTCTGCTCTGCTGTTTTTGTTCATCTCTTTTTTTGGCATTTCTTTTTTATTAATATAACATTTTTTAATTTAATTTTTTTATTCATTTTAATGAAAGTTTACAGAGACTTAGGGTTTCCATTCATTCATTGTTGCAGTTTTCTCCCTGCCCACCCCTTCCCCCCAATTCACTCTTCTCTTTGAAAAGCAAAAGAAAAATTCTTTCATTGTTATACAATCCCCCACACTAAGTCCACACCACTGTACAGCCTTCATTCTGCACTCCTGTCATGACAATAATACCAAATCATATATCCCTTTTAAATAATTCTTCCTCTCGTCTATCTCAATGCAGTATACATCATTCATCCCCTCTTTCTCAGTCTTCCCTCAACCCTGATTTCAGTCCCGTTTTACAACAGTGGACCTATGCAATATTTGTCCTTTTGTGACTGAGATATTTCACTCAGCATAATGTCCTCTAGGGTCACTCATTGTGTATAATATTTCATGAGTTCCTTGTTTTTCAGTGTAGCATAGTATTCCACTGTGTGAATATAGCAGAGTTTCTCTATCCACTCATTTGTTGATGGGTACTTGGGTTGTTTCCAACTCTTTGCTATTGTAAACAAAGCCGCAATAAACATGGGGGTGCTTGGGTAGCGGTTATGGTTTCTTTGGTGTATATTCCCAGCAGTGGAATTCCTGGGCCAAATGGTATTTTGATTTGCAACTTTTTGAGAAAGTGCCATATTGCCTTCCACAGTGGTTGCACCATTTTACACTTCCACCAACAGTGAATAAGGGTTCCAGTTTCTCCACCACCTCATCAGCATTTGTTGCTTACTGTTCTGTTAAATCTTGCTATTCTTACTGGAGTGAGATGATATCTCATAGTTGTTTTGATTTCCATCTCTCTTAGAGCTAGGGATTTTGAACACTTCTTCATGTGTTCACCATCTGAATGTCTTCTTCGGTGAAATATATGTTCATATTCTGTGCCTATTTTTCAACTGGGTAATTTACCTTTATTTTGTTGTGGTGCTTGAGTATTTTATAAATTCTAGATATAAGTCCCTTGTCTGACATGTCATTACCAAACATTTTTTTCCCAATCTCTGGCTTTCCTTTTTACCCTATTGGAGAAGGTTTTGGATGTGCATAGGGCTTTGATTCTTAGAAGATCCCTTTCATCTATTTTATTCTCTCCTGGTTGTAGATTTTCTAGGATGCTTGGAAGACTTATGTTGTGGATTAGGACTTTTAGAGTTCTTCCAAGCTTCTCTTTAACGAAGTTTATAGTTCTTGGTGTTTTTGTTCATCTTTGATGTGCTAAGTGCCCTTCTTTTATTATTTATGTTCTTTTTCCATAATCTTTTACATAGATTTTCCCCCACTACTTTCCTTAATTGCCATTGTGTCTTGTACAATTATTCTCTTTTACATTATCTTTTATAAAATTAATCACCATTGGCAATGGTGGACGAGATGAGGCAGGGGAACACGCCCAACATAGGCAGGCCCAGAACCCCAGGATGCTCCAAGGTCCCCAGCAGGCCGCCCCTGGCCACCCTGTGCACCCTTTGCCAGGCCTCGCAGAGGTGCTGGAGTGAGCCCCAAGCTTCCCTTAGGTTCCCACTGGTTCTCTCCGGTCTTGAGGCAGGTGCACACCTTGATGAAGGCCACAGTCCTGATGTGGATACCCTTCTTCTTAGAATATTCTAGATAGCAGCAAGATTGTCACTGAAGAGTGCCAGAAAGAGCTAACGGTGATGCTTCTCCACTATTACCCAACTAAGACTGACCCACATCAACCATCAAAGAGAAGCTGCCTCATATGGTTGAATAGGTACCTCACCTGGTTGACTGGTGGACCAAAGTTCATTATCTCTTGTGTCAGCAGAAAATCCAGAAGTTTCAGATCTCCCAGCTGGTGAGAGAGGCCAGCGCTTAAGGAGGGATACAAGATTTTCTTCCATCACAAGATTCCCCTTTTTATCTTTTCATCTTTTTTTGCCGGCATCCTGGAACAGATCATCCAACAGATGAAGGTTTTCCACTTCAATATCCATACTGTGTCTAACTACATGGATTTTTTACAAAAATGGTTACCTGCTAGGATTCAAGGGCCAGCTCATTCACACATACTACAAGAACAGCTCCATGAGAACTCCAGTTACTTCCAGCAGTTTCAGAGCAAAACCAGTGTCCTCCTGTTTGGGGACTCCATTGGGGACCTCACGGTGGCTGATGGTGTTCCAGAAGTGGAGAACAGTCTCAAGATTGCCTTTCTTAATAATAAGGTGCAGGAGCAGTGAGAACGGTACATGGACGTGTATGGCATTGTCTACTCCAGGACATCCTGCACCAGGGGGACCAGCTAGAGATGCAGTTCTGAGCACAGGTCTGGGCTGACCCTGGGCTCTGAGGAGGGAGCACATTCCCAGAGCATTGATCCTGCAGGTGTGGTCCAAGAAAACTCAGGGTCCCCCCCTTCTTTTCCCCCAGCACCTTCCGTTGTGTTCATGGACCTGAAGGGAGGACCTGCCAGGTGAGAGAGCAGCCAGAGGTGTTCCAGGTGAACCGGGAACTTGCAGGATGTTAATGCTCCAGGAGATCGTCCAGTTTAGGCATTTAGAAAAACAAAAACAAACAAAAAAAGCTACTACAGCAACCAAACACCTTTTTTAACAGATCTAAATAAAAATTGGGATAAATAAACTAAGTGCCATTGGGACTAGGCCCACCACTCCCTGTCTTTTCAGGTCTCTGTTGGATCTTTCCCATTTCCTTTATCCCCTCCCTACACCTACCAAATTATGCAACCTTGTGATTTCCCCTCTATCTACCCTCACCCCTCTAACTCCCAATCCTTCCCCTCTTGGACACCTATACATGTTTTACTAGTTTTCCTTCTAATTTTACAATGGTCTTATGCAGTATTTGTCCTTATGAGATTGAGTTAGTTCACTCAGAATAATGCTCTCCAGTCTCTTCCAAGCTGTGTAGTATTTTTCAAATAATTGCTCCTGAGTGCTGTGTAGTATTCCATTATGTAAATGTACCACAATTTCTCAGTCCATTCAGTTGTGGTTGTACATTTAGGCTGTTTCCATGTTCTTGTGACGATGAACAACATTGCCATGAACATTGGTGTACAAATCACTACAATGAGATACCATCTCATCCCAGGAGCAGTGGCAAAGTTTAGCAGGACAGCAAATAAGAAATGTTGGAGAGGATGTGGAGAAATGGGAAATCTCTTATACTGTTGATAGGATTGTAAAATGGTGCAACCACTCTGAAAGGCAGTTTGGTGTTTCCTCAAAAAGTTGAATATAAGGGAGCTCTGATGGCCTAGTGGCAAAAAGCTGCACTGCAATCCCAAAGGTGTGCAGTTCTAATCCACAAGATTCTTCACTGGAGAAGGAGGGTCAACTTCCTCCTGTGCTGGTTGGATCTAATTCGATGGTATACAACAAGAAAAAATAAACTAAATTTTTAAAAAACTATACATAGAAACTCCATATGACAGAGCTATTCCACTACTAGAAATATACCCCAAGGGAACTGTTGTTGTTATGTTGTTGTTATTATTATGTTGTTATTGTTATGTTGTAACTCATAGTGACCCTATGTACAACAGCTCTGAACTCTGCTCTGTCCTGAGCCAACCTCATTGTCTCTGACACATCTACACCCATTACCCCAGTCACTGAATGAGTCTATCTCATCGAGGTTCTTCCTCTCTTGCACTGTCCCTCCACCCTCCCAAACATGATGTACCTCTCCAAGGACTGGTCCCTCCTTACAACATGCCCAAAGTATGTCAGCCTAAGCTTCTGAACTGAGACTAATAAAGATTTTTATATCTGAGAGTGGGTACTGCCATAACAAATTTTAAAGCATAGGCTATGATGTGGAGCAGGAGCTCTGGTAAACTGCTAGGTAAAGAGTACACCATTAGGGGAGCTCTGGTGGCCTAGTGGCAAGGAGCTGCAACTACAATTCCAGAGGCGCACAGTTCGAATCCACCAGATGCTCTGCCGGGGAAGGAGGGACAATCTCCTCCTGTACCAGTCAGATCTGATTTGACGGTACACGCACACACACAAAAAAATAAATAAAAAAAAAAGAGTACACCATTAACCCAAAGGACATCAGTTCAAATCCATCCGCTGCTCCACACGCAAAACTTGGACAATATCAGAGATAGTGAAGGTGGCACATGAGAGGATAAAATTCAATTCTGTTGTTCATAGGATTGCCATGAGTCATGGTTCACATAATGACACCTAACCACAACTGCTGAAAATGTTTTGATGGGTGATTTCTTTTAAAGTTAAGTACACATTTAACCAAATGACTCAGCAATCCCATTTTTAGGTATTTATTCTCTAATAAATGGAAAAGTATGGTAACACAAAAATCTGTACACAAACATTTACAGAACATTCTTCATAATGACCAGAAACTGGGAATAGCCTAGTTTGCCAAAGGGTAAGTAAATAAACGGTGAGACAGCCACACAATTAAACTACTCAACAATAAAAAGAACAAGCTATTGAAACACACAACTTGGATGAGTCTCAAAGATATTAAACTACCACAAGGTAAAGGTAAATAATCCAATTGAAAAATGGACACAGGATATGAACAAACGCTTCACCAAAGAAGACATTCAGATGGCCAACAAGTACATGAAGAAATGTTCAAAATCCCTAACTCTAAAAGAGATGCAAATCAAAACAACTATGAGATATCATCTCACCCCAGTAAGAATAGCAAAATTTAACAGAACAGCAAACAACAAATGCTGGTGAGGTTGCGGAGAAACTGGAACACTTATTTACTGTTGGTGGGAGTGTAAAATTGTGCAACCACTGTGGAAAATGGTGTGGCACTTTCTTAAAAAGTTGCAAATAGAAATACCATTTGACCCAGCAATTCCAATACTGGGAATATACCCTAAAGAGACCATAACCGACATCCAAGCAAATATATGCACACCCATGTTCATCATGGCTTTGTTCACAATAGCAAGGAGTTGGAAACAATCCAGGTGTCCATCAACAAACAAATGCATAGAGAAGCTCTGGTATGTTCACACAGTGGAATACTATGCTGCATTGAAAAACAAGGAACTCATGAAATATTATTCAAAATGGGTGACACTGGAGGACATTATGCTGAGTGAAATATCTCAGTCACAAAAGGATAAATATTGCATAGGCCACTGTTGTAGAATGAGACTGACATTAGAGTTGGGGTAAGAATCAGAAAAACTGGATAAATTATGTATACTGCATTGAAATATTGAGGGAGAGAACAATTTAAAAGCAATTCATGATAGGGTATTATGGTTATCACAAGAATTCAGAATTAAGGTTGCATAGTGGAGTGTACTTGGGGGTACTCGGGGCAGTGGGAAGGGTGTGGGGGGATTGTATACCAATGAAAGAATTTTTCTTTTACTTTTCAAAGAGAAGAGCGAACTGGGGCAGGGGAGGGGTGGGCAGGGAGAAAAGTGCAACAATGAATGAATGGAAATCCAAAATCTCTGTAAATGTTCAATAAAATAGAATTTAAAAAAATATATTAGGCTAAGTGACAGTACCCAATTTCAAAGGTTATATACCGCCTATTTCCATTTATATGACATTTTGGAAATGCAAGGATATCTAAACCGAAAATGGATCCATGATCATAAGGCGTTAGGGGCCAGAGGAGGATCCCAATACAAAGAGTATTGCGATTGTTCTAGATCCTGACTTGCAGGGATGGCTCTAAGAATCTAGGTATTTGTAATACCTCAGATGGTAAGGAGTTGCACTGACAATCCAAAAGCATGTGGTTCAAATCCACCAACTGTTCCCTGGGATAAAGATGTGCAACCTCCTCTCATGTAATTTACTGCCTCTGACAACCTACTGGAGTGTCAGCTATGAATTAATTCCAACTCAGCTGTACATAACAACAACTACATATGACCTTACACAAAAAGGACTTTTACTTTATATAAAAATAATTCTTGAAAAAAATTATTAAAAACGTTTAAGATGAATTGTTGTTGTTGTTGTTGTTATGTGCCATCAAGTTGCTTGCAACTCATAGTGACTCTATGTACAACAGCTCTGAAACCTGCTCTATCCTATGTCAACCTTATTGTCTCTAATACACCTACCCTCATTACCCCAGTCACTGAATTAATCCATCTCATTGAGGGTCTTCCTCTCTTGTGCTGTCCCTCAACCCTTCCAAGCACAGTGTCCCTTTCCAAGCACTGGCCTCTCCTTGCAATATGCCCAAAGCATGTCACACAAAGCCTCAAAATCCTTGCCTCCAAGGAGCAGACTGGTTCCACCCTCTCCGGGACGAACTTGTTTGTTCTCCTGGCAGTCCATGGTATAGTCAATACTCTTCTCCAGCAACACAGTAAAAAGGCATCAATTCTCTTTCTATCATCCCCCGTCATCGTTCAGCTTTCTGATGCATAGCAAGTAATTGCGAAGACTATAGCCTGGATCAGGCGCATCTTGGTCTCCAGACTGACATTGTTGCTCTTCAATACTCTGGAGAGGTCCCTGAGTCCCTGACAGCAGACTTTCCCAATGCAATTCATCTTTTTATTTCCTAGCCACTGGTACCAAGAGTGTTGATTGTGCAGTTAAGCAAACTAAAGCTGTTAACAAAAGGATTGACTCTTTTCATCACACTTATTCAATCTATAAGCTACACTTATTCAATCTATAAGCTGAGCAAATACTCCAAGAAGTTGGCCTATATGCAAATAGCTCCAGAAGTTGATCTAGTGCAGAAGAATGCAACAGAAGGGCGAGATCAAGACTCATTAACAACTTGTAATATGCAGATGGTACAACAAAGAAGATGCAGGTGAAAGTGAAAAGAATTAGAAGTATTTGTTGACTGATGAAGATCAAAGGCAACAGCCTTCACCATTCTGCATCTCTCAGTCACTTCTTGAGCCTGGACCTGAAATCATCCCCCTAACTCACTTTTTCAGCCAAGTCATAGACGACCACAAAACGATCAAATACATCCAGGAGCAAGGCCACTAGAACAACCAACCACAGGAGATCAAAGTAAAGTTCAGACACTCCTGCTCTTGCTCGTCAGCACATGAAAGGGCTGCATATTGCAGCATATCTGCCCACTGCAATAAGTCCTTTTGAGGACTATGGGGCAGCCGACCCAAGGCATGATCAGGTTTTGGGGTCCGCTTATATGCATGTGACTTGGAACTGACTTGATGGCACCTGATAACAACACTAACATAAAGCCTGGTGGTGTCGGACAGCACTGTCACAGAAAGCTTCGGTGATCTCCTTCCTTCCTTTACATTTAAACCCAAGAAAACCCGACTGAGCAGCTCTAAATGAAAACAGGGTCAGGATTGTTTTTCATTTTCTTCAAAGCTCGTTTCCTCAGTTTTCCTGGAGGCCAAAGGCCAGACATTGATACAATGCCACGTTGTTTGCTGTCAAAGCCTTCAAATTCTAAAGGATTAAAAATTAGACTAGGGTGAGGGAATGCATAAGAAAATATTAGACAAATCCAAATTGAGGTCTGGACAATTTCCAAAACAGCCAGTTTATACACTTCAAGGTCAACAAGACAAAAGCTGAGAAACTGTTCCAGATTAAAGAAGCGCAGACACATGACAACTAAATAATACTAATAATAATCCTGGATTAGCTCCTGAGCTGAGGAAAAGAGCCTTGCTACACAAGTTATTACAGGGACTCTTAATGAAAATTTAATGTAAACTGTGGATATAACAATAGTGTTGAATCAGTGTTAAATACTCTGGTTCAATAACTGTACTATAGTTACATAAGAGAATATTCCATTATATTTAGGGGAGCTCTGGTGGCCTAGTGGTAAGGAGCTGCAACTACAATCCCAGAGGCACACGGTTCAAATCCACCAGATGCTCTGCCGAGGAAGGAGGGACAATCTCCTCCTGTACCAGTCAGATCTGATTTGACGGTACACTCACACAAAAATAATAATAATAATAATAAAAGATAATATTCCATTATATTTCTAGTTTATTGATGGTGTTTTCCCACGAAAACATTAATTTTAATGTAGTATTTATGATCCTTTCCCTTATTGTCAAGTATTGACTTATAGTTAGAAAGTATAATCTACCAGCATCTAAAGCCATAAAGAGGATGAGAATCCAGGTTGGCACACAGCTGATTTCTAAGACGTGATGTGCAGACTTACCCCCACCAGTCAGCATTTTCACCATTTCTGACCGCAGCCACCTCATCCCCATCCTCATGGCTCTACTTTTCTACTAGGTTTGAGAATTCATTGCAAAAACCACATAAAATACACAGACATACACACTATTTCAACTTATTAATAAAGTAACAGGCTGTAGGACTGTGATGTGTTGGAAACAATTTGACAGCAGGGGGTTTAGGTTTAACAAGACTCAATTTGGGATCAGGGTCAACTTGGAAGTAACAGGACACAACTCAGGAGATAGAATAGTTCTTTCATCAGGAGATAGTTCAGCCAAGACGCTTTCATCTTCTTCTAGGGAATGTCTATAAACCGTCTATGGCCTGCAGGCAGGTGGCCCTTCTTTGGCCCCACCAGCAGACAGGTCCTTCTCTGTGCCTCTGTCCTGCTCCAACAAGGTGTGAATCCTCGGTGCCTCACTCCACCAATAAGACTCTTGCCCAGAGGTTTTCTATTTCTCTCAATCTGTGAGCCAGCAAACCCACTGAGGCTGCCTCATTCAGATCTCCTGGTTCCCACTACTCGAACTGCTGCCACCATTTCTCTACCATTGGGTTCCCCTGTGGCTGCCACCATTTCTCATTTCATGCCGCCTTCAGTGTTACAATTCTTTCTCTCCTCACTGTGTCTAGGAGATTCCCAGCTGAGTGTCAGGACAGAGAGAAGAAAGAATCACAGGTTAGAGATTCCTGTCTCACATAGGAAGATAGTGGCTTATTTTCAGCCTAAATCCTGTAAATTCACCAAAATAGTTTGCATCTAAGACACTATCTCTACAATAATACCTACTACTAATAACTAAGCACTTACTTTATGCCAGCCAGTGCTAAACATTTCACATAGATTCACTCCTATTATCCTTATGATAACCCTTAAGGGTGGGTTCTATTGCAGAGGAGAATGCTGAGACCCAGAGAAGTCACTCACTTCCCCAAGGTCACACAGTCGAGAAGAGGTGGTGCTAAAATCCAAAGCCAAGTTCAAGTCTTTGCTTTTCCGCATCCTTCTGGGTGTTGATCCAAGGCCAATGATTAACAATAGCAATCATTTACAGAGCACTTATTAGACATCTGTTTCTGGCCAAGATGGTGCAACACAAACACGTTTTCTCCTGAATCACTTCAATTACAATATTTAACAAACTCTGTGAAACTATAGTCTTCACTCATTAGACCACAGACATCACAGGAGCTTAAGGGAAGAGAAACAAAAAGCACATCCTCTATAATAGTCTCAACTTATTGCCTGTAGACAGCTTCTAAGCTGCACAGCAAGGAGGTAGAACCCAGGTAAAGCCCAAAAGTCTCCCTGAGATGAATGAACAGAGTTGAAGAGTCCAGGAGGCTGGAGTTCTGAGAAGTTCTGAGACGTCTACCGTAATGGAGAGAGCTGCAAATGCTGACAGCTCCCGAGCTCCACAGAAGGCTCTGCCTCTGGTGAAGCTGAGACTGGTCAGCATGTGTGTGCAAGGAACTATCTGAAAAGTAAGAAGAACCACTCAAAAAAAACAAGGAACAATTCTCAAAGCTCACTGGATGGGAATAACTCCTGCTTCTCCAGAAGATCTGAAGACATGCATGAGGAGTTGAATAGAGCAGTCACAAGTGTGTTGTCTCAGTTACCATCATCATCTCATCTCACTGCTATAAATTTCTCAAGAGGAAATCGCTTATCTTTCTCTGATGGAGCCACTGGTGGATTTGAACCACTAGAAAGGTGCCACCCTTCAGTCAACAGCACAACTCCCTATCCACTAGGACACCAGAGCTCTCACTGTCTCAGTTGTTGTTGTTGTTGTGTACAACTGAGTCATAACTGGCTCACAGCTTCCCCTCCAGAAGGTTTTCAGAGGCAGTAAATTGTATCAGAGAATATTACCCATCTTTTTCTCACAGAGCTGCTTCTGGATTCACACCATGTGCCTTTAGTTTGGCAGAACAATTCTTTACTATTAAGCCACAAGAGCTCTCTCATTGTCTCAGTAATTATCCAAAACTATTCCTGGAACAAAATTTAAAAGCAAGCCTTAGGAAGATCAAATGTTTCCAGATAACTTAACTGTATCTCATAATAGGGTTGAAGACTGCATATGCAAATACAAATAAATGCTGGTGAGTGTATGGAAAGATTAGAATTCTTATACACTGATGGTGAGATTGTAGAATGGTGCCACCACTGTGGAGAACAGTGTGGCACTTCCTTTAAAAGTTGGAAATGAAAAGGAAAGGGGAAAGGTCTGGTGTGAAAAACAATGTACATGAACTTTATGAACTTTGTATGTAAACCAGTATAAAATAAAATTTAAAAGAAAAATGGGGGGAAAGATGAAAATAGAAATACCACTGGCTCCAGCAATCCCACTGTGAGGTATACCTGTTAAAGAAATAAAAGTCTAACATGAAACAGATGCACACTCATGTTCACTGCAGTATTAGTTGTAAGTGCCTAGAATGGATAAAGAAACTATGCAACATACACACAATACAATGCATATAATGCCAAAGAATAATGAAGAATTTACATAAACCTCATGACTGGCATACACTACACTGAGTGGAAATAAGTTAGTCACGAAAAAAAAACCCAACTATTTTTTTTCCTTCTTTTTTTAATTTTATTTTAATAATTTTAATGAACATTTACAGAGACTTTGGATTTCCATTCAATGTTGCACTTTTCTCCCTGCTCAGCCCTCCCCCCCACCCCCCGCCGAAAGCTCACTATTTTATGAATCCACTAATATAGGATGCTTTGGTGGCCTACTGGCAAGGAGCTGTACTGCCAACTCAAAGGCACAAGGTTCAAATTCACCAGCTTGTCGTAGACAAAAGATGGGTAATCGGCTTCTGTTCACTTTATTGCCTCTGCAACTCAATTGGACAGAAAGGTTTACACACAGAAGAAAGATTTTTTCATAGTTGTTATTGTTGTTAAATGCTGTCAAGTATGATGCATAGCGACCCTATGAACAACAAATCTGAACCCTGTCCTATTTTGTGCCATCTTCATCATCTCTGACACACTTGAGCCCATTGCTTCCGTCACTGTGTCAATCCATCTCATCAGGGGTCTTTTTCTCTTTCACTGACCCTCCACTTTTCTAAGCATGATGTCCTTCTCCAAGAAACAACCTCACTTATAAACATACCCAAAATATGTGATATGAAGCTTTGTCATCTTTGCCTCCAAGGAGCACTCTGGCTGCACTTTTTCCAAGACATATCTGTTTGTTTCTTTGGCTGTCCAAGGGGAATATGAGGAAAGGAAAATCAGTAACCAGATGAAAAACACATATTAAGTTGTATAAAGGAAAAGGCAATACAGTAATCAGCACAATATCACTTAGGAAAGGGAAGGAACTTTCAAAAAAATACTACGTAACTTGAAGAGTCTGGAGGGAATTCTCCTAAGTGAACTAACTCAGTTTCATATGGGCAAACACTGCATAAGACTATTATTGTAAAAATGGAAGGATTTTTAAAAAGGAAGGATAATCAATAAAATATGCATGGGGGTCCAAGGCAGGAAGAGGTAGGTGCAGAGTCAAGAGGGGAGGAAACTTGCACAAATTGATGGGTGGAGGGAAGGAAGCAAAGGAAATGGGAAAGATCGGCCGGGATCTGAAAAATATGGAGTAATGGTGGGCATAATCCAATGGTGATTAATTTTATAAAACACAATGTATCAGTAGCGTGGCTTCAGCAGCCATGGATCTGTTCCAATCAATTAAACTAGCTTGACCACGTGGGACCCCTTAAGCTCAAGCAAAAAGGAGGGCCAGGACATCTCAAGGCAGGTGAGAAGCCACTTTCAGAAGGGAACAACATGCTTCCTGCTTTATCATTAAGGTACTTTGGGGGAAAAACAGCTGTCAGGCTCTCAGCCCTGTATGCCTCGGGCCAAAAAGGGAGCACATATACATAGGTGAGTCACAAAACATTATCATTTTCCTGGTAATTTTATAATTACAACAGCTTAATATATACTAAGAAAAGACTCACATAATGTCAAAAAAGTAGCAATTCACCTCAGCCATCATGAACAACAAAATAACTCTACTCCTAAAAAAAGCAGACCCCAGATAAAAAGAATCATAAGAAATATGTTAATGCAGATTTATTTTATCAGAAAAAGATACAAATGTGGGGGGGGGACATTAAAAGTCAACAAGCAAGCAAATACCTCAGAGACAACAGTCTAGAAGAAACATATTGATGAGGAGCAACTTGAACAGCTATGGAGGAAGATACAAAATATGGAAGAAATAATTGAATGAATAGATAAAGAGGTACAAGAAGTTAAAAATTCATCACAAGGCAGAGAGAGTACAGCCAACACAGTACTGGAAATAACAGAAAAGCATGAAAATGCAATCAAGAATATTAAGACTTAAATGACATATGAGTCCAACACACTGGTAGGACAAAAAGTAGAACTGAAGAGCTGGAACAGAGGCTCAATGAAGACAAAAGCCTCATTAGAAAACTTGTTGTTGTTGTTGTTATGTGCCGTCGAGTTGTTTGCGACTCATAGCGACCCTATGTACAACAGCCCTAAACCCTGCTCTATCCTGTGCCAATCGCACTGCCTCTGACACACCCATCCCGAGTGCCCCAGTCACTGAATCAATCCACCTCATAGAGGGTCTTCCCCTCCTGCGCTGTCCCTCCACTCTACCCAGCATGATGTCCCTCTCTAAAGACCTGTCTCTCCTTACAACATGTCCAAAGTATGTCAGATGAAGCCCCAGAATCCTTGCCTCCAAGGAGCAGCCTGGGTTAATCCTCTCTACGATGAATCTGTTTGTTTTCTTGGCAGTCCATGGTACATTTAGTACTCTTCTCCAGCACCACAGCTCAAAGGCGTCCATTCTCCTTCTGTCCTCCCTAGTCATTGTCCAACTCTCTGATGCATAACAAGTGATTGCAAAAACCATGGCCTGTATCAGGCGGACCTTAGTCTCCAGAGAAACACTGTTGCTCTTGAGTATTTTGGAGAGGTCCCTAACCGCAGACTTTCCCATTGAAAATCAGAGATGAGACATAAAGAAAATGAAGAAAACATTAGAATGATGTGGGGTGGCATCAAACAGAGTAATATACATATCGTTTCAAATTCCAAAACAAGGTAGTGGCAGGGAAATCACAGACAAGATTGTGGAAGAAATAGAAGAAAACTTCCCAGGTATTTTGAAGAACCGGGAAATCCACATTCAAGCACAGAGAAAACGAAATAGACTAGACCCAAAAAGAAAAACATCAGAACATACAGTCAAAATCTCAAAATTAAAAGCTAAGGCGCAATTCCAAGATTGCGGCAGTGGACAAAGCAGTGTGAGGAGCTGGAGGAGCAGCAAGCTGCATAAAAACGAGCCACTAGAGAAACCATCAACACACACAGGCACTGACGCAACGCAATGTGGACAGTAGGAATTTGAGTCAGAACTTTTTTTTCTTTTTTTTTTTTCAGGAGCATGTTTATTGTGTTTGAGATGATACATCAGGTGCTCTCTGAGCTACAAAGGGTAAAAGGAAATCCTCTCATTACAAACTGACAAAGGTCAAAGGTAAAACATTTTCACAACAGCATGTACCACATACTCAGAAATAGATCTGGGTTTAATACAAATGACATAATTTCCTAGTCATCCACAGCTACTTTTATAACTTCATACAGATAATGAATTAGGCTAAAATGCACTATAATATTTGGTAGACTTCAGGACCAGTATCCTTAGTACAACACAAAATACATTTTGATATCCCAAAGAAGCAAGACTTGCAAGTAGGCGTTTTAAACATAACTAATCTACAGCTACAAAGTTCTACTCTTGATAGCATTTACCTTTTTAGGGACTCTCCCAGTCTCCAAAGGTTAAAAGCAGAGAGTAGAATCAGTATAACATATGCACAGAAGTCTGTATTGTAAAGACTATAAAGATCTGCAGCACAGTGCAAAGATGCCTTCTGCTCCTTCACACTGCATACAAATGAAGTGAATTATGTGGCGTATCTCTTGGTCCACTGTCTGGCTATCCTGTCATGTTCAGAACTTTTATTAAAATAATTAGTTTGGGAGCTAAAGGAGCACTGAGCCACACTGTGGGGCCCAGCTGAAGCCAGAAGCCGCCAGCCAAGCTGCTGTGGGACCCATCTGCCAGGAAAAAGAAGGTTAGCAGGGAAATTGTCTGAGTTCTCTTTAGTCCCAATAAGAGTGAGTGGGTCTGCTGGAATTTGACTGAGTTTTCTTCTGCCCCCACAGACCTCCCAGGATCGGGTGGGCCAGTAAGAATTTAACTGAGTTCTTTTGGGTCCCGCTGACTGCCCAGGAACAGGCAGGCTGGTGGGAATTTAACTGAGTTTTCTTGGGCACCACCAACTGCCTGGGAGAATGCCCAGGAGTGAGCAGGCCAGTGGGAATCTGATTGAGCTTTTGCGGACACCACAGACCGTCCAGAAGTGAGTGGATCAGTGGGACTTTGACTGAGTTTTCTTGCATCCCACTGGACCCAGCCAGAGCCCCGCCGGGAAAGGGGTCACTGGGCAAGGGCACCTGGGTAAGGGCTGCTGTGAAGTGACCACTGAGTGAGAGTTCCTGAGTGGGAGACTGACAACTGGAATTTGAGTAAAGATCCCCACTCGTGAGCACACCCAAACAGCTGAAATCTGAGTGAGGTCCCTGCAAGTGGCTGGCCCACCCCTGTGGTTGACCTGCCACCCTCATGCCTGACCTGCCTCCAATTTGGTTCCACACTGTTTCCTACATGTCCAGTCAATCAACTTGCCTTTAATCTGGAGCACCTTGATCTGACTTAGCTACAAGAGGCTGTTCTCGCAGGCCATGAACTGAACTTTCCCTTGAGTTAGGAGTTCAGAGAAAAACACAGGTTGGGTAGCTGCACAACTGATTTCTACAGCAATGTCTTCAGATCAAGAACTATCAATGTCTCGAAGAAAGCAAGTTATCACACACATAACACAAAGCACAAAGCAAGATGTCATTCCCAAAAGTGACACAGTAATCAATGGATTTCCAGAAGCCAGAAAGTCTGATGGAACTTTCTGACACAGAATTTGAAAGAACAATGATTAAATATTTTCAATGGATGAAAGACAAACTTGAAGAATTGCAGGACACTGCAAGCAAAAACCAGAAGGAGTTTAAAAAAAAAATCCAAAACAATGCAGATAAAACAAATGAGGCATTAGTGGCACTGGAAAAACCAAGAAACCATGATACAAAATATGGAGTCCAATGTTTCAGATGCTGTCAATATGATGAAGGGACACATAAGCAGAGTTGAAGAGATGGAATGCAGAACCAGTGAAATAAAAGATAGGATTGTCACCACTGATCTGCTAGAGCAAAAAGTAAAATCAAAAAGGAAGGAAAAAGAAGAAAACCTAAGAATAATGTGGGACACCATCAAGAGAAATAACATGCACATCATTGGAATCCCAGAACAGGAAGAAGCAACTAAAGGTACTGAAAAAGTTGTGGAAGAATTATCAGAGGAAAACTTCTCAGGCATAATGAAGAATGAAAGAATATCTATCTATTCAAGAAGCTGAGAGAACATGATATAGAATAGACACTGAAGCATATCATAGTCTAATTTGCCAGAACCAAAGAGAAGGGAGAGCAGATAAGAATAAATGCTGATTTCTCATCAGAAACCATGTGAGCAAGAAGACAGTGGAATGACATATATCAAATATTCAAAGAACACAACTGTCAACCAAGAATTCTGTACCCAGCAAAATTATCCATCAAATATGAAGGAGAGATCAAGATACTCCCAGAAATAAAGAACCTAAGGGAGTTGTTAAAAACAAGACCAGCATTGCAGGAAACACTGAGAGATTCCTTCTTACAGAAGTGCCACAGAAAGCAGGATGGACTAAAGTAACTACCAACAACACCAAAAAGAACTCAACAAAATGATAGCAATAAAACCCTGCCTTTCAATAATCACACTAAATGTGAATGGTTTAAATGCACTACTGAAGAGAAGAAGAGTAGGAGATTGAATAAAAAACCAAAATCTATCAATATGCTGTCTACAGAGACACACATGAAAAATGAAGATAAAGACTGAAAATAAAAGGATGGGAAAAAATATGCCAAACAAATGGCAACCAGAAAAAAGCAGGAGTAGTGATATTAATCTCCAATAAAATAAATTTCAATGCAATAACCATCACAATGGACAAGGAAGGTCACTACATAATGATTAAAAGGTCAATAGAACAAGAGGACATAACAATAATAAATATCTATGCACCAAATGAAAGGCCTGCAAAATATATAAAACAAACATTAACAAAATTGAAAAAGGAAATAGACAACATTACTATAGTAGTTGAAGACTTCAATACACCCCTCTCAAGAAATGATAGAACTGCCAGAAAAAAAACTCAAGGTGTTCAAGAATAAAACCACACAATAAATCAACTCAACCTCATAGACATTTATAGGCTAATGGACAAAAAACCCAAAAACAAACCAACCACAGTATATCTTCTTCCCCAATATGCATGGAACATTCTCCAGAATAGATCACCACATTTTAGATCAAAAGGCAAGCATCAATACATTCAAAAACATAGAAATAATGCAAAGCATTTTCTCAGTGTTACATAATTAGAAAATAATAACAAGAGGGTAAAGGAGAAAAAAACATACATTTGGAAGCTAAACAACACCTTGCTTGAACATAAGTGGGTACTAGAAGAAATAAAACATAACATTAAAAAGTTTCTTGAATCAAATGACAATGAAAACACCACTTACCAAAACCTCAGGGAAACAGCCAAAGCAGTAATCAAAGGTCCATTTATGTTGTTGTTGTTGTTGTTATGTGCCATCGAGTTGCTTGCAACTCATAGCGACCCTATGTACAACAGCCCTAAACTCTGCTCTGTCCTGTGCCAATCGCACTGTCTCTGACACTCCCATCCCGATTATCCCAGTCACTGAATCAATCCACCTCATAGAGGGCCTTCCTCGCCTGCGCTGTCCCTCCACTCTCCCAAGCATGATATCCTTCTCCAAGGACAGGTCTCTCCTCACAACATGTCCAAAATATGTTAGACGGAGCCTCAGAATCCTTGCCTCCAAGGAGCCACCCAGTTTAGCCGTTTCCAGGATGAAACTGTTTGTTTTCCTAGCAGTCCATGGTATTCTCAATACTCTTCTCCAGCACCACAGCTCAAAGGCATCAATTCTCCTTCTATCCTCCTTGGTCATTGTCCAACTCTATAGCAATAAGCAAACACATTCAAAGGCAGGAAAAAAAATGACCATTGACTCTCTAGTCCATCATCTTCAACAAATTGAAAAAGAACAGCAAGAAAACCCGAGCCTGTCTAAAAAAACCTGAAATTACAAAAATTAGAACAGAAATAAATGAAATAGAAAACTGAAAAACAATTGAAACCATCAACAAAACTAGGAGTTGGAGTTCCCCAGTGGTCCCGTGTATCTGTCTCTTGCTTTAACAGTGTTTGGATGGAACAGACCCAGTGACTCCCCACTTCCAGGCTTCAACTACCCTCCAATTTCATTTCCAGGCATAACCCCAGGACCATCCTAGCCATCTCCTATTTTTGGGACTAGCTAACACCGTTTTTTTGTTAGCCCCAAAACCCTGACTATGAGTTCTCAGATCCATCAAAATTATTCTGCCAAAGCGGAGGCTGGCGACAACCATCTGGTCAACCCGCACATGCAGATCTCTTACACCTACCTCTCTCTGGGTTTTTATTTTGACCATGATGATGTGTCCTTGGAAGGTGTGGGACACTTCTTCTGTGAGCTGGCAAAGAAAGTGCAAGGTTGCCAAGCTGCTCTTGAAGCTGCAAAACCAGCGCAGCAACTATGTCCTCTTCCAGGATATCCAGAAGCCATCCTAGGATGAGTGGTGTAAAATGCTGGATGCCATGAAAGTAAGTGCTGGTCTTGGAGAAGAACCTAAACCAAGCCCTTCTGGATCTGCACGCCATGGGTTCTGCCCACACTGTCCATCTCTATGACTTTCTGGAGAACCACTTCCTGGATGAGGAAGTGAAATTGCTGCAGAAGATAAGTAGCCATCTGAACAAGAGTAGAAGACTGGGGGGCCTCCAGGCTGGGCCGGGCGAGTACCTCTTTGAGTGTCTCACCCTCAAGCACAACTAGAGGCCTGGGGGACCTGCAGGGGGATCTCTGAATTCCCCTATCTGCAGCAAGCTTCTCTTTCCCACTCTGGTGTAGAATCTTATCCACCCAGAAGCCCCTCACCCAAGCCTTGGACCAAATGAAACAATAAAGCTTTTTGCAACAGCTAAAAAATAAATAATTTTAAGAACCAAATACAAAACTAGGAGTTGGTTCTTTGAAAAAGGTCAATAAAGTTAACAAACTACTAGCAAAACTAGCAAAGGTAAAGAAGGAAAAGATACAAATAATCCAAATAAAAGGTGAAATGGGAAACATCACAACAGAACCAACTAAAATAAAAAGGCTAACTTTGGAATATTATGAAAAACTACACTCAAAGAAATAAGAAAACCTAGTGGAAATGGAAAAATATTTAGAAATTCACAACCTACCTAAACTGATACCAACTGAAATTGAACACCTGAATAGACGCATTACAAAAGAAAAAATTGAAAAGGTAATAAAACAACTTTCAGCCAAAAAAATCCCTGGACTAGATGGTGTTACAAGTTAATTTTATCCAGCATTCAAAGAAGATCTGTCACCAATTCTACATAAACTATTTCAGAAAATAGAAAATGATGGAATTCTCTCAGACTCATATGAAGCAAACATATCCTTGATACCAAAACCAGGTAAAGACGCCACCAAAACAGAAAACTATAGGCCAATATCTCTCATGAACATTGATGCAAAAATCGTGAATAAAATCTTGACCAATAGAATCCAACAATACATAAAAAAATAATTCACCATGATCAAGTGGGATTCATAATAGGTATGCAAGGAGGTCTCGCTCCGGTCTCCCTCAAGTCTTACTGCTCACTGTGGGAAGCACTCTCTCTTTTATCCTAGTCCCAGAACTGTTGATGATATGCAAGACTATATGCCTGTAGTTACAGTAGCTTGAGACCAAAGGCAGGGGGCTAGAAAAGCCAACTTTTAAGCTAACACTATAGGAGTATTCTAGCTATCCTTATCCGGTACATATGTATTTGTCCTTTTGACAGTTCATTGTATATTCAATATTCTTTGCTAACATCAAAACTCAAAGATATCAATTTTCTTTTGTTTACTTTATTCACTGTCCAACACTTATATTCATACAGGCAAATGAAAATGTCATGGCTTGGAGAGTTACATCTAAGTCTTTAAAGTGACATCCTTGCTTTTTATTATTTTAGAAAGGCCCTTTGTAGCAGATTAGCTCGTTGCAATTTGACTTCTTTTTTTCTGTGTATGTACCGTCAAATCGGATCTGACTGGTACAGGAGAAGATTGACCCTCCTTCTCCAGCAGTGAATCTGGTGGATTTGAACCGCATACCTCTGGGATTGTAGTGCAGCTTATTGCTACTAGGCCACCAGAGCTCCCTGCAATTTGACTTCTTAACTACTGCTTCCATGAGTGTTGATTGTGGATTGTGATCAAAAGGAATCTCTGACAAATTCAATCTTTCTCCATTTATCATGATGTTGTTTAATGGTCCTGATGTGAGGATTTTTGTTTTATGTTGAAATATAAACATACTGAAAACCATTCTGTAAGAAAGTCATATCAACTACATATCTGTGATGAGTCTTTCTCCAATCCTGATGTTAACACTAAAAAAAAACAAGCACCACAACCCAAACACAATGTATGGGAATGATTATATAAAACATGTCAATGAAGGAAAGTTTGAAATCCAATATGTACATGAGCAAAATACAATGTATATTAATAATTATATGCATACCAATTATAAAAGGGAGGAGACACATGAGAAATTACAAGTTTGCACAACAAAAAATAAGAAAGGGAAGATAGATGCACAAAAGACACATATTTCAGGGACAGACGTCATGTCAAACCACATTGTTGAGGGTCTTCTTCTCTTTCTGTGATCTTCCACATTTCCCAGCACAATGTCTTTTTCAAAAGACTAGCCTTCCACCACCACCACCCCACAACATGTCCAAAGTATGTGAGGTGAAGTTCCATATACAAGTTTAACATGAAGGGGCAAGAAAGAAAGGAGGAATACAGATGGTGAACTAAGAAATTGAATAGAGTGCTGTTACACTGAAGGAATTGCAACTAATGTCACAAAACAAATTCTGTGTCAATTGTTGAATAGAAAATTAGTTTGTTCTATCAATTTTTGCTGAGACCACAAAAAGAAAAGGGGTGGGAGAGTGGGGATATGAACTCTTACCAGGCCTCAAATCCACACATAGAAGGGCAAGAAGAGAAGGGGTGGGATCCCCACAAGGACAGCAAGAGACAGGGTGTGGTCCCCACATGGGGTCCCTACCCACCCAAAATAACCATAATTGCCATAATCCCCAAACCACCATAATTTTTAAAAAAACAGGAAGGGAAATTGAGTGTAACTACAAACAGCACCTGAGGCGTTGTAAGAATTGTCTTCTGCTGCCAGTGCCTAGATCTTTCTTGTTCAAACTGATGCTGTTTGGGCCTGGCTCCAGACCTCTAGGGGTGTTTCCCCTGCCCCAGCAAAGCTGCCCAGTTCAGGTTTAATGTCAATGGAATCACAGCAATTCCAAGAGACCTGGAAGGGATGCTAGGCTCTTGCCCAGACTCAGCTCCAAGTGCCTGGGTCATATGGGGCACCTCTGTGGACCACGTTTTACTTTTCTGTAAGGTGAAGACAAGAAGCTCTGGTGGCACAATGGTTAAGCGTTCAGCTGCCAACCAAAAGATCAGTGGGTTTGACCCCCGTCAGCTGCTCAGCAGGAGAGAGACGCTTTGGTCGGCTTCTGTGAAGATTCACAGCTTTGGAGATCTACTATGGCTCTTGTACTGGTAGCATAATCCATAGAGAGCTGTGCCTCCCTGCGGGTTCAAATCCACCAGTGACTCCTCTGAAGAGAGATGGGCAATCTCCGGTGGGTTTTGTAACCTCGGGAATCCAATAGAGGTTCAATTATGAGTCGGTTCTAACTCAACAGCAATGAATGAGTGACAGAGGCATTTTAAATCAGAACTGGAAAAGAACCTAGGAACAAAGTGGGGTCGTGGCATGGCACTGCTGCCCCCTTGTGGTTTTAGTGGGAAAACCAAAATTCATTCTTCTGTTCTACTTAGAAATAATAGATGGGCTCTGGTGGCCTAGGCGGTAGAGAGCTGCACTGCTAACCCTAGGGCTCAAACCTACCAGCAGCTCTGAGGGAGAAAGATGGGCAGCCTCTTCGCACGTGGTTTACAGCTGAATACCAGCTGCAAGGTCAGCTACGAGTTATGGGAAGCCAAATTTCATACCAAATATTATATGAAAAACCATATGCTTATTCAGGAATTGAAGGAACCACAAATTTATCAGTTGTCATTTCTCTTGTGACAGATCACAGGAAATGAGCTGTTCCCTGCAGACAAGAGACAGCTAGGGTCCTCCTGCAGAGGGAGTGTTAATACGTGTGAAATACTTCCTTCCTGAACCAAGCTACAGGTTGACAATAGAGAAAAATTCATCTTCACTTACAAGATAATTCTCTTTAAGATTTGCTTCCCCAGATTCTCAGTAAATACACAGAGAGGTGTGGCTTGTGGCATTTCAGTTGATTCAAACTGCCGGCTCCCTGTTTTGTGTGCTCTCTTTTATCTCACTCTTGGTGTTTTGTCTCGTTATTAATTATTAATATACTTTACCCTCGGTCTGCCACAATGAGTTGGTTCAGACTCGAAGGCAAAGAGAATGAATGAGAAAGGAAGAAGGGGCTATGTGCACTTTCAGGACGTCCTCCTGAAGCAAGCTGAGAAATCTCTGAACAAAGCACCACTTCAGGATTCTTGGAACTTCAGAGTTTTCTCTTCCTAGGCTGGGTTTAAAAGGGTCGTGGTACTAGGGATATTGTAACTAATGTTAAATGGATCTTAGCTGAAAGCAGGGAGTATCAGAGGAATGTCTATCTGTGTTTCATTGATTATTCAAAGGCATTTGACTATGTAGATTACAACAAACTGTGGCTAACTCTGAGAAGAATGGGAATCCCAGAACACATAATCTTGCTAATATGAAGCCTATACTTAGACCAGGAGACAGTAGTCAGAACAGAGTCAGGAAACACTGCATGGTTCAAAATTGGGAACGGTGTGTATCAAGGATATATCCTGTATCCTTATCTTTTCAATCTATATGTGGAACAGATTATGCAGGAGGCTGGGCTCTACGAGGAGAAATGTGGTATCAGGATCAGAGGAAGATTCATCAGCAAACTGCCTTATGCAGACGACACAACCTTGCTTGCTGAGACTGAGGAGGATCTGAAGTGCTTGCTGCAGAGTGTCAAGGACTGCAGCCTTCAATATGGATTGAGGCTCAATAACAAGAAAACAGATTCTCACCACTGGGTCAATGGAAGCATCATGATAGATGGTGAAGAGATTGAGATGGTTCACAGCTTTAGTTTGCTTGACTCCACAATCAATACTCTTGGCACCAGCAGCCAGGAAATTAAAAGACTTATTGCAATGAGAAAGTCTGCTGTCAGAGATCTTACCAAAGTACTAAAGAACAATGATGTAAGTCTGGAGACTAAGGTGTGCCTGATACAGGCCACGGTCTTTGCAATCACTTGCTATGCATCAGAGAGCTGGACAAAGGCTAGGGATGATAGAAGAATTGATGCCTTCGAGCTGTAGTGCTGAACAAGAGTATTGAATATGCCATGGACTGCTAAGAGAACAAACAGGTTAGTCCTAAAGAGGGTTAAACCAGGCTGCTGCTTGGAGGCAAGGATTCTGAAGCTTCATCTGACGACCAGTCCTTGGAGAGGAACATCATGTTTGGGAGGGTGGAGGGACAGCTCAGGAGAGAAAGAACCTCTGTATGATGGATTGATTCAGTGTCTGGGGTAATGGGGGTAGATGTGTCAGAGACAGTGCGATTGGCACAGTATAGAGCAGGGTTTAGGGCTGTTGTACATAGGGTGGCTATGAGTCACAGGCGACTCGATGGCACATAACAACAACAGGGCTGGCACATGTTGGACTCAGTTTTGCCAGGATACATGATGCAGGCGGATTCTAAGTACCTCTGAAATCTGCTTGTTCGGGACATTTTTAAAACATTTGGGTGTGTTACAAACTTGAAAATTTGGCAGTGGTATTTTTTGGGGCTAGCAGGTCTCAGCATGCTATAGAGAAGTGAACAGCTAGAGAACAATACATGGAAGACATTTTTCTATTTGTATTAATAGGAAGCAGATAATAATTTCTTTCTTAATTTAGTGTGGTTATTGATGATCAAGATGATTTTATTCAAATTCTTTGAACTACTTATAATAGGTGTCCTTTGCTTCATGCATATTACACAAGTGATTTAGAAGGATTAGCACAAAGCTGGTTCCTATGGGGTCAGGGGGTTAAATATGTCCCAAGAGTGCAGCTTTGCAAAGCTGCTGCAGCACTCCAGAATCTCTAACATCAACTCTTCCTTCTCCCCAATCTCTATGCCCGGAGATGGTAAAAGATGCATGGAGAGAAGTCGACTCATTGAATCACTGATCCTTACAGCCAGACTCACAACATCATAGAAAGTGAACTCTCAGACACATCTGTTTTACAATCAAGGAGTCTTAGGACAACAGTCGTCAAAACCACTGAAATGTAGGTTTTATGAAGAAAGAATTTTTGTCTGGGTTGTTTGGTTGTTTGGGTTTTTTTTTTTAGCAAAACAAGTGAAAATGTTTATTAAGGTAATAAGAAAGAGGCTTAGCTTGTGAAAGGGAGGCTGTCCAAAAGAGTCAAGTGAAAAAGAAAGAAGAGGAAGGAGGGGGAAAGGACCCCCAGACAGGGGTGAACCCAGACCTTCCCGCATGCTGTCAGTAGAAAAGGAGAAAAGCTGCTTATTTCTTTACAGTGAGTCCCCCAGCACTTGGCATTCGTAGGCACTCAGTAAGTATTTGAGACACAAAATCAGCAGTGGTGGTACTGATGGAATGCCAGTGAGTCAGAAATGACTCACAAGTGACCCTCCAGCAGATTTTCAGAGGCTGTAAAGTGTAAATTTCATGGGAGAAAATTGCCTCAAAATCTTTCTCTCTCAAAGCCACTGGTGGATTTGAATTGCATGCCTTTGGGTTGGCAGTGCAACTTCTTACCACTAAGCCACCGGACCTCCCTTCTTGTTATTACTGTTGTTGGGGACCACTGAGTAGCAACCAAGCCATAGCTGACCCTCCAGTGAGTTTTCAGAGGCAGTAAATCACAAGGGAGGAGACTGCCCATCTTACTCCCGCAGAACAGCTGGTGGATTCAAACCACGTGCTTTCGTGTTGGCAGCACAGCTCCTTACCCACTTTACTAAACCAGTAACCAGCCAATAGATAGGTGTACTGATGTTTTTGTTGTTATTAGATGCTGTGGAGTCGACCTCAACTCATAACGACCCTGTGACCAATAGATCTAAACTTTGCTCTACCCTGAACTGTCCTCACAATCTGAGGTGATTCCTGTGTGGTTTCCACTGCTGTTCTTAGGTGATGTCAAGTCGAGCACAACTCATAGTGACCCTCTGAAACAACAGATCTGAATCGTGTCCTACCCCGTGCCTTCCTCATCGTTTCTAACACATTCATTGCGGCAGCCACCGTGTCACTCCATCTTGTTGAGACAATAAATAAGGATGACAGAAGAAGAACTGATGCTTTGAGTTGTGGTGTTGGAGAAGAGTGCTGACTATATTATGGGATGCCAAAAGAACAAACAGGTACGTATTAGAAAAGGTACAGCCAGAGTCCTCCTTGGAGGCAAGGATGGGAAAGCTTCATCTTTCATATTTTGCATATGTTGTTAGAAGAGGCATCTTTGAAAAAGGATATCCTATGTGGTAGACATAGCTAATTGATCTTGGCACTCTATCTGCACCTCAGAATTCTCTTCATAAAGCACCTTGGACGAGCATAACCAATTGATTGTCTTTGTCAGAGCAGATTAAATCTTTTGGCCATCCTTTCTTGAGTTCAAACAGGAGATGCCGGGTTTAGAAGAAAGGAAAGTGGCTAGAAGCCAAGTTTTCTCTCATTCTGTTATGCTTTCCCTATTCTTATGTTCATCCGAGACAGTCAAGAAGACATATTCCAGATGCCACAAGAAAAGAAAATTACAGAAAACATAGCTTATGAATGTGTGGATGCAAAAGCCTTTAGTGATATAGTAGTAAACAAGCTTAGCAGTATTTAAGAGGATTATTTATACCATGGCCAAATTGAATTTATCCCAGGAATGGAAGAATGATTCAACATACAAAAATTGATACAACATGCCACATTAATAGAACCTTTGTTCTATTAAATAAGCCACATTGTTAGCTCCTCAATCTAAAAAGGCACTTGACAAAATTCAACACTCTTTCCTGACCAAAAAAACCCACAAAAAACAAAAACCACCAACCATTGTTCTCAGGTGCTTTTGAGTTCATTACCACTCACAGTGCGTCTGTGAACACCAGACGTGAACCTGGCCTATCCTGCGCCTGCCTCCTGATCGCCACCATGCTCAAGGCCACTGCTGCGGCCACTGTGTCAGTCCATGTCCTCGAGGGGCTCCCTCCCTTTCTCTGATCCTCCAGAACTTTCCCAGCAGGATGTCTTTTTCCAAGGTCCAGACAACAACAAGATCCCTCCTGACAACATGAGACAAAGTTTCATCATCCTTTCCTTCAAGAAGCACCTTACTATCACTTCCTCCAAGCCAGACTTGTTTTTCCTTTTGGCAATCCAACACCACCATTCAAAGGCATCAACTCTTCTGTCATTCTTATTCATTGTCCAACTTTCAGATGCATACAAAGCAAGTGAAAATACCATGGCTTGATCCAGCAGTTCTACCACTAGGAATGCACCCTAAAGAAACCAGAGCCACCGTCCAAGCATATATATGCATGCCCATGTTTATTGCTGCATTATTCACAGTAGAAAGAGACGGAAGCAACCCAAGTGGCCACCAACAAATGAACGGATAGAAAAAGTATGGAATATTCACACCAAAGAGTACTATGCAGCACTAAAAAACAAGGAACTCATAAAATACTACACACCATGGGAGACCCTGGAGGATATTATGCTGAGTGAAATATCACAGTCACAAAAGGACAAATACTTCATAACACCACTGTTATAAAATGGGACTGATACGGGGGTTGGGGAAAAACCAAGAAAAGAAGGGATAAATAATGAACACTGCATTGGGAGAGAAAAAGAATAGAACTGTTTAAGACTAGAACTGTCATAACTGATTATGCATTATTTCCACGACAACAGTCCAGAACAAGAGGTGCATAGAAAAATGGACTGGGGGATGGGAGAAATTACACAATAATGATTTTTTTACTCTTTTTTAATTATTAAATTTTATTAATTTTAATGAACAATGACAGAGATTTGGGGTTTTAATTCATTCATTGTTGCACTATTTTCTCTACCCTCCTCCCCATTCGTTCTCCCCCCCTTGAAAGTCTGTTTTAATTGTCCAATTGCCACAGTGCTTGTCAAAGCCAGTTCTGATTAATCTCCTTTGTCAGTGTGTCCTTTGCCATTCCCTATCACTCTTTCCTGAGAGAGACTTCACCCTGATTCATAAGGAAAGGGGATGGTGTATTCTCTTAGCTACTTCCTGCTGAAAAGGGATGCTGTAGGTTTCAGGGGGAAGATCTACTCTCACTACTCTAAAGGGCCCCTTTGGCAATAGGAAACACATAGACTATTATGGAGATTGATTTTGGAATTTAGGTGCACTGTTATCAAATGTGCTTAGCCATACATGTTCATATCCTTGAAGATGTATCATGGAAGTGTTGCAGCCTAGAAGACACAAATTTAACTAACAAGTTAAAAGTACATGAGTCAAAAATTAAAAAGCATTAATATTCCAAGTAGAGGCTCTAATAGTTGCACAAATCAAGTTACAGAGGGAAGGTAGTCCTTACAATAAAAGGCCTATTGACTAGCACTTTGTCTATTATAGTATAAAGGTTAGGAACCACAAGATGTAGAGGCTCAACTATGTCATTTATTGTTCTTAAGTCCTGGACCAAATTCCATCTACAACTGGGTTATTTTGCAACTTGGAAGTCCTCATGCAAGGCAGAGATGAAGTAAGGAACTGCTTATGAGGTTTTTCATCAGTTCCAACAACTAAGAAATAGTGAGAAGAGTGTAGACCTCAGAAGGCTTTTAGGACCAAATAGTAGGCTCTTGTGTCCAGGAGAAAACTATTATACTTGCCAGTAATGTTAATGCTCACCCACAGCTCTTCTGGGAGGATCTAAATCGTTGAAGCATCCTCCTTTGTTTCCAGCTGTGAGCTGGGGCCTGTCAGTCCTGTCAGCCACGAGGACCTGATGTGGGCCACCCTTGGCCAAGTGTCCTTCAGATCCACACTTAAAGCAAGTGAGTGGGAGCTTCCTCTCTACTCCCTTGCCTATCTGTGGCTCTCATCTGTGACACTGTCTACTGAAGTGGCCCAGCTTTCCACAGTGGAAGCAATTCTGACCTCCTTTATTACCTTTGGGTGGAATGATTTTTTTAAGGGAAAAAAGTGAACTGGGGATGGTAGATAAGAAAAAGTACAACAATGAATGAATGAAAAATCCAACCTTTCTGTAAAATTTCATTGAAATCACATTTTTTAAAAAAACTTAAAAAAGAAAATAACATGGTTTCAATAAGGTGCACTCCTGCAATTTCTAGCCTCTGAAGACCCACCAGAGGGTCAGCTCTGAGTTGGTTCTGACTAGACAGCATTTAGCAAACAACATAACTATATTGGTAGGCACTCAGACAACTGAGAGTTCACAAATCTATATATCCATGGTCAGCTGATTTTCAACAAGATTGCTAAATCCATAAAAGGGGAACAGATAATCTACACAATAATTTATGCTGGAATAAATGAAGCTGTTGTGTACTCCTAAATTTACAGAACAATAACACAAGCATATTTTATCTCTCTATTTACATCACCTCAAACCATATATAAAAGTCAATTTAAAATGGACCCTCTTTATAATACCTAAAATCTTAGAAGAAAATTTGGGGATGACACCTTTTTACCTTAAAGTCACTATAAAGACAGCAAAACCATGATCACCAAAAGGCAAACTAGATAAACCAGACTTCACCAGAATTACCACTTTTTATGGAGACAGTGAACGGGTAAACCACAGAAAGGGATCAAATATTTGAGAACAATATATCTGACAAACATAAAGGGAGATCTGATGGCCTAGTGGCAAAAAGCTACACTACAATCCTGGAGGTCCACGGTTCAAGGCCACAAGCTGCTCTGCGGGAGAAGGATGGGCAATATCCTCCCATGAGATTCACTGCCTCTGAAAACCCACTGGAGGGTCAGCTATAGGTCGTTTCCAACTCCACGGTACACAACAACAACATATCTGATAGGAGTTGAAGAATTATTCTAAAGCATTTGTTGTTCTTACTGTTATGTGCTATCGAGTCAGAACCAACTCATAGCTTACCCTTCACCAGGTTTTCAGAGACTGTATATTACACAGAAGGAGACTGTCCATCTTCCTCCCGTTGAGTGGATGGTGGTAAACTGCACGCCTTTAGGTTAGAAGTACAGCTCCTTACCACAGATACACCAGAGCGCCCTCATTAGCCATTAAGGAGATGGAAGGATAAAACTAAACCAAACAACAAAACACACACACACACAAGCCCAACAAGCACAATGAGATGAGAATACAGAGGAACCGGAATCTTCACTCAAACTGATAGGATTGTAAAATGGTGTAGTCACCATGAAAAACATAACTTGTTAGTTAAATTTGTGTCTTCTAGGCTGCAACACTTCCATGATACATCTTCAAGGATATGAACATGTATGGCTAAACACAATTGATAACAGTGCAGCTAAATTCCAAAATCAATCTCCACAATAGTCTATGTGTTTCCTATTGCCAAAGGGGCCCTTTAGAGTAGTGAGAGAAGATCTTCACCCTGAAACCTACAGCGTCCCTTTTCAGCAGGAAGTAGCTAAGAGAATACGCTGTCCCCTTTTCCTTATGAATCAGGGTGAAGTCTCTCTCAGGGAGGAGTGATAGGGAATGGCAAAGGACACACTGACAAAGGAGATTAATCAGAACTGGCTTTGACAAGCTCTGTGTCAATGGGACAATTAAAACAGACTTTCAAGGGGGGGGAAAGAGGAATTAAATGGGGGGGAGGGTAGAGAAAATAGTGCAACAATGAATGAATGGAAACCCAAAATCTCTGTAAATGTTCATTAAAATTAATAAAATTTAATTAAAAAAAGAAAACACATTATCACATGACCCAGGAATTTCACTTCTATTTCTATATCTAGAAGACTTAAAACCAGGGACACAAATGGATGCTTGTATAAGATTGTTTACTGCAGCACTAATCACAATAACTAAAGGTGGAAACAACTCAAATATCCATCAACAGATGAACAATTAAACAAAATGTGTGATAACCCATATTATATTATCCATATCTCTGGAAACTATCCAGACATAGAGAAATGAAATTTTGATATATGCTACAATATAGATGAACCTTAAAGACATTGTACTGATTAAAATAAGTCAGATATTAAAAGATAAATTTTGCATTATCCCATTTACAGAAAATAAATAAAACAGGTGAATGCATAGAAATTAGATGTTAAGGGTTACCAAATTGTCAACAACTTCCTTGTACCTGGATCCATAATCAACATCCACTGTAACAATAGTCAAGAAATCAAAAGGTTTATTGCACTGGGACAATCTTCTGTCACTTTAAAGACTAGGTGCACCTGATCCAAGCCAGGATATTTTCAATTGCTTCCTATGTATCTGAAAGTTGCACAGTGAACAAAGATGAGTACAGAAGAATTTATGCCTTTGAATTGTGGTGCGGGTAGAAATTACAGAATATCTTATAGGTTATCAAAAGAACAAACAAATCTGTCTTGGAAGAAGGGCAACCTAGGTACTTGTTAAAAGCAAAGGTGATGGAGCTTCCTCTCACTTACTTGGGGCATGTTATTAGCAGGAGTCACTCCTTGGAAAAAAGAAAGGGTAAGCAAAAGAGAGGAAGACCCTGGAGGAGATGGACTGAAGCAGTTACTGCAACAATGGATGCATGGCAGAGATGGGGACAGCGCAGGACAGGACAAGGTTTCAATCTCTTTTTCATAGGGTCACCCTGAGTTCTGGTCAACTCAATGCCACCTAACAAGAGATGGTTGTTAGGGGGAGGGGCAGTAATTTCTACAAGGGCACTGAGTTTGGGTTAAGGGTGATGACATGGTTTGGAGTTACATACTGGTGACTGGTCAACCGCCCATCTTTCTCTCTCAGAGCCGCTGGCAGATTTGAACCAGCAGAAAGGAGAGGAGCTGCCTTTGGATTAGCAATGCAAATTCCCACAGACGAGCCACCAGGGCTCCCTCCACAGTGTGTAACGGCTGATAGTGCTCTTCAGCACTTCAGATTTCCAACTGCTGCTCTATTAGACCTGCCCTGCCAGGGATGCCACTGTGCTTCCTAAATTTGGCAGTTAGCTAAAGATTTGGAAAGTGATTATGATCTCTGTGGTTCCCTTGTGTCTGGAAATTCCTCCCTAATTCCCTAACACCCAGCTAGTCTAAGGCCCTGTTTTCGGACACCTTAAGCCACTAAGTCTCCTCTTTGCTGCTTGAACAGCATACAGTAAGGGACTGTAGTTGATTTCAAAAAGCAATAAAGTCACAGATCTGTTCCCACACTGCAGCTCTGTCAAGAGAAGATCCTCTCCCATATCAGCCTATTGATCTGTCAGGCCTTGAAGTTCCCTGGTACATGTGCAATTAAATTGTCAGCCAGGGATTTAGTTTAGACTCAGAATTTTGAAATTGGCTCCTTTTTATTCTTTCCCACCAAGATTACCCTCTTTAAATTCTAATATTGGGTCCAGCTCTGCATCCCTTTCCTAGGATTGCAGTTTTCCACTGCCAGTAACAATGTAACCTGGGAGAATTCACAGGTCAGAAAGCCACAAACTTGAGGTGTCTATACCTTCTAGGTAGTTCTGGTGGCCAAGTGACAAGAAATTGTGCTGCCGGCAAGTGGTTTGAATCTACCAGCTGCTCTACGGGAGAAACATGGGCAATATCCTCCCGTGAGATTTACTGCCTCTGCAAACTCACTGAGGTCCACTCTGAGTTCATTCCAACTCAAAGCACACGACAACAAAGCCTTCTAGTTCAGTTCTGCAAGAGTTAACATTACCGCAGTTTTCAACTCTCTTAAACAGCCTTTAAATTCCTTTAAATATAGGGATTTTACACTATGTGGATTCACTCTAGCTTTTCATCCTGTCACCAGTTAGACATCTCCACCATCATCACTTAAAATACTAAAAATCAAGGACATTTAAGGTAGTTTTTTTAACTTCTTTTATACTGGTTTACTTAAAAATTCATTATACATCGTTTTTCATACCAGATCTTTCCCATTTCCTTAACCCATCCCTTCCTCCACCTATCAAATTGTCCAACCCTATGATTATACCCACACACACTTACCCTCACCTCTCCCCCTTAGATCCTCATACAAGTTTTACTTGTTATTATTTAACTTGTTAGTTATCTGTTTCTACAAAAATGGTCTTTTACAGTATTTGTCCTTAAGGGACTGAGTTAGTTTGTGTGTTGTTGTTAAGTGCCGTCAAGTCGTAGGTGACTCATAGCGACCCTATGAACGAAAGTCCTCAACATTTGTGTGATTTTCATCCTTTCTTCAGTTTCACAGGGTTTCCGGAGGCAAGCTTTTGCAGAAGTGGATGTCATTCCTGCTTCCAAACTTCTTTTAATCAGGAAGCACCACCAAACACTGTCCACCATGGGTAACCATTCTTGCATTTGACACTTAAATGTCACAGTGTTCAGCTTCACAGCGACCACAAGTTACCTCTGTACGGCAAGTGGACACACCAGGGCTATATGACCTAGAAGAATGTTTGACCAGAAACACTTAAAAACAAGCCTGAAGGCCATGGATTAAAGTCACCCCTCAGAGTTAGTTTACTTAACATAATACTCTGCAGTTAGCTTGTGATTTACAAAATCACTGCTCCTATGTGCTGCATAGTATTTCATCGTGTAAGTGTACCATAATTTCTCAATCTATTTGATTGTGGTTGGATATCTGGACTATTTCCATGTTCTTGCTATGGTGAATAATGCTGCTATGAACATTGGTGTACAAGTCTCCATTTGTGCCTCACTTCTCATTTTCTCAGGGTATATTTCAAGCAGTGAAATAGCTGGGTCATATGGAATTTCTATGTTCACCTTTCCTGAGGAAATGCCAAAGTGCCTTCCAGAGTGGTTGTACCATTTTCCAATCCAAATAAAAAGGTGTAAGAGTTCCTATTCCTCCACATCCTCTCCAACATTTATTACTTGCCATCCTATTAAACTTTGCCACTGCTATTGGAGTAGATGGTGTCTCATTGCAGTTTTGATTTGTATCTCTCTTATTACCAGTGATTTTGAGCATTTCTTCATGTGTCTGTTGGCCATCTGAATTCCTTCCTTTGTAAAGTCTTTCCACGTCTTTTGTCCATTATGTATTGTGTGATCAGTTTTTTTCTTGTGGCGGCCTTGTTGGATTTTGTATACTTTTGTTATGAGACCCTTGTCTGAAATTGTATTGCCAAATGTTTTTTTCTAGTCAGTAGGTTTTCTTTTCATTCTGTTGGAAAAAATTTTTTATGCACACAGAGATTTAATCTTTAGAAGGTCCCATTCATCAAATTTATCCTCTTCAGGTAGTGCATTTCTGGCTGTATATGGTAGTCCCTTTAGACCACAGACTAGGCCATCTAAGCTTTATACCAGTTTGTCTCTAAAGAACTTTATGATTTTGGGCTTTACCCCCAGGTCTTTGATTCAACTTGAGTTCATTTTTGTGTGTGGTGTGAGATGTGGATCCTGTTTCAGCTTTCAGAAAGAACATTTAAATTTTAGAATAAATGAGTCACCTGTGCTCAGACATAGAAACTGTCTTCAAAACTTATCAGTAGCGACAAATTTCTGTCCTCAGAGGTATATGCATACTCATTGCCATTGAGTTGGAAGTGACTCAGAGCTGACACTCCAGTAAGTTTTCAGAGGCTCTAAATCACATGGGAGGAGATCTCCCCCTTTCGCTAATGGAGCAGTAGGTGGATTTGAACCATCTGCCTTGAGTTAGCAGCGTAACTTCTTACACAAGGTCACCAGAGTTCTCTGTTCTAAGAAGAGATGTTATGATTTCTTTCCAGTCATTGATTAAGAACACGATTGCATTTAGGATGTTTGAGGGAAGGATGTGACAGTGGGTGACAGTTAAGTCTCTAGTTTTTATGGATGGAGACAGACAATCACAATAACCCAAAAGTAACAGTCATAACGTTGAGGCTGTAAATCCCACAGAAGCAGGATACCCATTTTTTTCCCAAGGAAAAGCTGGTGGATTCAAACCATTCACATTTGGGTTGGCAGCGCAAGTCTTTACCACTAGGCCACCAGAGCTTCCTAAAAGTAACAGAGAAAGTAGACATGATATCAACATCACCCCCGAGTCTGTAAGGAATCTCCTTTCAGCTGCCAGGAAAAACACACTTGTTCTTTCTTCCCCAACCCAGTGGTTGTTTATTATCATTCTCCAACTCAGAGTTCTGGAAAAGCCACTTTCCAAATTTGGGAAATCTTTGTTTATGACATTAGCTGGAATTCCAAGTGTAGGCTCAGAGTTCTTTGAGATTCTAGTCCAGTTTTTTCACATCTCCTTCAGTACCTTCTATGAGCAAAAATGCCCCCTAGAGGGCTGGCCTAGTGGATAAATAATTTCTCTAACAACACAAAGACATATGGTTCAAATTCACCAATTGCTTCATAGCAGAAAGATGGACAATCTACACCTATGCAACTTACAGCCTCTGAAAACCACCGCAGGGTCAGCTCTGAGTCAGTTCCAACTTGACAGCAATGAGTTTGAGTTGTGAAATAAAAGAAATAAGATATCACAAAGGGCTTGGAAAATTGTCAGTGACTATAAAGAACCTACTTAGTGTGAGACGTGTTGTAGTCAACTGGATGGCCCTGAGCAACAGTAACAACAGCACACACTAAGCATTCCCTTGGAACTCACAGATCATCAGAAACTGAGGTTCATCTAATCTAAGCCATGGTATTTTCAATTGCATCATTAGCATCTGAAAGTTGGACAATGAATAAAGATGACAGAGGAAGAATCAATGCCTCTGGGTTGTGGTGTGGGAGAAGGGCACTGAAATTCCTATGGACTGTCTAAAGGACAAACAAATCTACCTAGGTGGAGATGCAACCATGGGGCTTCTTCGAGGCAAGGATGGTGAAACTTTGTCTCACTTTCTTGGGACATGTTGTCAAAAGGGACTAGTCTTTGGAAAAGACATCATACTGAGAAAGCGGAGGGTCAGAGTAAGAAAGAGGAAGATCTTCAACAAGATGGATTAACACAGTGACTGTAACAATGGGCTCGAGCACATCAGAGATTATGAGGATGGCAAGGACAGGGCAAGGTTCAGATCTGTCTTTCATAAGGTTACTATAACTTGCAGTTATGGCACCTAATAACAAAAACAATCTTAGAAACATTGACATCTGAAATTCTGATAAAAATATAATCTTTCACATTTACTTGGAAACTCTGAGTCATGTTCATACATTGAAGCAGTCTCAACTTCCAACCCCTACCTACAAGGAGAGAATAAAATAGATGAATGGGATCTTCTAAGAATCAAATCCCTATACATATCAAAAAGCTTTTCCAACAAGGTAAGAAGGAAAGCCACAGACTGGAAAAAATTTTGATAATGACATGTCTGATGCTGTTGTTGTTGTTGTTGTTGTTGATGATGATGACTGCCTTCAAGTCAAGCACAACTCATAGCAATTCTATGAACAAAAGGACTGAAGTCCCTCTACAACTATCGACATTTATAGAGTTCATAGGATTTCCAGGGGCATGTTATTTAGGAAGTGGATGCCACTCCTGCTTCCAAGACCTGTCTGATAAGTCTGATAAGGAACTTATAACTAGAATTTATAAAATAGTCCAGCACCTAAACAAGATAAACAACCCAATGGCAAAATGGGCACACGACATGAATAGACACGACAACAAAAAAGACACTCAGATGGTGAACAAACACAGGAAGAAATGTTCAAAATCCCTAGCTCTAAGAGAGATGCAAATCAAAACAACTATGAGATATCATCTCACCCCAGTAAGAGTAGCAAAGTTCAACAGAGCAGCAAACAACAAATGCTACCAAGGCTGTGGAGAAATTGGAATCCTTATTCACTGTTGGTGGGGTGTAAAATGGTTCAACCACTATGGAAGGCAGTACGGCACTTTCTAAAAAAGTTGGAAATAAAAATATCATTTGACCCAGAAAATCCACTACTGGGAATATAGCCTAGAGAAACCTGAACTGCCACCCAAACAGATATATGCATACCCATGTTTACTGCTGCATTGTTCACAATAGCAAAGGGATGGAAGCAAACCAAGTGCCCATCAACAAACAAATGGATAGAGAAACCCTGGTATATTCACACAATGGAATCCTAAATAACACTGAAAAATAAGGAACTCACAAAATATTAGGTGACCCTAGAGGACATTATGCTGAGTGAAATAATCTAAGTCACAAAAAGACAAATACACATGGAGGTTGGGGGGAAACTTAGCAAAGAGGGGCTAAATAATGAATATGGCATTTAAATAGATGAGGGAAAGAACTGTCTAAAAGAAATACATGATTAGTTATTATATACATGACAACAGTCCAGAATAAGAGGTGCATAGCAAATTGGACTGCAGGGTGGGGGAAAGGAAGGAAATTGTGTAAAAATGAAAGAATCTTTTTAAAGATAAAAGTGAACTTGGTGTGGGGGAAGTAAAGAGGAAAATGTGCAACAGTGAATGAATGGAAATCCAAGTTTTCTGTAAACTTTCGTTAAAATGTCAATTAAAAAAAAGAAGGAAAGAAAAATAAAACTTCCAACCCACATTCAATCTACATGCAGACCAGATTATCTGGAAGGCTGGGCTCTATGAGGAGAAATGTGGCATCAGGATTGGTGGAAGATCTATCAACAATTTGCATTATACAGATGACACAACCCTGCTTGCTGAAACTGAGGAGGACCTGAAGCGCTTGCTGCAGAGGGTCAAGGACTGCAGCCTTCAATATGGATTGTGGCTCAATATCAAGAAAATAAAGATTCTCAGCACTGGGCCAATTGGCAGCATCACAATAGATGCTGAAGAGATTGAAATTGTTTACAGTTTTAGTTTGCTTGGCTCCACAATCAACACTCTTGCTTAGTAGTAGAAGATCAACAACAGAGTCAGAGGGAATATGGAATAAACTGAAAATAATTACAAAGGAAAAAAACAACCAGGCTTACTAGTCTGACAGAGACCAGTGGAACCTCTAAGACTGTGGCCATTAGTCACCCTTGAAACCTGGAACAAAACCCAGCTCATGGGGTCACTACAAGTCATAACCCACTGGGTGGCACCCAACAACAATTAGTCAGGACTATAAGGTGAACTCTGATGGCCTAGTCAGATGGCTGCACAGCCATCCCAAAGGTAATAGTTTAAATCTACCAGGAGAAAGAGGGGCAATCTCTTCCCATGATATTTACTGCCTCTGAAAACCCACTGGAGGGTCAGCCATGTATGACTTGGGTCCAGATCAACAGCATACAACAACAACAAGCCTCATACAGGGTCTATACTAGATCTGTTCTAACAAAATTTAACGCAAGCCTCAAAACAATCCAAAAGATCTACAAATTCAGTGTTCATTGCTGTTATTGTTGTTGTTATGTTTCATCTGGTCACTTGTGACTCATAGCAACCCTCTGTACAACAACTCTGAACCCTGCTCTATCCTGAACCAACTTCATCATCTCTGACACACCTCTCCCCATTACCCCAGTCACTGAGTCAATCCAAGCCATCCAGGATCTTCTTCTCTTACACTGTAACTCCAACCTCCCTAGCATAATGTCCCTCTCTAAGGACTGACTGATCCCTCCTTACAACATGCCCAAAGTATGTCAGGCGGTACTTCAGAATCCTTGCGTCCAAGGAGCAGCCTGCTTTCACCCTCTCTAGGACAAACCTTTTTGTTCTCCTAACAGTTCATGGTATATTCAATACTCTTCTCCAGCACCACAGCTCAAAGGCATCAATTCTCCTTCTATCATCTTTAGTCATTGTCCAGCTTTCTGATGCATAGCAAGTGAATGCAAAGACCACGACCTGTATCAGGCACACCTTAGTCTCCAGACTGACATCATTGCTCTTAAGTACTCTGGAGAGGTCCCTGACAGCAGACATGCCCAATGCAATTTGTCTTTTGATTTCCTGGTTGCTGGTACAGAGTGTTGATTTTGGAGCCAAGCAAACTAAAGCTGTTAACAATCTCAATCTCTTCACTGTCTATCATTATGCTGCCAATTGGCCCAGTGGTGAGAATCTTTGTTTTCTTCATGTTGAGTTTCAATTCATATTTAAGACAGCAAGTGCTTTAGGTCCTCCTCAGTTTCCATAAGCAAGGTTGTGTCATATGTATAACACCGGTTGTTGATGAGTCTTCCTCCAATTCTGACACAACATTCCTCCTCACAGAGTCCAACCTTCTGGATGATCTGTTCTGCATATGGATTAAAAAGGTATGGAGATAGAACGCATTCCTGGTGTACACCCTTCCTAATTTTGAACCATACAGTTTTTCCTTTCTCTGTTGTGATTACTGCCTCCTGGTCCAAGTATAGGTTTCAGAAAAGCACAATCAAGTGGTCTGGGATCCTCATTCTTCTCAGAGTTAGCCATAGTTTGTTATGATCTACACAGTCAAATGCCTTTGCATTGTCAATGAAACACAGGCTGCTTTCAGCCAAGATTCATCTAACATTAGCTATGATATCCCATGGCCTCTTCTAAACCCAGCCTGCACATCTAACACTTCTCTGCTGATGCGCTGTTCCAGTTGTTTTGGGATCATTTTCAGCAGAATCTTGCTTGCATGTGATATTAATGTTGTTATTCAATAATTTCCAGTCTTCAGGTCACCTTTCTTTGGAATGGGAACAAATATGGATCTCTTCCACTCAGTTGAACATGTGGTTGTTCTCCAGATTGCTTGGCACAACTTGGTGAGCACATCCAGAGCAGAGTCCATTTGTTGAAATATATTAGTTGCTATGCCATCAATTCCTGGGGCCTTGATTTTTGCCAGTTCTTTCAGAGAAGCTTGAACATCTTCCTTCATCACCACAGGCTCTTGCTCATACATTGTTTCATGAAATTCTTTTTGAAATTCCTTCTGTTACAATGACTCTATATATTCCTTCCATATTCTTTTAATGCTTCCTGAATCATTTAATATTCTACCCATAGCATCCTTAAGTACTGCAGCTCGAGGCTTTAATTTGTTTTTCAGTTCCTTCAGCTTAAGAAATGCTAAATGAGTCTGGCCCTTTTGATTTTCTAACTCCAGCTCTTTGAACATTTCATTTTCATACTTTACTTTTCTTCCCACACTGCCCTTTGAAATCTTCTATTCAGCTCTTTAAGTTTCTTGGTTTCTTCCCTTTGCTTTGGTTTCTGGGCACTCTAGTCTCAACTGACATCCACTTTGGTCTTTTCTTCCTCCTCTGCCTTTGTAATAACCTTTTGCCTTCTTCATGGATGATATTTTTTATATCCTCCCACAGTGCATCTGGTCTTCGCTCATTAGTGTTCAAGGCCTCAAGCCTGTTCCTGAGATGGTTTTGAAATTCAAGTGGGATAGACTCAAGGTTTAAACAGTTTAAAATGTATGTGAAGATTTTAAAAGGAAAAAACAGAAGCATATTGAAGAGAGTGCTAGAAGTAGAAATATAAGGAAATTTTTAACTGACGAGTGCAGTATGCTAGATGAAAAATTCATCTGAACTAAAGAATAAATTAGACACTGAAGATTAGTGAACCTGAAGGCAAAGAGCTGAATCCAGAACATATCATTTAAAACTCATATGTTTCAATAATAAAAAGCAAATGCACAATAAGTGTATGCAAAATAACTGATGTTTTGCAATTGAAGTTAAACAAATGGATGATACACATGGACAAAAATGTGCAACAGCAGATAGATGAAAACTTAAATCATAGAGAAATAGAATTGTTGTTAAGATGCCATCAAGTTGAGTATGACTCATAGTGACCCTATGAACAGCCAACCTGAGCCCTGCCCTGACCTGAGCCATCCCCACCATCTCTGAAACACTCAAGTCCATTGCTGAAATCACTGTCAATCCATTTCATCGAGGCTCTTCCTCTCCTTTGCTGACCCTCTATCTTTCAAGTATGATGTCCCTCTCCAGTGAACAGCCTCGCCTAGCTACACATCTGAAGTACAGACACAACAAAGCTTCACCACCTTGCCTCCAAGGAGCACTCTGGCTGCACATTCTCCAAGACATATCTGTTTGCTCTTTCGGCTGTCCGTGGGATATTCAGTACTCTTCTCCAGAACTACAACTCAAAGGCATCAATTCTTCCTCTGTCGTCCTTGTTCACTGTCCAGCTCTCTGGTGCATCACAGGTGATTAAGAAGACCATGGCCATGTGTGGAGTTCATCTGCAGCAACTTGTTAGGTGCCTTTGAGTTGACTGCCACTGAGAGTGAACCTATTGACAGCAGATCTGAATCCTGCCTGATTCTAGGCCATCTTCTGAGATTTACTCGACATGCTCAACCTAGTGTTACAGTCACTGTGTCAATCCATGTTGTACGCAATCTAACTATGTTGTTGTTTTAAGATGCCGTCTTCCTCCCTTTCTCTGACCCTCCACCCTTCCCCAGCATGGTGTGCTTTTTCAAAGGCTGGCCCCTCCTGACAGACAACATGCCCAAAGGCGGTAAGTCAAAGTTTCACCAACTCTCCTATTTTGCTTCTGAAAAGAATGTGAAAATTTTTTACAGAATTAAATATACCTCTTATCTCTGTTTCCTTTTCCATTGTTCTATCACAGACTTCTCTCTTAATAGTCGTTAACTTGGACCCACCTCATAGCTGACCCTTTGCTGGGTTTCCAGGGCTGTAAATTCCACAAGAGGCAATTGCTCATCTCTCCCAAGGAGCTGGTGGATTTGAACCGGCAGAGAGGTGTGGCTTTGTGGCTTGCTGCACAATTCCCTACGGACTACAAAGTCAGATTACACCTTGTAAGTAAAAGAATAAGGGCAAAATTGAAGACCAGAGACCAAAAGCAAGAAATGATAAGAAAATAAAATGACAGGAACAAATTCAAATGAATGTAAACCAGCTACATTCCATATTTATTAGGCAAAAGCTCACAAACTGGATTAAAAATAAGCCTCATATCTCTGTTTATAAGAGACCTATTCAAAACACCAGATACCTAGAAGACCAAAGGTATGGAAAAGAAATACCAGCTCATGCTAGCTGAAAGAAATCTGGTTTGGTTACACTGTAAATCATGCTGTGTTATCCAAGGTCCAGTTGTGTTAACAGAATTTAGAAGCCATGTTTACTGGATATTGGAGAACCAGGGTTGTAATAGGAGAAGGCCAGTTCTGGGAATGTAGAAGAAAATTGAAAGCCAGAATAAAATTCTGCTCTTGGAGCCAATAAATGCCACAGTACCATTACTGGCTAAGCTCAAAAGAGCATAAATTTCCATCTTCATTTCTCCTCCTGATTTTTATGTTCCCTCTAGTGTCCCTACTAGCAAAGTCTAACAAGGGCACCAAGAAAAAATAGAGAAAAGCCATACAGTCCCAGAATCACAAACGAGAGAAGGGTTGGTTTGAAGCTTGAGAGTCTGTTACAGCTTAATTATCAAGTCTGTGACAGTTCACAATTATGAAACAGGTCCCCTTGCTGCTTCCTTGAACACCAAGACTGTCAATGTCCTTAGGATCCATCTTTTGCAAGATCCTTGACTCCCTACAACATTAAAGAGATCCTCAGAGGCCCTAAAAGTGTTGAAGGCCTTTAGAACTCAGGTTCTTCCCAACAGAAGATGTTAACACTTCCAGATACCTCTGGCTTTCTGTTAGCTTCTCCAACACCTCGTTGAACTTTTGTCTTTCTTGATTTTGGCATGTGACCTCTAGGTCAAGTAGATCTCTTCTCTCTCAGACTTCAGAAGTAACCCAAAACCCCTCAGAATGCCCTGACATCCTTTGATTCCTATGATATTATCCAGTGGGACCCTCGGAATTTCTCACACCCATCATGGTGAGGATGGCACAGGACAGGGCAGGGTTCAGGTCAGCTGTTCATAGGGTCACTGTGAGTTGTATCTGATTCAGTGGCACCTTACAATAATGACAAACTATTTCTGGGAAAACAAGTTACAGACAGAACTCATCCTTCCAAACGCCTAACATTCTTCAGACACAGTCAGATATTTTGGGTATAATTTTTTTACACCATTTCCTTTTCTTTCAGTGTCCTGGAGATCTGCAAGACTGGATCTTGTTCATTTTTGGCCATCAAGAAGAAAAGTCAGATTTTTACCCGTCTTCCTTCATATTTCTTCAAAATGCCTCAGCTTCTACTAGGGCCCTGAACCCCTCAGAGCTCCAGATTCTCACACAAGATCCAATTCCAGTTCTTGCCTCTTTCCTCAAATGAGGTCTATGAAGAGATCCTTGTTCGTAATATGGTTAGAACTTATATTTGAAGATTAAAGTTCCCTCCACAGAGTGTGTTATTTAAGAAGTTTAAAGACTGAAGGATAAAGGCATGGACTGCAAGATACCCAAGAATATCAAAATTTCCTCATCACCATGGTAAGGTTCCCAAAACTTTCCAAACTCCTGTATTCCTTAATAGCATAATATCTAGAAAAAGTTCATCAAGAACTTCTTCCCTGTGGCCCTTTCAAGATCACATTCTTACAACAGAGGCCTTCAAACTCTCATGTACAATCAGTTTAAATCTCAAGATTCTATTTAAAAAAAAATAATACCTTGAAGCTCTTAGCAATAGTGATAAGAAGCTGCACTGCAATCTCAAAGGCACATGGTTTGAGCAATCTCCTCTCTTGAGATTTACAGCCTCTGAAAAACTTCTGAAGGATCAGCTATGCATCAGTTTGGACTTGATGGTATGAAGCAATGTGTTTTCAGTAAAGGTCTACACAGTAGATTCTATTCAATAATTTCTATATAAGTCACTCTGTAACATTGGTTATATTCTTCATAATGTGTGGACATTCTTTTTCTCTACATTGGTTGTTCTGTTTCCATCAATCTAGTTTCCCTGTCTTCAATTTTTATCTTCCTTTTAAAGCCACTGTTAACCATTTGGTCTCATACAGGTGATTTTGTTTGTATGTGTCACAATATTCTTCATTCATATTGGGTTTTATACAATAATTCTCACATATTATGTTTTATAAAATTAATCACTATAGGACCTTTTTTAAAGAGAGCACTGTATCTATGGGTGACAGTCATAATCTTTCAAGTCAATGGACTTAGTTACAAGATGACAGAATTTCATTTCAGTTCAAAGTGTAAAGCATATCCAAGCAGATTCTTCTTCAAGTTTTAAACAGTACAGTCCTAGATCTGGCTTTTGGTTTCTGTTTTTCAATTATGAATTTGAGGTCGTGGCTCACATTTTTCTCTTATTCTAGCAAGGTATGTCTATGATGACCCTAAGTAGACTAGTTCTTTGTGGTGGTCCTGCCACTGAGTTGGGAGCAAGCCACTGCTGACCCTCCTGTGGATTTTTCAGAGACAGTTAATTTCACAAGAGGAGACTGCCTGTCTTTCTCCTGCAGAGCACCTGGTAAGTTTGAACCATGTGCCTCTGGGATGCAGCACAGCTTCTTACCACTAGGCTACAGTAACTATTTCAGGCACCGTCTAGTTTTTCTGGTCACTGGGGAGATGAGGCTATGGTTTGTGTAGACTTTCAACATTTTTTTAATGTGTCACAATAATCCCGTTTGCTTGCATATCCTTTCTCAAGAAGGGTTTCTTTCCAAATGTCATCCTGTGTGACATAGTAGCAGGGGGAGGTCTGGGACAGACTGTGGGAATGAACAAGTGGATGTCCATCACAGACTCCAGGATATCATCTTCCCCTTGGATCCCTGGACCAAGAATTTGAAGCTTGGGCTGACTATGAAGGGTCAAAGGGGAACAAGAAAATGAAGGGTGGGACAAACTAAGTAAATACTAATAAAAATTAAATAAATATATAAAATATTTCCACCATTGGGCCCAGTTCCATTTGAAGCAGAACTTTGCATGGAGCATGTTATGAAATCTCTGAAATAAGCATGTGATAAACTGTCTATCTGAAGCCAAAAAAACCCAAACCAATTGCCATCAAGGTAACTGCAACTCAGGAGTCAGACCAGGACTGTGTTCAGTATTTTCAGTGGCTGTGACCATCAGAAGGTTACCAGGCCTTTCTGAGAAATGTTTCTGGATGGACTCTAACCTCTAACTTTTCAGTGAGAAGCCTATTGCTTCGGGGGCTCTGGTGGTCAACTGGTAAGGAGCTGGGCTGCAAGCCAAAGGCAGGAAGTCTGAAGCCATCAGACACTCCCCTCCCGTAGGATTTACACCCTCCGAAAACCTGCTGGAGGGTCAGCTAGGAGTCAAATTCCAACGGGGCGGCACATAACAACAATCAAGCCCTTAACTGTCTGTGCCACCCAGGGTCACCACTCACATTTTACACGTGAGACTCAAGATGATGAAGGGAGAGAGCTAGTCAGTAATGGGCATCAGTGAGCGGCTGCAGCAGTGGGCTGAGGGCGGGGCAGGTCTGCACAGACTTAGTATGAGTTAACAACAACAGCAAGTACCAGAGCTAACACTCGGGTCTAACTCTGAAAGCTGTTCTCTTAACAAATAACACCCACTCTCCTTTCTTGCCCTTTCCTTGATCTACAAGCAGGCAGCAAAGGCCAAGGAGGAGGAAATTAGAACTCCAGGGCACTGTGTGTTTCATAACAGACCACAAATCTCAAGTTTCAGACATTTTCCAGTAGGTGTGGCAGCTTAGATGTGATTAGTGGCTGTTTTCTACCAAATGGGGGAGGGAAGTTGTGGGAAACCCCTAAGCCTTGTTTTTTGGGGTTAGTTTTTGTTTTAGACGTTTGTTGTGGGGCATTTTTGCCTTTTTTTTTAATATATACTGATTTACATGCAAATCCTAAGTCTTGTTTTATAATGAACACAGGCATCAATAGATGCCGGTTGCTGAAGTTACTAAACATGTGAATTTTCTTGGGAAGAGACTAAAAACCTTTTGTCCGAGTACTCCTGAGTATGTGGCATAAAGCCTTAACAAATGTCAGGATCATAGTCTCAGAATCAAAATATTGAAATATTAAGATCATGGAATAAATGCCTTCTAAAAATCAAATCTGAATGCTAAAATCATGGTGCTGACAATGATCCCAATGAACTGAATCACCTGCTGGGAATATGAGGAATATCATGATCCTCATATTTCAGTGATTCATCACTCCACAGCGGACAGAAAGTACAGACAAGATTCATTTGTCAGTTGTTAAAAGCCACGGACTTACTCTCCAGAACTCTTCTGTGCCCCATCACCATCGCCATAGAGGTTCAGGGACTTAGGACAACAGATTCAGAAATCTTTACTCTCAGCCAAAGAAGGTAGATCAACAACTTCAGAGAAGAGAAATTCAGTCTTGTATGCCTGCTTTGAAAGACATTAGCTCTTCATCAACGAAGTACTGACACTGATGCTTTTGAATTACGGTGCTGAACTGTGGTGTCGGCAAAGACCACAGACTGGAACAGAAGTGTAGACAGAGCTCTGGTGGCACAGGCCGTAGGGAGCTGTGATGCTAATGCAAACGGAGTGCCTTTCTGGCTGTTCAAATCCACCAGTGGCTCATGTAGAGAAAAATGTGACTTGTGGCTTCCAAAAGCCCTCTGGAGGATTCTGATTCGACGGCAATGAGTGAGTACCAGACAAATCTGTCCTGGAAGTGCAACCAGGATGTTTCTAGAATCTTAGAAAGTGAGACTTAATTTCACATACTTTGGTCGTGTTATCAGGCCAGTCCCTGGAGAAAGACATCACGCCTGGTAAAATTAAAGATCAGTGAAAAGGAAGAAGACCTCAATGATGACTGTGCCAAGGGACTCAACATGGCAGAGACGGTGAGCCTGGTCGAGGATCAGGCAGTGTTTCCTTCTGTTGAACACAGAGTCTTTCTTCCATGGCAATCAACCCAGCGATACTTAACAACATGCCTCACCACATAAGGTGCTCTTTGATACAGCAACTCTAGCACCAGTGCTAGAGCGTTAATACAGCACTATTTGTTTCAATTAAGAGTGACCCGTCATCAGGTTTCAGAGGCTGCAAATAGCAATAAGAGGAGACTGCTCCTCTTTCTCTCTTAGAGCCGCTGCTGGATTCAAACCACCAAGGACCTGCAGCCTTTGGATTAGCAGTGCAATTTGGTATGGACTAAGCAGCATCATGAGAGATGGTGAAGAGACTGAGATTGTTAACAGCTTTAGTTTGCTTGGGTCCGCAATCAACGTTCTTGGTACCAGCAGCCAGGAAATTGCATTGGGGAAGTCTGCTGTTAGGGACCTATGAGTCTCAAGTGATTCAATGGCACGTAACAACAACAAGAAGCCACGAGAGCCCCCCACTCACTTCATTGCTGACAAGTCAGAACTATCTCATAGCTGACCTCTGAGTGGGTTTTCAGAGACTATTCATCTCATGGGAAGACACTGTCCATCTTTCTCCTGTGGAGCCACTAGTGGATGTGAACCACCTGAGAGGCGCTGCCTTTAGATTAACTCCCTGGGGATAACACCCAGCATAACTTCCTAGGGATTCAGCCACTTGAGTTCCCAAAAGATATGCAACACTAACAACATGCACAGTTACTCATTGCAACCATGTTTAAACAGTAAAAACACTGGAGACAAACAAAATATTCACTAAGAGGGCATTGGTTAAATATCGTATGATTCACCAACACTATAGCATTTTTTTTCTATAATTATATTTTATTATTTTTCGTAAACATTTACAGAGATTTTGGGTTTCCA
>NW_006400052.1:1090076-1098388 GCF_000299155.1 Elephantulus edwardii | reverse complement strand
GCAAGGATGCCCACTATCACCTCTTTTATTCAATATTGTTTTGGAAGTCTTAACACTATAGCATTTTAATGAAGGTACTATTCACAGATTTGAGGGGAGGGCTGGAAGAAATCTGCAAGATGTGGAAGCAATCAGGGACACAAGGAGAGGCTGTTGCTACAGCAGGACCTGAAGGAGTAATAGGAGATTTTTGAAGCCCAGACAATTGAAGAGTAAAACCAGCTCCCAAAATAACTCACTTCTGTAGAACCAATTCTAAATCATGGTGACCCTCCAGCAGCTTTACAAGACTGTAAATCTTTACTGGAGAAGATGGACGATCTTTATCTAACAGAGAGCTGGTGGATTTGAACCACTGACCTTTCAGTTAGCAGCACTTCCTACTTACTACATCACCAGGACTCCTCTTTTAGGGTTAAAAGAAGGCCCTAAATAATGTGGTTCCTGGTAAAGAAATACAAACCTTGATACCAGCCCAGGAAAAAGCAGCAGTTAGATGTTATGAATCTGTGTCTCCACCAAAATATAGGTTGACATCCTAACCCTAATCTGTCGCTATAATTCCATTTGAAAATAGGGTTTTGTTTGATAATGAGGCCATATCAGTATAAGGTGATAAATCTTGCTAAACCTACTCATCTTACCAAATCTATTCATTCTTTCTTTTAATTATTATTATGCTTTGAGTGAAAGCTTACAAAGCAAATTGGTTTTCTAATCACTCATGCATACAGATTTTGGGTCTTGACATTCGAGCAGCACACTTCCCACTTCCTTCCTGTGGTTCTCATTTCCACTCATCCTTCTAGCCTAGCCCTTCCTGTCTTTTGAGCTTTATTTCTAGGCAAATATTGCCCTTGTTTTAAGGAGTGAGTGTCTCCATCGTGTTATTTTTCAGCTTATGAGAATACCTTCTCTTGCTCTGTCCAGGACCTTCTCCTATGATCCCTTTTATAGCAGCTAGCAGTGGTAATTGGGCACCATCGAGCTCTTCTGGTCTCAGGGTAGTGAAGGCTCACGTCCATGTGGACTGATCGTTTCTATGTATCCTTGTGTTTTGTCTCGTTCCGTCTTCTGTGATCAGAATCAGGACAAATAGTCACACCTTAAATCCCACTATCAAACTTTTTAAATTTTTATTTTTATATTTGTTTGCTTACAAATTTTGTATACACTGTGTTTCACACTATTCTTTATTCATATTGTGTCTCATACAATCATTCCCATTCATTATGTTTTATAAAATCAATCATCACTAGACAATGCCACCTTGTCTTTTCAGGTCCCCACTGGATCTTTCCTATATCTTTTTTTTTTCTTCATTTAAAATAACGTTTTTGTTTTATACTGGTTTATTTACAAAGTGTGTATACAGGGGAGCTCTGATGGCCTAGTGTCAAGAAGCTGCAACTACAATCCCAGAGGTACACGGTTCGAATCCACCAGATGCTCTGCTGGGGAAGGAGGGGCAATCTCCTCCTGTACCAGTCAGATCTGATTTGACAGTACACGCACACAAAAATAATAAAATAAAATAAAATAAAAAAAACAAAGTGTGTATACATCGGTTTTCACACTGGATCTTTCCCCTTTCTTTTACCCCCACTCCCTCCACCCATCAAATTGTGCAACTCTATGATTAACCCCCCACACACACACACCCAGGCTTGTCCTCACCCCTCTGCTCCTCCCCTTCCCCCTTTGGATCCTCATACACGTTCTACAATAACAGTCTTATAGAGCATTACGGTCTAAGATTAATAAACTTTTAAGACCCTGGTTACTACCTATCAAATGTAGATTGTTTTTGTGGACTGTGTTATGCCAATTAATCTTGATGTCACCTAAGGCTGTGATTCTGAGGTCTTAGGACTAACAATTCCCTCAGGTTGTATGATTATGATTAAGAGGTTTACATAACTTTGCTACCTGTTAGCTCTGCTATCTATGTAAGTATATGGATATATTTTCAGCACATGTTGTTGTTGTTTTTATGTGCCATCAAGTCGTTTGCGACTCATAGTGACCCTATGTACAACAGCCCTAAACCCTGCTCTATCCTGTGCCAATCGCATTGCCTCTGACACACCCATCCCGATTACCCCAGTCACTGAATCAATCCACCTCATAGAGGGTCTTCCCCTCCTGCACTGCACATGCAAATATAAATATTCACGTAGAACTCTCAAGTACATGTGTGGTCATGTGTGTAGCACCTTTCACCTCTTGCCTCTCAGCCTATGTACCCACTTGTAGATCAACGCTTGTTACTGCTGATAGTACAAGACTGTGCGTGTAATAATATTTACCTCCAATGTCTGTCAAGTCTTTTAAACTTGCTCACTTTTGAGATCCTGAAAGAGCAGATTCGGCTCAGAATCAAACACAAATGGGCAGAAAGAACAAAGGAGATTGCCAAGTGTCTGAGAAACACACTAGGAAAAGAGTAACTGAGACAAGATTTCCTTTAGATGAGACAGACATAGATCTTTCCCGTAGAGTCGAGACACCACCCCACCCCACCCCCCCACTTTGAGGACCTGCTTTTAGGATACTTTCTTTTCTTTTTAAAGACAGACTAGATTAAGGCCGAGTGGTTCTCAGATGGGAGAGTACTGATGGCGTAGTCTGTTGCGAGCCACAATGAGAACGCAAAAGGCCGTGCTTCTCTAGTGGTTTGAATCCACCAGCAGCTCTTCTCGTGTGATTTATAGCCTGTAAGTTGGTTCTGACATGATGGCAATGAGTTGAGTCCATCTGCAGATGTATAGATTTCCCCTGAGCACAAAGTAGTCACATTTATTTCCAAATAAAAAAAGAAAAATGAGGAATGTGACTGAGTCAGTGGCGTTAGGTAATCTGGTGTGTGCTTCTTGCTCTCATAACTTTGTCACTGAGGTGTGTCCAACTATCAGTACCTAGTGTATCAAAGAACAAAACATTGCCTAGTCGCGGGCGTGGCATCCTCGTAATCGCCAGTGTATTTCAGTCCATTGTTGTCAATTCATCTCGCTGAGTGTTTCCCTTCACTTCTGCTCTCTACTTAACCCATCATGGCGAGTCTTGCTTTGCTATCCCTGTTATAAGAAGACTTGTGGCAGTGCTTCATCTAAGACTGGTTTGTTCCTTCTCTTGGCCATCCACCTATAATCAATGTTCTTTACCAAAACTCCAATTCTAATATATCAATTATTCTGTCTTCCTTTTTCATTATACAGTTATCATATGTACATGACACAAATGAAAAGACCATCACTTTAGTCAGGCACATCTTATCCATTTAAGAAATCGCTTCGCTTTCCAAAACTCTAGGGATGTCGCTTGTGGATTTGCCCAGTGCCCAATATGGAGTGAATGAGTGAAGAAGTGCTGCTTTCATCTCTTTCTCACTGCCGTCGAGGTGGAACAGATTCCTAGTTGACCCTCTAGCAGGTTTTTCAGAGCCTGTGACTTGCACAGGAGAAGACTGCCTTTCTTTCTGTGGAGAAGTTGGTGGATTTGAATCACCTGTCTTTGGGTTGGCAGAGCCACTCTTTACCCAGTAAGGCACCAGAGCTCCCTGCTGCTTCCATAGACATTGATTATTGATCCAAGTAGAATTAAATCATTGACAACTTGATTTTCCCCCATTTATTGTGATGCTATTTACCAGTTAATTAAGATTTTCTTAGATGCTTAGTTAGCCACTATAATCATAACTAATAGCCACATGGTTCTAATTGTCTTGAGATACTTTCAAAGACTTTTAATCTAGTGACTCACTTAATCCCCTCAATAACCCTCTGAAGCAGACACAATTATTACATCCATGTCACAGATAATTAAATTCAGTCACAAGAAGGTTGAGTCATTTGTCCAAATTCACACAGAGACCAAGAGGCATGTCTAACATATGAACCCAGACAGTTTAGTTCCAGAGTTATAAATTTAGTTACTACATTATGTCGTCTCTCTGTACAAGCAAAAGTGATCCTTCATGTTTGGGCTTCTAGGACAATAGCTCCTCATGCTATGTCTTCAGCTGCAGTTCCCAAGTCATGATGAAGTGAACAGGGAGACTGGGTTTGAAGGCTTTTCTAGCTTCAGCCTCAGGTTTTACCTGTTCCATGAGCACTCATGCCTAGAACTCAAGGATAGCCACATTGGGTTCACCAACCCTCTACCTGAGAGTAGGATTCCCTCTATGGTTTTTTGAATCCTTTCATGACATCAGAATTCAGTATTATTCATTCCAATCCATGAGAGGGGTTTTGAGAAATAGGAACTTTAACCCAAGAGTCCCTCAATGGATGGATGGATGGATGGATGGATAGAGAACTATGGTGCATTCACACAGTGGAGTAAGTACTATGTAACAATGAAAAACAATGAAGATTCATGACACACTACATAATCCCTGACCCCCCCACATGTCCCCACCCCAACTTTCTGCCCTTGTCACCCCACCATGTTCTCACTGGAAGCACTGGAGAAAAATACACTCCAGCAAATGACAGAATACCAACTGAGGTTTTCAATAAACAGATATAGGGATGGACTTGCTCACTTTTCTATAATAGTTACCTGGCCAATAGACTGAAACATAGCCATATGTCTGCCCATTCCAAAGAAAGGAGATCTAATAGGATGTGGAAATTATAAAATGATATCACTAATATCACACACAAGCAATACCCTACTAAAGAGAATTCAAAACAACTGGAACCAGAACTTCTAGAAATTCAAGGAGGATTCAGAAGAGGAAGTGGAACAAGGGATATCATTGTTAGAATCAAACGGATAGTGTCTGAAGACAGAGAATGCCAGAAAGAGGTTTTGTTGACAATGTAAAGGCATCTGACTGTATGTATCATAACAAGTTCATTTCTACAAGCTCTGGTGGTCTAGTGGTAAGAAACTACTGCAATCTCAAAGGTACGAGGTACAAATCCACGACGGAAGAAGGGTGGACATAACAAATTTACTTCAGAACACTTCATTGTTCTCATATAAAAACTGTACGTAGACAAAAAAAGAAGTCATAGAAATGGAATGAGGAGATGTTACTTGGTTAAAAATCAGGAAAGGTCTATGTAAGGGTTGTATCCTTTTCCTCACCTATTCAATCTGTGCGCTGAGAAAATAAGAAACTATATGAAGATGAGTAAGGCATCAGGACTGGAGGAAGACCTATTAGCAACCTGAAGATAACCTAACCTTGCTTAAAGTACTTATTGACCAAACTCAAAGACTCTAGATCTTCAATCTCAATGTAAAGAAAATCCTCACATCTGGCCGAATAAACAACATGACAAATGGAGAAAAGATTGACATTTTCAAGGATTACATTTTAGTTGGCTCTACAATCAACACCTAAAGAAACAGTAGTCATGAAATCAATTGACTTATTGCACTGGGCAAATTTGCAGCAAAAGACCTCTTTACACTGCTAGAAAGCAAGGATGTCACTTTGATGACCCAAGTCACTGTATTTTCAATCACCTCATATGATGTGAGAACAATGAATAACCAAGACTGAGGAGGAATTACGGTGTTGACGACGAATGTTGACTTTTGGACTGCCAAAGATCAAATAAATCTGTCTTGTTTCTAAGGAACAAGGATGATGAAACTTTGCTTTGTTTTCTTTGGGCTTGTTATTGGGAAGAGCCAGTTTCTGGAGAAAGACATCACCCTTGGGAATTAGAGGCTCAGTGTGAAGAAGAAAGAGCCCCAGTGAGATGGAATGACACAGTGTCTGCAACAATAGGCTCAGCCCACTGGGAGGATGGCACAGTATCTGCCAGCATTTCATCGTATTGTACAAAAGGTCACCAACAAGCCTGAAGTATGCCTTGACACATGGATTCAAAAGTATACAATAGGAATTTGTGTGTCACTAACATTCTAACTCCCAGAATCAGGAACACTTGCCATTTTAGAATCAAGATTTATTCTTCACTCACATTCAGGAACTACATTAAAAGATTCCTCCAGAGTAGACCTTAAAAGGTTATCATTTCAGGGGGAGGGATGAGCAGGGAGAAAAGTGCAACAATGAACGAATGGAAATCAAAAATCTCTGTAAATGTTCATTAAAATTGATTAAAAAAAAGAAAAAGGGGGGTGAAGGTTATACTTTCTTTCCAGCACAGGAAAAATAAAAAAATGTTCCCGACCTACTGCTTATGAGGAAAAAGGTGGCTGGATCCAATTGGTTCTAAAAACCTAGAGCTACTTACAAGAGAAGGGTGTGAGGCTGGCTGACTACCAGACCTGTACCCTACTTTGGTGGAGAGGATGGGAAGAAGGAAGGATGATAATCCTCATAATCCCAGAACTATTAGGGAAGGTGGGTGTGGATACAGACATCGACAGAGGTGCTGTAAGCAGTCACCTTCCAGCAACAACGTCTTCTTCTTATTTGTCCAAACTAGTATTGCTTGTGCCCAGCTACAGACCTTTGAAGGGCCACTCCCAACTTAACAAAAATCCTGGCTCAAGGGATTAGTAGAAGTTGGACCATGAAAAAGGATGACAGAAGAATCGATGCCTGCCAAAAGAGCAAACAGACATGCCTTGGAAAAGGGGCAGCTGAGGTGCTCCTCAGAGGCAAGGATGGTGAAGTTTTGTCTCACATCCTTTGGACATGTTGTCAGGAGGACCCAGTCCTTGGAAAAGGACATCATGTATGGAAAAGAGGAGGGGAAGACCCTCAATGAGATGAATTGTCACAGTGACTGTAACGGTGGGCTCAAGTATGTCAAAGATGGTCCGGATGGCACAGTATAGGACAGGGTTCAAATCATATGAATCAACTGAACAGCATTTACGAGCAACAACAGGCAGCGCTTCCATGACCTGTCAGTCATTTTCTCACACCATGATGGCTTGCATGTTGCTGTGATGCTAGAAGCCAGGCATAGGCATTTCAATTATAGCAGTCATTAAAGCGGATAGTTTTCATTGGTGCTTCTAGACTAAAACAGACTGAAAGAAAATGTCCAAAAATGACGGGGGGGGAAGGCGGATGTCCAATTCCCTTACTTTGGAAACATCATCAGTCTTTTCACTCAAAGGCCTTGTTTCTAGATCAAAATTGAGACCAAAGGACAAAAGACGTAGAAAACTGTCAGTTGTCCCTGCAAGGGAAATAACAGCTAACGTGCTGAGAATCTCGTTTATCCTTTCAACATAAAGAGGTAGAGTTTATTGGTACTCTCAGATTATAGGTGTGTAACAAGAGGCAAACCTGGTCCAGGCCATGGTCTTCACAATTACATCAGAGAGCTGGACAATGACTAAGGATGACAGAAGAAGAATCAATGCCTTTGAGTTGTGGTGCTGGAGAAGAGCCTGGAACATACCATGGACTGCCAAGAAAACAAATAGGGCTGTCTTGGAAAGAGTGAAACCAAGTTTTTCCTTGGAAGCCAGGATTTTGTCTCACGTGGCCAGGAGGGACTAGACCTTGGAGAAGGACATCATGCTCAGAAGAGTGGAGGGACAGCGCTGGAGAGGAAGATCTTGGATGAGATGGATTGATACAGCACAGGGGCAATGGAGGTAGGTGTGTTGGAGTCGGTGAGACTGGCTTCAGGATAGGGCAGGCTTCACAGCATATTGTATATAGGGTCACTATGAGTCACAGGTGACTCAGCAGTACATAACAAGAGGCAAAAGAGGTTAAGTAACTTTCCCAAGTCACACAAGTGGTCTGACCTCAGAATGCCTGCTTTTACCCATCATGCTTTCTTGAGGATGCAGGTCGACAAAGGTCATCTGTTGAGTCATACACATCTCATCAACCCAGTCTCCTCCACGCTGAACACACTGACCTGAGACTGTACCAACTGCACCTTCCCTAAAAATAGTGACCAACTAATAAGAAACAAAATCCATTATCCAAAAACTATTTCTAGAGACCCTTCTTGTTGTTGTTGTTATTGTTGTTATGACAATCTTCAACAAGATTTCACTTGCACATGATATTAACGATATTGTTTGTTAATTTCCATATTTATTGTATCAACATTTTGGGGATGGGAACAAATATGGATCTCTTCCAGTCAGGTGGTTAGGTAATTTGTCTTCCAAATTTCTTGGCATAGATTATTGAGCACATCCAGGACTGCACGTGTTTGTTGAAAGATATCAATTTTTATTCCATCAATTCCTGGGGTCTTATTTTTTGCCAATGTCTTCAGTGCAACTTGAACTTCCTCCTTTATTATCATTGGTTCTTGCAGTGCAGAACAGTTGGCAGCATCAGGATGGATGGTGAAGAGATTGAGATTGTACACAGCTTTAGTTTGCTTGGCTCCACAGTCAAC
>NW_006400052.1:1029782-1089576 GCF_000299155.1 Elephantulus edwardii | reverse complement strand
GTGCGATTGGCACAGGGCAGAGCAGAGTTTAGGGCTGTTGTACACAGGGTCGCTATGAGTAGTAAGTGATTTGACGGCACATAAGAAGAACAATTTGCAGTGCAGCTTGAACTTCCTCCTTCATTATCATTGGTTCTTGATCATACTCCATTTTCTGAAATAGTTCTGTATCAGCCAATTCTTTTTGGTACAGTGGCTCTGTGTATTTCTTTATTGTACCACATACATATAACAATGATAGTATAAAAGAAATATATGATTAGGTATTATTTGCATGACAAGAGTCCAGAATAAGGGCTGCATAGTAAAACTGACTGCGGGAAGGACTGTACAACAATGAGATAGTTTTTTTTTTCTTTTCAAAGAAAAAAGTGAACTGGGGGCAGGGGTGGGCAGGGAGGAAAATGTGCAACAATGAATGAATGGAAATGCAAGTTCTCTATAAATTTTGATTAAAATATCAATTTAAAACATGATAGTCTATACTAACACATATAATAATGACAATATTTAACAAGAGGCATGCTAACCTTTCTCTTATACAATGCTTCTTCTGGAGACACTTCTTACTGAATTTGTAATTGCTTGTTCTTTTGGTAGACAGGAACACAGTCAATATTGTTCACTAACACCATAATTCAAAGGCATTAATTCTTCACTCTTTCTTCCTTTCTTCATAGACTTGGCTTAGCTGCTAACTAAAAAGTCAGTGGTTCAAACCTATCAGCTATGTAGGAGAAGACGTGATGATTTGCTCCCATAAAAATTGTTATTGTTAAACAGCAAGAAACAAATGCTGGTGAGGTTGTGGAGAAACTGGAACCCTTATTCACTGTTGGTGGGAGTGGAAAATGGTGCAACCACTGTGGAAGGCGGTGTGGCGCTTTCTCAAAAAGTTGCAAATAGAGATACCATTTGACCCAGCAATTCCACTACTGGGAATATGCCCTGAAGAGACCATAGCTGACATCCAAGCAGATATATGCACACCCATGTTTATCACAGCTTTGTTCACAATAACGAAGAGTTGGAAACAACCCAGGTGCCCATCAACAAATGGATAGAGAAGCTGTGGTATATTCACACAATGGAATACTACGCTACATTGAAAAACAAGGAACTCATGCAATATTATTCAAAATGGGTGATCCTGGAGGACATTATGCTGAGTGAAATATCTCAGTTGCAAAAGGACAAATATTGCATGATGCCACTGTTGTAAAATGGGACTGATATCAGGGTTGGGATAAGACTGAGAAAAACTGGATAAATTGTGTATACTGCACTGAAACAGATGAGGGAGAGAATAATTTAAAAGCGATGTATGATAGGGTGTTATGGTTATCACAGGAGTCCACAATTAAGGTTGCATAGTGAATGTACTTGGGGTGGTGGGAGGGGTGCGGGGGGATTGTGTACCAGGGAGGGAGTTTTTCTTTTACTTTTCAAAGAGAGGAGCGAACTGGGGGGGGGGGGGGGGGGGGGGAGAGGGCTTGGGTGGGAGAGAAGTGCAGCAATGAATGAATGGAAATCCAAAGTCTCTGTAAATGTTCATTAAAATTATTAAAATGAAAAAAATTATCAAAAAAGTTATTGTTGTTGTATGCCATCAAGTCAGAAACTCATAGCTGATTCTCAAGTAGGTTTTCAGAGGCTGTAAATCAAAGGAAAGAAGACTGTGCATCTCTCTCTCTCAGAGGAGCTAGTGGGTTAGAACTACCTGCCTTTAGGTTGGCAGCACAACTCCTTACCCACTAGGCCACCAGATCTCCCCTCCCATAAAGAGGACAGCTTAAGAAACCCAGTGGGGTAAATTCTACTCTATTCTGTAGGGTAACTAGGAATCAAAACAGATTTCAATGGTAAACTGCAACAACAGAATGTACTGCTATGAAGTCTAGTCCACATATGCCATCTACATGGAAGACCAGTGTGACAGTCTGTGGAATGTCAAGATGTTCAAATTCTCAGGGGAGCTCTGGTGGCCTAGTGGCAAGAAGCTGCAACTACAATCCCAGAGGTGCACGGTTCGAATCCACCAGATGTTCTGCCGGGGAAGGAGGGGCAATCTCCTCCTGTACCAGTCAGATCTGATTTGACGGTACACGCACACAAAAATAATAAAATTTTTTAAAAAAAGATGTTCAAATTCTCATTACGATACAGAAAAAACTGACAGAGCACTGGAAATTGGTAGAAAAGGAAAGAATATCTGCTAACATACCACATCTGAAACATATGTGTAATGACGTTACTATTTCATTAAACTGACAATAATCCACAGCCTCTGACAAGACTTACTCATCTTTAGCATGGGCTACATGGAGATGCAGTCTTTCATGTCTCTGCTGGTGGCACTGATGTATTCCATTTCCCTGACGTCAAGAGATTTCTTTTACTCTGTTATTCTAGGAAAGAAGAGAGTGGTTAGGAGGCTTCCATTTGCCTTTCCTACTTTTTGTTGCTGTTTTGGGTGCCCTCACGAGAACCACAACTCACAGCAAAACTATAAACAACTGAGGGCATCATCCTCACAATTTCTGACAGGCTTGTGCCTGTTTTGACAGTCACAGGATCAGTCTCTCTCGTTGGGGGTCCTTCTGTCTTTCTCTGACCCTCCACCTTTTTCAGAATGCTATCCATTTCCAGGAACTGGCCCCTGTTGACAACATGCCCTAAGTATGTGAAATAAAGTTTCACCATCCTTGCCTCTAAGGGATACCCTGATTGAACTTCCTCCAAGACCTTTCTTTTTTTTTATTTTTATTTTATTATTTTTGTGTGAGTGTACCGTCAAATCAGATCTGACTGGCACAGGAGGAGATTGTCCTCCTTCCCCGGCAGAGCATCTGGTGGATTCGAACCGTGCACCTCTGGGATTGTAGTTGCAGCTCCTTACCACTAGGCTACCAGAGCTCCCCTTCCAAGACCTTTCTTACAGTAGAGGCCAGAGGACCAAAGTGGGTGACATCTACTACAATGTACATTCCAGAAAAGATGGAAGAAATAAACAAGATGGATCTTCAGATTTACTGGTTCCACTGTGATTGGAACTTGGGTCAGAGCTTCATTTACTATAGAACCCAGTAAGTAAGCAAATAAATAAACCCAGTAAGTAAATAAACTGTTTTGGTTCTCCAGTTTCTTGCAAACATGATCCCAAACAGTCTGCACATTTTTTTTCCCTTGGTATAAAGTCTTCCAGAAGTTTCGAGAATTTTGAAGAAGGCTTAAAATAAAGATTTGCAGTATATTTTTATGGCAGTATTACAGAGTTCTTCCAGAGAGAGAACTGGCCTCTCCAGCAATTAAGGTGCTCTGGTGGCCTAGTGTAAGAGAAATTGTGCTGTGATCCTGAAGACACAAAGTTAAAATCCCATAGTTGCTTCATGAGAGAAAGATGGAAAATCTCCTCCCTAGAGATTTACTGCTTCTGGAAACTGCTGGAGGTTCAGCTATGGGTCAGTTCTGACTATTAAATGGTACACAACAAGAAGAAAGGACGGAAGACTGAAGCAGAATTGATGACTTTGAATTGTGGCACTGGTAAACAATACTGAGCACAGAGCGGTCTGCCAAAAGAACAAGCAAATCTGTGTTGTAATCAGTGAAGCCATAGTGCTTCTGAAAGAAAAACTTGTGAGATTTTTGTCTTACAAAGTTTGGGTACGTTGTCAGGAAGTCCTTGGAAGGTGACATCATGCTCGGAATAGTGAAGGGTCGGGGAAGGAGGGAAAGATTCTTAAGAAGATGGGTGGACAGTGACTACAGCAATGAGCTTAAGCACAGTGGGGATTGTGAGGACGGTGCAGGACGGGCCAGTTCCCGTCTGCACACGTGTTGTTGCTGTTGTTGTTGTTCAGTGTCGTCAAGTTGAGTACGATTCACAGCCATCCTGTGAACACAGATCTGAACCCTGTCCTATCCTGTGACATCCTTACCATCTCTGACAACCTTGAGCCCACTGCTGCAGGCACTTTGTTAATCCATCTTGTTGAGGGTCTTCTTTTCATTCATTGACCACCCACCTTTCCAAGCATGATGGCAACTTGAAGGCACTTAACAACAACAGGTCTAAAATGGCTCAGTTATGAAAACTTGGGTTTCAAACATGGAGGTTCTGCTGATTTCTCTATCCAGTGACATCTTCACCAATGGACCCAAGCATAATAATAATGACAATGCAGATGGCACAGGCCCAAGTGCATTTCATCCTTTTGCCCAGAGGACCTCCCCGAACCTGAACTTGGTAGCATCTGGTGGCAACAATCAACATCTCATGGCTGTCCTTGTTAAGAACATCTTGGCTGGAAAGATGGTGGTATAACTAGGTACGAAGGCATGCAACAAGAAATACAATAAGGAAACAATGCTTGACTTTGAGGGGCTCTGATTGACACGGGGGACAGAGAAAAGCAGTAGAGAACTGCAGACAAGCAGGAATCAACAAATCAGTTTAGTTGCAGATCACAGGAAAAGGACTTCTCCCAATTCCCCACCCCTCTTCCCAGATACGCAAGCCGCTAGCTGCTATTAGCTGGAGAAGAGGTCACAGAGGAGCCTGCCCTAAGTGCCACAGCACCTGTCTTTACAAAGAAATAAGACCTCAGGTTTCTACTCTAAAATCAGCCAGACAGATCTCCGTACATATCCACTGGGAGTATGTCCACGCCTGCCCAGCCAGGACAATGTGGGTTACCAGCAAACTGTAAGTAGATGTGGAAGGCCTCTCAATGGTGGTGGAAGTCAACTACAGCTCATAGCAACCCCATGAACAACAGATCTGAACCTGGTCCTGTCTTGCCACATCTCCAATGTGCTTAAGTCCATTGTTACAGACACTGTGAATCCATCTTACTGAGGTCTTCCTTTCTTTCTCTGGCCTCGACCTTTCCCAGCGGGATGTATTTTTCCAAGGATTAGTCCCTCTTGACAATATGCCTAAAGCATGTGAGATGGAACTTTACCATCCTTGCCTCTAAGGAACATTCTCCTTCACCCAAGACAGACTTGCTTGTTCTCTTGGAAGTCATAGGATATTCTGTTCTCATCATCAACACCACATTTCAAAGGCATTGATTCTTCTTTGGTCGTCCTTATCCACTGCCCAACTTTCACATGCACAGGAAGCAACTGTAAAGACTCCTCAGTAGCCTGAAAAGGCCTGCCATAGTAGTCAGCACGCTGTCTCCCTGTGTAGCCGACAACAGGATAAACTTCCTGGGGTCAATTAGGGTTAGTCTTTCCCTCCTTCCAGCTGGCACTGAGGTCTGCTGGCTGAGGTTGCTGTGTACTAGGAGGTGGGAGCCCTCAACAAAAACTACATCAAAAGCCAGAAATCTGCCAGGAGACTGGTCTCTGTGGGAACCTGGCCAAGGCATGATACCTCCCCTCCACCTGGTACCTGGCGGGTGCCAGGCTGTTGTAAACTTTTACAAGGTACTGGTTGTGGAATCGGCTCTCATAGTCTGATTTCTGCCTATTTCCTTATGCAACCCATAGCAGAGGCCTCTGAAACCCACAGACCTCCCTAGGGATCAATTTCAGTCTCTCTGTTCCCTCTTCCAATTAGCACCAAAAACTGCTGACTGAGTAGGCTGTGTGACAAAAGTATCCTTGATGTCTTCTTAAAACCAAACAGTATTTGTACATAATTAGTTAAGAGTGTCTATCTTGAGCATTATGGTCTTTCTTTATTGTGTCCATCGAGTTACAACTAACCCATTGCTGACCCTCCAGTGGGTTTTCAGAGGCAGTAAATGGTACGACAGGAGACTACCCATCATTCTTCCACAGAGCAGCTGGTGGATTTGAACCTCGTGCCTTTGGGATTGCAGCGCAGCTTCTTACCACTAGGCCATCAGAGCTTCCTTTTGCATATGCTCTTTTAAGAACTGTGTACATATAATAGGATCAAATTGTCAAATTGATAACAACAACTAAAGATATTAGATAAGCACTTTAAGGGGCAGTGACTCTCTCTCTCTCATTGTGTGTGTGTGTGTGCGCGCGCGTGTGTGTGTGTGTGTGTGTTTTCAAGACTCTGAGTTGGAACTGACTCATAGCTGACCCTCCATTAGTTTTCAGAGGCTGTAAATCCCACCGGAGAAGATTGTCCATTCTTCCTTGTAGCTACTGGTCTATTTGGCCCCCTTCAGCGCCCCCTTCAAGTTAGCAGTGAAACCACCTACCCACCAGAGCTCCCTAGAATCTTAAAATCTTGCAAGAGGCTATCTTTGTTGTTGCTGTGAAGTGCCATTAAGTTGAGTATGACTCATAGCAACCCTATGAACAACCAATCTATACACTGTCCTCTTCCATGCCATCCTCACAATCACACACTCAAGCCTTTTGCCATAGTCATCAAGTCAACCCACCTGGTCAAGGGTCTTGCTCTCTTTCACTGCCCCTCTACCTTCCCAAACACGACATCCCTCTCCAATGAACAGCCTCTCCCAGCAACAAGCCCAAAGTATATGAGCATAGAGGTCATCTAAGCTTTATCTATTTGGTCTCTTCCTGCTTGCAGCAAATAAAAGTGGTAACAGTCAAGTACTCAAGGAAATCACTGATTGAAAATAATCAGACTTATGACCAAGGTATTAAAAGACACACTGATGGGCCACAGCCTCCACTAGTCTGAGATCAGAAGAACAAGTTGATGTTTACCTAACCCTAATCCTAACCACCACTGGCCACCACTACCAACGTTTCTGATCAGGATCCCAATAAAAGGTTATAGACAGAGTGGGAGAAAAGTCTAAAACAAAATTACAAATTATAAGAAAACCACACATAACTGGTCTTAGAGAAACTATTGAACCCCTGAGAATATGACCTTGAAACACTCTTCAAACCTGGATCTGAACCCACTCCTGGTATCTCAGTTACTTAGTGTTGCTATAACGAAGACAAGGAGGTGCCCTGGCGGCACTGCAAACCCACAAGTTCGAATTCACCAGCTGCTCACTGGAAGAAAGATGGGCAATCTCCTCCTGTACAAATTTACTGCCTCTGAAAACCTGCTGGGGGGCCTGAAGGACTGTGAGTCAGTCAACAGTAATATTATTTTGTAATTATTACAACTCAAGAGTAATAAATGAGTGAGTGATAACAAAGATATCACAAAGGGATGGAATTTCTTTTCTTACAGGTTAGGAAGCTGGAAGCCTGTGTGTCAGGGCTCCAACTACAGGTTTTCTCTCTGTGCTGGCTCAGGGTGAAGGTCCTTGTCATCAGTGTTTGAGCAACTATGGATCTAGTATTCCTACATGTGCCTTAACCTCAACCTTCCCTTGGGTCTAGGAAGTCCTCAGTCCAGGAAGACTGGGTTCAAAAGATTCACTCCACTTTTGACTCTCCTTTCTCAGTGGTGGAAGGTCCCTAGATCCCTGCAAACCTGTCTCTCCTTTCATGTCTTATAAGAAGATCACATCAGATCCAAGCTGTGACCTGATTAAGAGTGTTATATCTCACCACGCTGGAAGGAAGTTTGGCATTTCCTAAAAAAGCAGAACATAGAAATTCCATATGACCCAGCTATTCCACTGCTTGAAATGTACCCCAAGAAAATGAGAACTGAGGCACAAACAGATTTGTACACCAATGTTCATAACAGTGTTATTCACGATTGTAAAGATATGGAAACAGCCCAAATGTCCAATCACAATTGAATGAGTTGAGAAATTACGGTATTTTCAAATGATGGAATACTATACAGCACTCAGGAGCAAAAATTTTGAAAAATCACTATCTAATTTGGCAGGGACTAGAGAGCATTATGCTAAGTTATTTGTCCATAAGGACAAATACTGTATAAGACCATTATTGTAGAACATGTATGAGGATCCAAGGAGAGGGAGGAGGGAGCACACGGGTGAGGACTGGCAGGGTGGGAGCCTAAATTATAGGGCTGCACAATTTGATAGGTGGAGGGAGGGATGGGTAAAGGAAATGGAGAGATCTGGTGTGAAAAACAATGTAAACGAACTTTTTAAGTAAACCAGTATAAAATAAAAATTTTCAGAAAGAGGAGGCAGAGTGAAAGACCCCATACACACCTCAACCTAGGCCTTGTGCTTGGTTTGTATTGTGAATGGGGTAAAAACGGCAAAAAAGAAAAAGAAAAATTTATTTTAAAAAAAGTGTCATGTCTCATTCTAACCCCCTTCCAATTGATTGACAGATCATATCCAATCACATCATGGGGGAAAATTACATTTTAACGTACTGCCACAGTGCATTGTTATGCAACTGCTAAACCTGTTCAGCCAAGTTGATACAAACTTTCGGAGGTCACAACTCCCTCCACAATCCCCAGAGATCACCTTCCAGCCAAACAAGAGAAGACCTATGAAGAGAACACCACCAAGGTGAGAAACACGCTCTTCAGACAATCCACCACAGATAAGCAAAGGAGCAGCCTTGAGCCACCAAGTTCAGAGAGCAGGAGGGCAGGGAAGATGGGAAGCGCAAACCAGGGACCCAACCAGGAGGTGAGAAGAGTTGTTACATTGAGGGGGTTGCAACTGATGTCCACAAAATGAAATACTCATAAATTGTTCAATGGGAAACTTTAACTTTCACTCAAACCACAATAAAATGTTCACACAAAAAAAAGAAAAGGAAAGGAAGGACGGGAGGGAGGGAGAGAGAGAGAGAGAAAGAGAGGAAGGAGGGAGGGAGGGAGGAAGGAAGGAAGGAAATAAATCTCTGTGGAAAGGGGGAAATAAGTCTATAAAAAGGATTAAGATAATTGAAGGCGCTCTGGTGGCCTGGTGGATGAAGAGCTGCACCGTCAACTCAAAGGCAGGTGATTCAAATAAAAAATCTGCTCCAAGGCTGAAAGATGGACAACCACTTACTGCGGTCTCTGAAAACACACTGGATGGCTCACACAGGAAAAAAGAATCAAAACTGATCCACACTCCACACAAAAACTGATTTCCAGACACAACAAAGGACTTTATTGTAACTTTAGTGTAAAGCAGTCAAATACACTAACAAAAGACAGAATGTGTTTATGAAAACAGGCTAGGGAAGAATTTCTTTTTTTCTTTTTATAAATTAATTTTAAAGTTTACAACGACTTTGGATTTCCATTCATTTATTGTTTCACTTTTCTCCCTGCCCACCCCTTTCCCCCAATTAGCTCTTCTCTTTGAAAAGTAAAAGAAAAATTCTTTGCTTGTTATGCAGTCCCTACTCCCTGCACTGTGCAGCCTCCACTCTGGACTCCTGTCATGACAAAAAAATATGGAACTCTTCACGAATTTGTGTGTCATCCTTGGGAAGGGGCCATGCTAATCTCTGTCTCGTTCTAATTTTGGTATTTGTGCTGCTGAAGTGAGCACAGGGAAGAATTTCTTAAGCAAGACAAAAACCATAAATAGTAAAGAGATGTTCAATTTAGCCCCATTAAAACTTAAAGATAAAACAGAGTAAACAGAACATGCTTCCAATTAGCAAAAGATATTACAGACAGAAATAGACAACTGTTGTTGGGTTCCTTCCAGGCAGCTCTGACTGATAACCACCCCTATGAACAACAAAACAAAGCTCTGCCCATCTTCACAATCTCTGCTCTTCAAGCCCTTTTGTTGCAGTCATTGTATCAATCCATCTCATTGAGGGGCTTCCTTTTTTTCATTGATGCTCTCCTTTATCAAGCATGATACCCTACTCCAAGAATTGACCCCACTAATAATATACCCAAAGTTTGAGTAAAAATCTCATCATCTTCACTTCTAAGATGTGTTTGCTCTTTGGCAGTCCAAGGTGTATTCAATGACCTTCACCAACGTCATTCAAAGGTACCACTTCTTCAGAATTCTTCATTTATTGCCCAACTTTCTGTCTTTTTCTTTTCTTTCTTTTTTTTAAAATTACTTTTTTTTTATTATTATTTTTGTGTGAGTGTACCATCAAATCGGATCTGACTGGTACAGGAGGAGATTGTCCTTCCTTCCCCTTTTTCTTTCTTTTTCAAAAAGCTTTATTGTTTCCTTTTGCCCCAAGGTTTGGGCTAGGGGCTTTTGGGTGGATAAGATTCCACCCCAGAGTGGGAAAGAGAAGCTTGGTGCTGATGTCTGGGGGATGCAGAGAAGCCCCTGCAGGCCCCCAGTCATGCTTGAGGGACCCAGCCTGGAAGCCACCCATCATTTGCAGCAGCTTCATTTCCTCATCCAGGAAGTGGTTCTCCAGGAAGTCAGAGATGGGGGTCTGTGTGGGTAGACCCCACATGCAGACCCAGAAGGACCTGGCTCAGACAATCTCCCAAGGCCAGGGCAGCTTCCATGGCATCCAGGGTTTTACTCCAGTCATCCTGGATGGCTTCTGTGGACACAACCACTGCCCTAGTTTTGCACCTTCTAGAGATGCTCAGCATCTTCGCACTTCTCCTTCACCAACTCATGGAAGAAGGGTCCCACAGCTACCAAGGCCATGTTGTCAAAGTTGGAATAAAAACTCAGAAGGGTAGGAGTACGAGGAACACAGGTGCAGACTGGCCAGACAGTGAAGTCCAGCCTCCACTTTGGAGTAATAATTCTAACAGATCTGAGTGCTCAAGGTTGGTTGAGGATTTGGAGCTAACAACAAAAGACAGTGTTAGCTGGTCCCAAAAGCTGGACATAACTAAGAAGATGGTCCTGAGGTGATGCCTAGAGATGAGGCTGGAGAGTCAGAGGCTGAAAGTGGGGAGTTGCTGGGTCTGTTCAGTCCAAACATTACAGATGCACAGGACCACTGGGGAGCTCTTGTCCAACTTTAATGCAAGTGAAAAGACTATGCCATGGGTCAGATACACTTTAGTCCTCAAAGTAATATCTTTGCTCTTAATTTTTAAGAGCTAGACCAGGAGGCTGTATCAGAACAGAGCAAGGAAATGTTACATAGTTTAAAATCAGGAAGGGTTAACACCATAGATAGATCTCCATACCTTTCCAATCTATATGCAGAACAGATCATCCGGGAGGCTGGGCTCTATAAGAAGCAATGTGGCATCAGGATTGAAGAAAGACTCATCAACAACCTATGTTATGCATATGACACAACTTTGCTTGATGAAACTGAGGAAGACCTGAAGCAATTGCTGCAGAAGGTCAAGAACTGCAGCCAAAGCCAGTTATGGCCCTACCTCCTAAAAGCAGCCTTTGGACCAGTCAGCCTTTGAAGCTGAGTCCTCAAAAAGCTAGCAATCTGAGGCCCAGTCTGCCTGCTGTCTCGATTCTGCCTCCTCAGATACTATCTTGAGATCTGACATACCTAAGACTCAGATCTACAAGCACTGAGCCATTTTCTTGAGATTCATAGATAGATAGTCTGTCAGACATGAACTGCATGGCTAACCAAAGATCACACTTCTCAGGAGGTTCAAATCCACCAGTCACACCACAGGAAAAAGATGGGCCTTCTCCTCCCTTAAAATTTACAGCTTCAGAATTCCAATGCTGGCTGAGGTACAAGTTGGTTGCAAATCAGCAAATTAGCTCATTTGTTATTTATTCAGCAATGATAGACAGTGAAGAGATTGAGATTGTTAACAGCTTTAGTTTGCTTGGCTCTGCAACACTCTTGGTACCAGCAGCCAGGAAATAAAAAAATTCATTTCACTGGGAAAGTCTTCTTCTGTCAGAGACATCTCTAGAGTACTGAAGAGCAATGATGTCAGTCTGGAGACTAAGGTGCACCTGATCCAGGCCATAATTTAAGCAAGTACTTGCTATGCATCAGAAAGCTGGATGATAATTAGGGATCACAGAAGGAGAATTGTTGTCTTTGAGCTATAGTGCTGGAGAAGAGTCTTGAACATAACATGGACCACCATGAAAACAAATAGGTCTGTCTTAGAGAGTGTGAAATCAAGTTTCTCCTTGGAGTTTAGGATTTTGAAGCTCTGTCTCACATACTTTGTGCACATGGCCAGGAGGGACCAGTCTTTGAAGAAGGACATCAAGCTCAGAAGGGTGGAGGGACAGCACAAGAGAGGAAGACCCCGGAGGAGATGGACTGATACTATAACTTGGGGCAATGAGAGTTGGTATGTCTGAATCAGTGAGACTGGCTCAGGACAGGGCAAGCTTCAGAGTCGCTATGGGTCACAGGTGACTCAACGGCACATAACAACAAAGTTAGCAATCAGCAAGGAGAGAGTAGATAGATAGATAGATAGATAGATAGATAGATAGATAGACAGATAGATAAGAGATATGGAGATATAGGTATATATATTGAGGCACAGAGCTAGAGATCTGTTGCTCAAAGGCTCACCATGTTGTTCATATCTGTTGTTCATAGGGTCTCTATGTTGGGCAGATTTGCTCACAAGTTTGCGTTGAGTTGTAGGTGATTCGATGGTACCTAACAACAATGGAGTTCACATTCTAGAGGTTTGTAGAGTGTGTGTTTCTGAGGTTCTACAATTCTTTTTTTTTATTAAATTTTATTAATTTTAATGAAAGGTTCTACAATTCTAAAACCTGCACATTCTGAAACTACAGTTCCTTGATTCTCAGGGCTTGCAATTCCACAAATCTGTGGTTCCAAGAATCTAATGTTCTGAGAATCATCAAGTCTCTCACACACGTGTCTACAGCACAGGTGCTGGTGACTAGGAGGGGCAGAGGGGCAACCTGAAGACAACCTTCCTCTGGTGCGCTCCGACCCTCTTCCAGCCTCACTACCCATTTTGGTCCCTGCACACAGCCTAGCTGTTCTTCCAGCCCTGGAGAGTGCTAACCAGTACCAGGCTCGGGTAGGGGAGGGAAGATCTCTTTAATCATATGGAGACTGTAGGGATGCTGAGGTCACCAATGGGACAGGTATCCCCAAATTTCCCCTGCTCCATCTCCTAAGCCTAGGGAAGCGCCTGGGTGCTTAAAGAGAACATGACAGCGTCAATCCATTTGTTATTTATTCAACAAGGACATAAGGAACAAGTTCTCTAAAGTTAGCATTCAGCAAGTAGGCAGAACAAAACTCCAAAGCATATATATGAACCAGGGTTACTGGTCTGATAGAGGTTGGCAGAAACCCTGAAGTGAAAGCCGTTAGCCAGTCTTTGAGCCTGGCACTTTCATCCAAACAGGAGATCTTTGTATAAAGTCAACAGTAACACAGGGAAGTGCTCTGCACTTAGAATAATCAGGCAAAAAAGGACAGCACTGGCCCCGGGATTGAACTCTAAGGGCAGGAGGGAGAGAATAAAAGGCTGAATGGAAACAAGAACCACCGTGAGATCGTGAGATCACAAGAAGAAAGCTGTTGGAAGAACTGTAATCAAGGCCATGAAACAAAGCGTGAATGGCTGGATGGAATCCCAATCTGCTCTGTAACCCTTCACTTCAATTAGTTTTTCAAGCTTTTGAAAATGTCGCGAGCCACCCTAAGTGTCAGCAAGGATGTGCAGGAACTGAAACTTTCACACGTCACTGGTGTAAATATAAAATGATACAAGCACTTTGGTAAAACTGGGCATTTTCTTGAAAAGTTTCAATCTGCTCTTGCCATATGGCTTGGAAGTACTGAAAAAAGTGGTTCACTACTCACTTGACCCAGAAAACCCCATAAAATCATGTAAATCATGGGGTTCAAATCTCCAGATCCATTTCTTGTTTTGTTTTCTATGGTTTTGGTTTTCCTGTCAAGAATCTCATTTAAAAAAATATTTAACTTTTGTTTTTACATTTGAGTAAAGGTTTATAAATACTCATTTTTCATCCATTCATAGACATTTTGTTGTATAACATTAATTACAACTGATTAATGCAATTCATTCACTACAATGTCTAATTAATCCCTTATTGTGAATTGTCTTTCTCTCCTGATCCCTTTTTTTTTGGAATTCCATTCATTCATTGTTGCACCCTTCTCCCCGCACAAACCCCTCCTCCCTCCCCCCCATCCCTTTTAAGTGCACATGTAGGGAGCTCTGGTGGCCTAGTGGCAAGAAAGCTGCACTGCAATCCCAGAGGCACACAGTTCAAATCCACCAGATGCTCTGCTGGAAAAGGAGGGACAATCTCCTCCTGTACCAGTCAGATCCGATTTGATGGTACACGCACACAAAAATATAAAATAATTTTAAAAAAAGAAGCATCTTAAGTGCACATGTGAAATTGTCCAGGCCACCAAGGGTAGTCACCAAGTATCTGAAAAATGTCACTTTACAGAAGTAACATGTGTCTTTCCCACGTTACAATGGTGGAGATACAGGTGTGCCCAGGGAAGAAGCAAAGACAGACACAAGGTCAAACTCATTGTCATGTAGTCAGAACTGACTCATACCTGAACCTCTCTAGCTTGTTTTCAGAGCCTGTAAATCAAATAGGAGGAGAATTTTTTATCTTTCTCCCAAGAATTCAAACCCAGCGATAATGCATAAGTTGTGGTGCATTCACATACAACAGAATATGGTTGGTGGCATTGCTACTGCTGTTAGCTGCCACGAATTCAGCTCCAACTCACAGGGACTCCAGACACAATGGGACCAAATGCCACCCAGCCCTGTACCACCCTCATGATCGGTTGCAGATTGAACCATTGTGATCCATGGGTTTTCCATTGGTAGGTTTTTATTATTAGGTCACCAGGCCTTTCTTCCTACATCTTAATCTAGAAGCTCTGCTAAAACTTCCTCAGTAACACAGCAACACAATAACTTCTACTGACCAAGGGCTGATGGTTGTAAAAAGGTGTATTAGCCAGAAATTGAGTTTTGGTTTCCGACACCGAAAGGTGAGAGTACTACCATGGAACCACCAAAGCCCAAAACTATTTAATTAACTAAAAGGAATAATCTTTCAATCAGAAGAATCTATTCTGGAAAACAATATATTCAAATTTTGTAAATAAACTAGTATAATTTTTAAAAAAGGGGGGGAAGGAGTAATCTACCAAAACATCTACCCAACTGAACCTCAATTCATGACAAAAGTATCATGTATGTGGCGAGAGGGACCATAATAATGTTACAATCTCAATGGTTACTTCATGGAGGTAGAAGCACAGTTAATCAAGAAGGAATGGCCAAGAACTTTTTTTTTAATTGAGATTTTAATGAAAATTTTTAGAGAACTTGGATTTCCATTCATTCATTGTTGCACATTTTCCTCCCTTATGGCCCCCAATTCACTTTTCTCTTTGGAAAAAAATTCTTTCAATATTATACAACACCCTCCCTCAGTCCATTTTACTATCCAGCTCTTACTCTGGACTCATGTCATGTCAATAATACCTAATCATATATTCCTTTTATACAGTTCTCTCCCTTGTCCATTTCAATGCCATGTACATTATTTATCCCCTCTTTTCTTAGCTTCTCCCCAACCCCCACGTTAGTCCTGTGTTATAAGAGTGGCATTATGAGGGGAGCTCTGGTGGCCTAGTGGCAAGGAGCTGCAACTACAATCCTAGAGGCGCACGGTTCAAATCCACCAGATGCTCTGCCGGGGAAGGAGGGACAATCTCCTCCTGTACCAGTCAGATCTAATGTGATGGTACACTCACACAAAAATAATAAAATTTTTTAAAAAAGAAAGAAAAAAGAGTGGCATTATGGAGTATTTGTCATTTTGTGACTGAGATATTTCAGTCAGCATAATGTCCTCCATGGTCACCCACAGGAGAGAATTTTCTAGGGTGATAAAGTTTCTATATTGTTATCGGGAACTGAGTTATACAGGTGTGTGCACTCAAAACTCAGAAAATATTCCCTTAAAGATTTGTGATTTCCATGTCTGGTTGCCTTCATGAATAACTGTCTCCTATGCTGTGAGACCAAAATAATTAGGTGGTGCCCAACTGCTATTACTTAACATTTTGGCCAAAGATTCTATAGTAGGAACCAGATAAGAATGTATGTACAAAAAAAAAAAATAATGTATGTACAACAATGAACCTGGGGGATGGGAGGCAGGGAGAAAAATGTGTAACAATGAATGAATGGATCCAAGTTCTCTATAAACTTTCATTAAAATCTCAATTAAAAAATAAACCAGTATTAAAAAAAGAATAGGCTTGAAGGGGGAAAAAGAATGTGGAAAAGGAATGAATGAAAATCTAAATTTTCTGTAAACTTTTGTTAAAAATCACAATTAAAATAAAAAATTCATTAATAAAAATTTAAAATGGATATGGGTCAAAACAACTATGATATATCATCTCCAGTAAGATTAGCAAAATTTGACAGAACAGCCTATAACAAATGCTGGTGAGGTTGTGGAGAAATTGGAACCCTTACTCACTGTGGGTGGGAGTGTAAAATGGTGTAGCCACTATGGAAGGCAGTATGACACTTTCTCAAAAAGTTGCAAATAGAAATACCATTTGACCCAGCATTTCCACTACTGGGGATATACTCTAAAGAAACCATAACTGCCACCCAAGTAGATATATGCACACCCATGTTCACTGCGGCTTTGTTCACTATAGCAAAGAGTTGGAAACAATCCAAGTGCCCTTCAACAAATGAATGGATAGAGAAGCTGTTGTATATTCACACATGGAATACTATGCTGAAATGAAAAACAAGGAACTCATGAAATATTATACAAAAAAGAGTGATCCTGAAGGACATTATGCTGAGTGAAATATCTCAGTCACAAAGGGACAAATACGGCATAGTGCCACTGTTAAAAACAGGACTGATATCGGGGTAGGGGGGAATCTCAGAAAAGAGTGGATAAACAATGTATACTGTATTGAAACAGATGAGGGAGAGAACTGTTTGAAAGGAATATGTGATTAGGTATTATTTTCATGACAAGGGTCCAGAATGAGAGTTTCGTGGGGGAGTAGGCTGGGGGGAGGGGGGGGAAGGACTGTATAACAACGAAAGTGTTGGGTTTTTTTTACTTTTCAAAGAGAAAAATCAATAGGGAGGAAAGGTGGGCAAGGAAAAAAATGTGCAACAATGAATGAATGGAAATCCAAAGTCTCTATAAACTTTCATTAAAATTAAAAAAAAAGAATGTGGAAGAGAAATTCAAATTTTCAGTGGAATACAGACTTTCTGAAATCAGTGAGATTAGACAAGCTCTCAAATTATTGCCTTGAGATAATCTTTAATCCTTAAATTTCAAACCAATACTGTCCCTGAAGTCATCTTATTAGTTTAGCTATTAAGGTAAAGCATGTCTTCCTTAAGTATCATACTCTTGTGTGTGTGTGTGTGTGTGTGTGTGTGTACCGTCAAATCAGATTTGACTGGTACAGGAGGAGATTGTCCCTCCTTTCCCAGCAAAGCATCTGATGGATTAGAACCGTGAGCCTTTGGGATTGTAGTTGCAGCTCCTTGCCACTAGGCCACCAGAGCTCCCCTAAGTATTGTACTCTTTTAAAGGATTGGCTATGTGAGATCAAATCAACAACAGCAGCTTGAAAGGTTAGATGCCCAGGGAGCATCGTTGTTCTTGTTGCAGTGTGCTGTCAAGTGAGAATCAAATGGCCTTCCAGCAGGTTATCAGAGGCTGCAGATCACACACGAGAAGACCACTCATCACTCTCTCTCAGAGCAGCTTGCGGATTCTAACCATGTGTCTCTTGATTGGCAGCACAACTCCTTACCATCAGGTCACCACAGTCTCCTTAGGAAACATTAGGTTTATATTCGGGATGGTAGAATAATTTGAAAGAGGACTGTGAGAAGGGGTGTACAACTTCAAAAATGCAGTGAATATTACTGAAATATCCCTGTTAAAAATCACTGCAATGGGGTATCTTGTTTGTTGTATGCAATTTCACCAAAACTTAAGATTTTTAAAGAAACTATATAAATCCTATATAAATTTTTCCTGAAAAAGTGTAAGCAGAAAAATCTATTTACGCACAAAGAATGATGCTGTAAAGAGTGTAAGAATAGCCTTCAATTGGTGACAGGACTGGGATGTGTTGGAATCGGTGGAAGTGGGTGCTGGGAGGGTGGAGATTGTCTGACCTCATGGGCATCAGTTCTGTGTTGGCAATGTTGTCAGTGGAGACTGTCCCCCGTGTGGACTGGCTGCTTCTACACCAGCAACACACCATTTACAGTGCTGCTCCAGATGCTGTTTGGTTTTCTTCTGATTGATTCCAGTTCCCCTACAAGATAAGGAATGCTAACATCAGCAAAGAATGAAGAGGAAGGAAAAGCCTAAGAATTGGAGTCTGATAAGAGTTGAGAAGGATTCAGTTGACCATGACATTACTGAGTGTGTCTAAATTTCTTCCATTCCATCAGCAGTTCTCAACCAGGGACAGTTCCACTCTAAGATGCATTTGACAATATTTGAATACATTTTAGGTTTTCATAACGGAAAATCTTCGGCAACACTGAAGACCAAGAATGACCTACTCCAAAATGACAACTCATCAACAATCTGCATTATGCAGGTGACACAGTATTGCTTGCAGAAAGTGAAGAAGACTTGAGGTACTTCCTGCAGAAGATCAAAAACTACAACCGTTAACATTAAGAAAACAAAAATCCTCACCTCTGGGCCAATATGCAATGCTATGATATATAGAAAAAAGACTGAAGTGGTCATCAATTTCATTTTTACCTGGATCTCCAAGCCACACCCATGGAAGCAGCAGTCAAGAATTCAAAAGGTAAAAGAAAAAAAAAAAAGAAAGAAATCAAAAGGTGTGCTACATTGGAAAAATCTGGGGTCAAGTATCCCTCCAAAGTTCTAAAGAGCAAGGAGGTCAGTTAAAGATAAAGGTGTACATAAACCAAGCCACCATGGTGTTTCCAATTGCTTCATGCATCTGAAAGTTAGATAATGAATAAGATGACAGAAGAAGACTTATCTTTGAATTACAGTGTTGAAGAAGAGTACTGAATATCCCAAGGACAAAAAGAACAAACAGTTTTGTCTTGTAACCAGAATGCTCCCTAGGGATAAGGATAGGAACATTTTATCTCACTTATTTTGGGCATATTTTGAGCCAGCCCCTGGAAAAAGACATCACGCTGGGGGAAAGTAAAGGGTCAGTGAAGGAAAGGAAGACCCCTGTGCGATGGATTGCTATCATAAGTACCACAGTGAGACTCAGCAGGACAGAGATCATGAGAACAGAACAGCATAGAGCAGGGATTAGAGATCTGTTGTTCATAGGGTCGCTAAGAGTCAGAGTCAACTCAAAGGCACCTAACAACAACAAAATGCCAATGATGCCTAGGTTAAGAAACCTTGCAACACAACTGTCTGTGGGGCAAATTCCCTCTGGTAGAAGCTACGGAACTACTAAGGTCTTCTTAAAAGATCTCATGAATCCAGGTTCCCAGATCAGACAGATCCCACAGTTCTAGGGTCAGGGAGAAATTACATGGCTGTGCTGGATCCAATACTGCCCTCACTCAGAAGTAGGAGCAGATGCCAAGGAAAACTCGAGTTTTGTAATCCCATAATCAAACCTTCACTCCTCTTCCAGGGAACCTGCCCTAACTGGCCTTTCCAGGACTTGAACAACAGCTGTCAGACTCGCCTCCTTCACTTACTCCCCCTCTGCAACACACACATACCTCACACTCCTCCATATGCCTGGGACCTGGGGTATCAAATTCTCTTACACCTCCAAATACTTCCTCCCCCACCTCCATGGGAACCACAAACATGGCACACACCCACGGGCCTGTGAGGACATCCACACCTGCACCCTGCCTCCCAAGACCCCTCATCTCAAGGGCTTTCTCCCTACTCCAGCCATGAAGCTCTGGCCCGATCGTGAATTTTTCCAGAGTTGAAAAATGAGGGCTAGTTTCTGGGACAGAAGCCAAGAGTAGACTGAACAGGGGGACCTGAGGAGGAAAGGGCAGGGGGACTGTAGTGGGGAGGCAAAGGAGAGGCTTCATCCAAGTCTAAAGTCCTCTCTTCTTGTAGCCATCAGCTGCTGACTAAATCCGCATTCAGCCTCATTCCTGGCTCACTCCTGCTGGTTGCAGTCTGACTGAAGAAAGCATGAGAAGCAGAGAGTCAGAGAATCAGGAGAAAATGTCAGAGATATACATGGGGAGATAGCATGAGAGAGAATGAGAAAAAGCAGAGAGAGAAACCAACAGAGAACAGAGAGAATGAGAGATGAGCAAGAGACAGAGAGGGCCAAAGGGACAGAGAAAGGGGCCAGAGAGAGAGAAAATTATTTAGAGGCAGAGAGATTTATACATGTTAGATAAATAGATGATGGATGGATGGAGACATAGATCATGACAGAATACAGAATTTCATAACAGATACAAGATACAGAGAGAAACTGTGAAAAATGCACTCCCGGAGGACAAAATAACCCAGCCACATGGCCAACCCATTGGAAGAACTGAACTTGAACCCAACATAGCTCATGCCCAAAGGTGCCCATCCCCCACCCCTACCCCATCCCTATGTCTGGGCCTCATTACTCCCACCCCCTCAAAACCAGGCCCAGGGCCCTGAATGGAATAAGTGAATGACAGCCCATCCCTGAACTCACTTCTGACTGTGGCAAGCCAAGCTGAAGTCCAGCCACTCCAGGTGTGGCCCCTACCCAGGGCTCTACTCCAGCTGGCCATGGGCCCTGGGGCTGCACCCAAGGAACTGCAGGGAGGTGGGAGGGGATTAAGGTTCATTGAGAGAACAAATGAGGGGGGGTGAGGGGTGGAGAGAGACTTTTAAGAGCAGCCCCCGCCCCCCGGGCACACTTAGTGCTGCAGGGTACATCTGGAGGGGACTTGGCTGTCCAGAACACACCTCTGCTGCCCCCGCAGTCCATCAGGTAAAGGGCTAGCAGGAGGGCCACCCAGATGGGAGGGAGGTGGTCTCAGGAGGGGATCACTAGCTCTTTCTCTGTGTTTCTAAATCTAGCTTGGAATCCCTTCCCACCTTTGATGTTTGATTTGCGTCCCTCTTCTAGAAGTCTCTCTGAGGCTCTGCTCATTCATTTGACAAGTATCTCCAGGACACTGAGGGCTCCCACAGATTGGAATATTATTCTTTCCTGTCACTGTCTCTGCTTGTGCCTCACCACTGGCTAGGTCTTTCTTGGGCCCTGCAGGTCTCTAACGCTCGTCTCTTTCTCCGTCTACACATCTTTCTGTCCCTGTCTCCTTCTCTACCTTTCTCAGTGTGTCTCTAACTCTGTGTCTCTAGTTCCATCTTTTTCTCTAACGCCTGTCTTTGCCTCCCTTTCTGTGACTTAGGCTCTGTGTCTTGATCAGTCTGTCTCTGTCCCTGTGTGTCTCTATCTCTTTACTACTGTCCTTTATGAATCTCTTGATAGACCCATGGTAGAACGAAAGATAGACCAATAGAAAGACAGACAGACAAATTCAACAACTCACCGTGGTCCAGTTGGAACTAACTCCTAGCTGACTCTCCTTTGGCTGTTGAAGGCTGTGGACCCTTTAAAAGAAGATTGCCACTGGTGGATTCAAACCATCAGAGCAGCACAGCCTTTGGATTAGCAGCACTACTCTCTATGGGCTAAGCCACCACAGCTCCCTTACTAGATAGACAGTTAAAGACATCTACAGATACCTCAGTCTTTTCCTGTATTATCTCTCTAGGTGTGTTCCTCTTAATCTCTTTCTCTCCAGTTCTATTTCTTTCTCTCCAATCTATCAATTTCCCTCTCCCTTTTTTTCTGTCTCTCTAATCTGTCCCTCCCTCCATTTTTGCATGCATTTTTGTATTTTGGCTCTCAGATTCCTGACTTGTGTTCATTCTTCTCTCTTTTCTTTTTTTCCTTCTTTGCCTCCCTCCTCCCTAATTCCCTGAGCTGACTCTGTCTCAGGGAGCTCTGGTGGATTAGTGGTAAGGAGCTACACTGCCAGCCCAAAGACATGCGGTTCGAATCTGCCAGCTGCTCGGCAGGAGAAAGGGGCGAGCAATCTTCCATGCAATTTACAGCCTCTGAATACCCACTGGAGATTCAACTATGAGTCAGTCTTTCCTTCTCCCCATTCACCTGGAGAATCCAGGTGCCTGTGGTGATGAGGAGTGGGGAATCCCTGCTGCACCCCAGCCCAGCTCTCTTCCACTTTGCCTTTCAGACGCCAGCAACTGCCTTCGCCATGGACACTGCAACGACAGCCATCTTGTTCCTATTCCTAGCTCTTGTCTGCCTGCTCCTGACCTTCAGTTCAAGGCGCAAGGGCCGGCTGCCCCCAGGACCCAAACCCCTCCCGCTCCTGGGAAACCTGCTACAGCTTCGCTCCCAAGACATGCTGACCTCCCTCACCAAGGTGCAGGGGCCCGGGCTTGGGTGATAAAGTGAGGGGCAAGGTGAGGTGCCAAGGTCCCAGCCTCCCCGTGACCTGTTTTATCGCCCCTAGCTGAGCAAGGAGTATGGCGCGGTGTACACAGTGCACCTGGGACCCAAGCAGGTGGTGGTCCTGAGTGGATACCAAGCCGTGAAGGAGGCACTGGTGGACCAGGGGGATGAGTTTAGTGGCCGTGGCGACTATCCCGTCTTTTTCAACTTCACAAAAGGCAATGGTAAGCCCACTCCCTATCTCCCCACCCACAGCCTTCTCCACAGTGAGGGAGAGCTGGGGGTGAGAAACTCTTTCCCACCATGGGGCCACTTAAGGTCACAATTCTCACTGAAGATATGAAATGGAATGGAGCCAGGAAATCCTTCTTGTTATTATTGTTAAGTGCCATAAAGCAGAGTATGGCTCACAGCGACCCTAAATATAAGCAGATCTAAATTCTGTCTATCCTGTGCCATCCTCACCACCTCTGATATACTTGAGTTCACTGCTACAGTCACGATGTCAATCATCTCCTTGGGAGTCTTCTTCTCCTCTGCTGACCCTCCATCTTTCCAAGCACGAAGCCTCTTACCTAGGAATAGCCTCTTGTAGCAACATGTCCAAAGTAAGTGAGACAAAGTTATGCTATCCTTGCCTCGAAGAAGCACTCTGGCTGCAGCTTTTCCAAGACATACATACCTGTTTGTTCTTTTGGCAGTCCATGAGACATTCAGTACTCTTCTCCAACACCACAACTCAAAGGCATCAGTTCTTCTTCTGTCTTCCTTATTCATTGTCTACCATTCAGATGCATAGCAAGTGATTGGAAAGACCATGTCCTAATCAGATTCACCTTAATCTTCAAGCTGACATCATTGCTCTTCAGAGAGGCCTCTGACAGCCTACTCCATCCCACCTTTCTCAACACCACCTTCAATTACACACCCACGCCAGTCCCCATCTCTATTCAACTCCAACTCTTATTCTCATTCCAATCCTATTTTCATCCCAATCTCCTCACCAGTTTTCCAGCTCAATCAAGCAGTCAATTTATCTGGCTCCAGGTCCCATTGTTCACATCAGCCCTATCTGCCACCAACCTAATCCCCACATTGCTTATTTCAGCCTCACTCTTTTCTTTTCCACAGCCATAACGACATTTCACCATAACCTCCATTCCCATTATGAACCCTCTCCCACTTCCATTTTTCCGTACTGTTGCACATTTCCCCACCACCACCACCACCAGGCCATCCCACAATGCATCCCTTGTTCCAGACTGTTGTCATGCATGTAATTCCTAATCATATATTCCTTTCAGTCAGTTCTTCCCCTCATCCATTCTAATGCACTGTTCATTATCTTTCTACTCTTGTCCCATTCTATCCCCAACCCCCCCGCCATGTCTGTCCTATTTTATCATAGCAGTGTTATGCAGTGTTTGTCCTTTTATGACCGACATGTTTCTCTCAGTATAATGTCCTCAAGGCTTCTCCAATTTATGTAATGTTTTACAAGTTGTTTTTCATTGCTGTGGAATATTCCATCGTGTAAATATACCCATTTTCTATCCATTTGTTTGTTGATGGGCATTTGCGTTGCTTCCATCTCTTTGCTATTGTGAATAACGCAGCAATAAACATGAGTGTGCATACATCTGTTTGAGTCATGGTTCTAGTTTCTTTAGGGTATATTCCCAGCAGTGGAATTCCTGGGTCAAATGATATTTCTATTTCCAACTTTCTGTAGTGGCTGTACCATTTTACAGTCCCACCAGCTGTGTATAAGAGTTCTAATCTCTCCACAGCCTCACTATTTGTTGTTTGCTGCCTTGTTGAACTTTGCTATCATTGCTGGAGATGATATCTCATGTCGTTGTTGTTGTTGTTATGTGCCGTCGAGTTGCTTGCGACTCATAGCGACCCTATGTACAACAGCTCTAAACTCTGCTCTGTCCTGTGCCAATCTCATTGCTTCCGACACACTCATCCCGATTGCCCCAGTCACTGAATCAATCCATTTCCCAGAGGGATGATATCTCATAGGTGTTTTTATTTGCATCTCCCTGATAGCTAGGGATTTTGAACATTTATTCATATGTTTGTTTGCCATCTGAACGTTCTTTGGTGAAGTGTCTTCATATCTTGTGCCCATTTTGTGATTGGGTTATCTTTTTTTTCTTGTAGGGTCGTCCTACTTAAATTTTAAGTTATTATCAGTCATATCTCAATCCCTTAGTCAAAGTGAACTGCCATTTTTCTCCACACCCTTAAATTCATCTTCACCCCACCACCTAGTCAAGTTGCCAGTTCCCATTTTCAACTTCAATCCTACTACCATGACCAAACCCAACATCTCTACTCAACCCCAACCTCACTATTAACTCCAATATACCAGCCTCTCTCATTCTACCCAACTCCATCCCCAACACAAACTTCAATCCCAATACACAGATAAGAGTCAAAGCAAAGTCATATTGGAAAGCCAAATAAATGACCAAAACAGAGACACAGACAGCTGCTCAACCAGGAAGGACTTACATCCTACACTCCTCTCCTCTCCTCTCTAAAGAGTCCTATCTTTCCAAAACATTTGGACATACGCATCATTTGTTACCAAAAAGAGCCTCTATCCAGTTATTCTCATATAGCAGAGAGGGTAACAGCTGAGGTCAGCCACTGTGTTCCCATAGACATACAGCCTCGGCTACATCTAGTGTTCTTCTAGGCCCAGAGGAATCAGATATAAATACCTCTGAGGCGTTATCCTAGCAATAGCTCCAAGTCCAGTGGAAAACACAGCTCCCTCACCCAGCCCAGAATGGTCAGGCCCAAGACACGGGAGGTTGACAGAGGTAGAAGGGCTGTGGCCAAGACTGAGGGAAGCTGGGGATCTGAAAGATGAGATCACTAGAAGGAAGACAGCACAGAGTATTGGTTGAGAGTGTTTCAGGCAGAAAGATCAACGTGTGCAAAGACCCTGAGTCGAAGGAGAGAAAATAGGGTCTGTCCCTAGATGAGTTCCCAGTCTTTTTGTTTATTATGTATTTCTCTAGGGAGCTCTGGTGGCCTAATAGTAAGGAACTGTGCTGCCAACCAAAAGGCAGGCAGTTTGAATCTATCAGCTACACTGAGGAAGAAAAATAGGAACTCTCCTCCCATGTACTGCCTCTGAAAGTCCACTGGAGGGTCAGCTATGAATTGATTCCAACTCAGAGTTACGCAACATCATTTATTTAATCAATAAGCAATTGCCAACGTCTTGCATGTCCAGCCTTGCACTGGGTAATGAGATAGTGACATTGCCCTCACAGGGCCTCCAATCTCCTGAGGCAGGCGGCTCCTTTAACATATAATGACAGCCCTCAGTGACAAGGACTGTGATGGGGAAATACCCAGAGGAGGCACCTGACCCAGCCTGGAAAGTCAAGGAGGGGAGGAGAGTTCTCTACCTCCTTTCAGTGTCTCCCGCAGCAAGAAATCAAGAAAAAAGACCCAGAGGATAATGGTTAGGGATAGGTTGTCAATTGATCTTCTTCTTTTTTTCTCCTCCCCAGGCATCGCCTTCTCCAATGGAGAACGGTGGAAGGCCTTGAGGAGGTTCTCTGTTCAGATCCTGCGGAACTTTGGGATGGGAAAGAGGAGCATTGAAGAGCGGATCATAGAGGAAGGCCGCTTTCTGCTGGCAGAGCTGCGGAAGACTGAAGGTCAGAGTCCAGTGCAACCTTATGGCCAGCTCATGCCTACCATACTTAAGGATCAAGGCTGCTCATAGCTGGATGTACACTCACAAGCCTTAGAAGGTCCTTCGCTGAGCTCACGAGGGGAACAGCGCCCTCTGGAGGTAGATAGGCTCGCGCTGTTGTTTCCTTGGTGGCAGGAGATAAATTAAGTGGTGTGGCTCTGTGGGCTCCCCATCCCGATGACTGTGTGATAGTCTGAGAATGACCCACAAGCAGGTTTTCAGAAGCTGTAACTCGCACAGTCTTTCTCCCTCAGAGCAGCTGATGGATTCGAACCAGTTGGCAGCACAACTCTTTACCACCAGAGCTCCCCAGTTTGAGAATAGTTTGTAAAATTGCATGGTGATGTGCTAATGATAGCGATGCTCTTGAGAAATCACTCACGCACAATGTGACTTTTAAATCTCAGACCAACCCATTTTGCAGATTAGGAAATGGAGGTGCACAGAGGTGAAAGAACAGACCTGAAATAACACCACTAGCTGTTGTTATTGTTATTGTTGCTGTGTTCTGTAGAGTTGGAAGCAACCCATAGCTGACCCTCCAGCAGGTTTTCAGAGGCAGTTAATCACATGGGAGGAGATTCTCTGTTTCCTGTGGAGCAGCTAGTGGATTCGAACCGTGTGCCTTCGGCATTGCAGCACAGCTTCTTATCACTAGGCCACCAGAGCTCCCACATCATTAGGAAATAGTTACTATTGGGTTCATTGAGTCAGTGCTAACTCAGTGACTCTATATACAACTGAACAAAACTCTGCTTGATTCTGTTCCATCCTCATATCTCTGATGCTGCTTCATTAAGCCCATTGTTGCTGCTACTGTGTCGATCCACTTTGCTGAGGGCCTTCCACCTCACCAACCCCCTACTTTCCCAAGCATGATCTCTTTCTCCAGAGTTTGGCTCCTTCTAATAACATGTCTGAATTATGTGAGGTGAAGTCTCACCATCCTTGTTTCTAATCAGCAGTCTGACTGCCCTCTGTCAGTATGGCAGACTGTGGTGGCCTGAGTGTGGCTGTGACTCTAGGAGCCATGGCCTCCTGTACTTCAGGTACTTCACTGTGGACGGGTTTCAGCAAAGCTTCCAGGCTAAAATAAACTAGGAGGCCAGCCTGGCCACCACTTCTCAAACAGCAGGCCCTGGAAAACCCGATGGACAGCAGAGGAGAACATAAATTCAGATCCACTGACACCAAAGTCTGCACTCAGCACACTAACATGCTAAGAAGTTGTGCTGCCAATTCAAAGGCAGTAGGTTTTGAATCCACCACCTGTTTCACAGTAGAAAGGCTATCTCCTCCCATGTGATTTACAGCCTCTGAATAGCTGCTGGAGAGTTAGCTATGAGTTGGTTCTGCCTTGACAACATATAACAACCAACAATAACCAAAGGCTGGCAATTCAGATCCACCCGCTGCTCCATGGGACAGATTTAAACCCTTGGAAATCCAATAGAGTGCTGTCAAAACTGACTCCCTCACTTCCCGACAGCAGGCTTGGTTTTGGTTGGCTTTTTTTAAAGGAGGGGTATTATGTCAAAGAAGTCCTTGTGGCACAGTGCCTTACATACTGAGCTGGTAACCAAAAGACAAGTAGTTCAAATTCACTAGGAGATGCTCAATTTTCTTTAGGAATATTTACAGCGTTTGAAATCCCATGGAGAATCGCTACCAGTTAGAATCTACTCTCAAGCAATGAGAGCGCTTAATGCTAAATTCTTCACCTTTGTTAACTCCTTTCACCCTCTCAGCTACTGTAAGAAATGGGTAGCTTTTGTGGACTAGTGATAAGGAACCACACTGCCAACCACCCAAAGACATGCAGTTCAAATCCACAAGCTGCTCAATGGAAGAAAGATGGACAAACATCCACCATCCCAGTCCATAGAAAGTGGCTACTGTTACAGGTGAGGAAATTGAGGCCCAGAAGGATTAAGCCAGGTGACCTAAAAGTCACACTATCAGGAAGGGGTGGGGAGAACAACCAAAACTTAATCCTATCATAAGAGCCTTGAATATCACTTAAATTTCTCTGTATATGTCCTTAGAAAGGAAGCCCTAGTGGCCTAGTAGTAAAAATCTGTGCTGCACTCCTCAAGGTACATGGTTCAAATCCACCACTGCTCCACGGAGAAAGTTAATCTCTCATTCAGTTAACTGCCCATGAAAACCCTCTGGAGGGTCAGCTATAGGTCAGTTCTGTGTTGATGGTACACAACAATGTCCTTGGAATATCACTGTGTATACCCTTGGAATATAATTGTGTATATCCTTGATATAGAGCATGTTATCAACCCCATTTCACAGAATGGGAAACTGTCAACAAGACTAGAGTGTCCCCTTGCTGGGGACTGTTGTCAATGTGCTTGAGGACAACGTGGCTCTTGGCTGGTAAATATTTTGAGGTGCTGTAATGCTGTGTATGTTCTACATTGTAATCACATTGGCACAGGCCAAGGGGAGGTTGTGCAAAGCCCGATTGTTGCCCTCAGGGCTCTGTCAAGTGACCCATGGCAACCCTCACCCTCAGGTGAGCCTTTCGACCCCAAGTACGTGCTGAGCCGGTCTGTGTCCAACATCATCTGCTCGGTGATCTTTGGGAGCCGCTTCGATTATGAGGACGAGCGTCTGCTCACCATTATTAAACTCATCAATGACAACTTTCAAATCATGAGCAGCCCCTGGGGAGAGGTCTGGAGCCAAAATCACCTGGGAGGGACGTGGGCGGAAGTCCTGGGGTGGGATGCAGGGGTCAAGAAAAGCTGGCAGAGAAGGGTCTGAAATTAGCCCTGCTTGACCGATCTCCTAGCCACGCCCTTTCCTACACAACCCACTTTCCACCTTGCTTAGTCTGTCCAACATGTGGCTGCCCCTCCTTACGTGACTCTTCACCCACTTACCTGACCTACCCTGACCCCCAACTGCCACTACAGTGTCCTGCCTGCCCCTCCTAACCACCACCCGACATTGTCTGGTCTCGTAGATGTACAATATCTTCCCAAGCCTCCTGGACTGGGTGCCCGGGCCCCATCGACGTCTCTTCCAGAATTATGGTCGTATGAAAGATCTCATTGCCTGCAGCGTCCGTGAACACCAGGCCACTCTTGACCCCAATTCTCCCCGGGACTTCATCGATTGCTTCCTGACCAAGATGGCACAAGTACGCCAGGCCGAGAAGTCCCACCTCGCTCTGACTTGAAGCCTTTCTGCTGCTGTGGCCTCCACGCAGCAGGAATGCCGGGTTAGGCAGGCTCTGGGATGGTTTTCCCACAACCAGGTGAAACAGAACACCCGGCCCCGCTGGGCTGAAGCCCAGAACCTGGGAGGGAGGGAGGGACCGTCAATTAACAGCTTAATCAGAAATCGTTAAGATTCTGTCCAAGATGCTAATTGTGAGCCCTGTGGCTGAGATTTTTTCCCCCAATCTGTGCTTCCGCGCTCTCCAGCTTCCCCCAAGGGCAGGAAGTTAAACAGACGAGATTGAACCTGCATGTCCCGAGGGAACCTCCCGTGGCGGGTTCCCCGGCCCACAGCCCCATCCCTCTACCCCTGCAGGAGAAGCAGGACCCGCTGAGCCACTTCTACATGGATACTCTGCTAATGACCACACACAACCTGCTCTTCGGAGGCACAGAGACGGTCGGAACCACGCTGCGCCATGCCTTCCTTGTGCTAATGAAGTACCCGGAAGTGCAAGGTGCGCAGGCCCGGGGCGCCCCTCAACACCACTCAGCTCCGCCTCCCAGGCTGGCCCCGCCCACAGGCCCTAGCCTCCCGCCTCCCAGCCCCGCCCACACACCAGGGCCAAGGTCACCGCCTGGCCCGCCCCCTCCAGTCCCCCGCTTTGCAGGCAATCTACTTTGACACTCGGAAGAAGCTGATCCTCACTCATGGCCTTCATGGTCCACCCTGCTGCCTGGACCCAGATCTCTCCTGCCTCATAGTCAGTCTGCTTTCGCAGGCCGCCTTTGATCCGAGTTACATCTGGCCTGAATTACCTCTGACCCGGGCTACATCTGACCCGGCCCACCTCTGACCCTCCTTACACTGGAAGCCCCTGCCAAGGGAGTCCAATCCCGACCTCATTTATGCAATATGACCGACTCACACCGAGCTGTCTACGTCCCACCTCTCCAGTGCTAATTTGAACCCAGACCTCTAGGACAGCGTCCCGTGTTCGACTGAACCCAAACCTCCTGCCTCGCAGCTCTGACCTTGTTCTTTTGAAAACACCGCCCACTCCCTCTCTCCAGGCGGCTATAAGTGGCCTAGTAGTTAAGGAGTTGTTCTGTCAACCTCAAGACAAGCAATTCGAATCCATCGGCTACTCTGGGGAAGAAAAATGGGCAATCTCCTCCCATGTTATTTACCACCTCTGAAAACCCTCAACAGCAATGAGGAATTTTTTTTTTTTTGGTACCCCTCCAGGTAGCGCCAGAGACACACATGCGCGCGCGCGCACACACACACACACACACACACACCCCTTTCCCTCTTCCCAGCCGAGCTGCGCCCCACTGTGGGTGCTGCACTCCGCTTCTAGCCCTGCTTTTCCTCACCCTCAGTCAGCGTGCAGGAGGAGATTGACCGCGTGGTGGGGCGCGCGAGGCTGCCGTCGCTGGATGACCGTGCGGCCATGCCCTACACGGACGCCGTGATCCACGAGGTACAGCGCTTCGCAGACGTCATCCCCATGAACCTGCCGCACCGCGTCATCCGGGACACGGCCTTCCGCGGCTTTCTGCTACCTAAGGTGCGCGAGGCACCTGGCGAGAGACATCTGGCACCTTAGGAAGAGCCATCCCAGGACTTAGTCACTTACAAACGCGAGGATTCCGGGCGCCTGGACTTTGGCAGCTGTCACTTTCAGCCCTAATCACAGCATTTGAGGCCCTCAAACTCTGAGCCTCAGCCCCTTCTCATGACCCCTTCGCGTTTTGTAGTGGGCCGGACCCCATTCTAAATCTCACACTCCTTCCCCATGATAGCGAAATTTCCGAGCCTAAGACTTTATTCCTCATGTCCAGTTATTGTTTGTAGAGACTTTGCTCCATTCCTCCCAAAAAACCCCAAATCTTCCCCCATAAAAGAGTGTGTCCCCAAAAACTGTTATCAGATGAAGCAACACAACTTCTAGCACCCTACAGTCAGAAACCTGGACCTCTGCGCACATTTTCTGGCTCCCTGTTCATGTCTCCCACCAAATTCCCCAGCCTGGCGGAAGGGAACCCTAGTTCTAAACCACCCCGCCCCTCAAGCCTAAAATAAAATAACCCCTCTCTTTCCCACTCTCAGGGCACAGATGTAATCACTCTCCTTAACACCGTGCACTACGACCCTAGCCAGTTCCTGACGCCCCAAAAGTTCAACCCCGAACATTTTCTGGATGCAAATCGGTCCTTCAAGAAGAGCCCTGCCTTCATGCCCTTCTCAGCAGGTAAGGGCAGTGGAAGTGGGAGTCAATGTCTAATTTCTACCTGCCTTCACCATTTTCATTCACTCCTCAAACTGCACTTAATAATCCCTAAGAGAAAAAAAATAATCCCACCCCATCTACCCCTCTCAGTTTAACTCCTCGAAGGGGGGGTGTTTTGGTTGTGTTGGGGTTTTTTTGTTTGGTTGGTTTTTTTTTAGCAAATTGTGGGTTAAATTCTGTGAAGGGCAGCGGAGAAATAGGACAGCCGTGAACTTCGGAATCCGTCACTGTCAATCTCTCCACTAGGTGGCGCAGCTGAGCCGGTTTTAGTTCTTGGCTTTGAACTTGATTGTGCTTTTTCAAAAACTTCCACCACGAACATAGCGTCTCAATTCTCATTTCATTGGGTTATATTCCTAGTAGTGGAATAGCTGGGTCATAACGGTTTCTAGGTTCAGCCTTCTGAAGAAACGCCAAACTGCCTTCCAGAGGAGTTGTATGTACCATTTCACAATCCCACTAATACTGTATGAGAATTCTTATCTCTCCACACCCTCTTCAACATTTATCTATTGCTTGCTGCCCTGCTAAACTTTGCCACTTACCTGGGCTGAGATGGTATCTCATTGCGGTTTTGATTTGCATCTCTCTTATCACCAGTGGTTTTGAGCATTTCTTCATGTGTCCATTGGCAAAAAACAAAAGTTCCATCATTTCTCAGTAGTTGTGCGGAGGAGGGAGCGGGCAGGCGCAGAGGCAGGGGGGAAGGGCAGAGGCGAGGGAGGGGGAGAGAGGAAGGAGGACATAATAATAGGAGCAGTTCACCCCGGTGGCATGGTAGGGTGTGTTTAGGATAGTAACTGAAAATTACCTCAGAAAGGTGAGGCTATCTGGTTCGGTAAGATTTACAGACGCAGAACCTCAATAGAGGGTCCCCAAGAGTCAGAATCCACTCAAAAGCAGTGGGTTAACCTTATGGCAGAAGCCCTGGTGACTCAATGGTTAAGCGTTTGGTTGCTTACCAAGGTTATTGGTTTAAACCAGCAGTCCTTTCGCAGGACAAATGATGTGGCAATGTGCTCCCATAAAGCTTATAACTCTGAAGGGCAGTTCTGCTTTGCTGAGGGGTGGCTATGAGGCAGGGCTGACTTGATACCACACAACCACCACCATAACTGCCTATTGTGGGACAAATGTTGTTTCCCTTAGGACACCTGTAATAAGGATTAGTGCATAAAAGCTGGGTTGTAGGCAGACCCTGGGAATTTGCATCCCAGCTGTGCCACTTCCTAGCTGTGTGACCTCGGAAATATTACTTCACCTTTCTGTGCCAGTTCTAGGAGTGCGTGAAATAATAATGATAATAGTGCCTAGAATACTGTACTGTTGTTATGCGTCTTCGAGTGGGAACTGACCCTGCGTAGCTGACCCTCCAACGAGTTTTCAAAGACAGTAAATCACACTGGAGGAAATTACACAAATCTTTCTCCCATCAAAGCAGCTGATAGAGTCCAACCTCGTGGCTTCAAGTGAGAAGCACAAATTCTTAGCAGCAGAGCTTCGTGAACTGTGGCTAGAAGAGTTAAATCGCTTGCCCAAGAGCACAAAATTGGTAGTGGTAGAGTCAAGAGTTCAAACCCTAAGCGACAGTCACACTTGCATCGTCAGGTCATTTGACTACAGCATTTACATGAGGCCTTTCCCCAGACCTTTACACGGAGGAGTGACAGCCCTTGGAGATTGGCAGTGGGAGGTCTCCGACACCGCTCTCTCTTCCCCTGCACTCTTCCTCCCCACGTAGGGCGCCGCCTGTGCCTGGGCGAGTCGCTGGCACGCATGGAGCTCTTCCTCTACCTCACGGCCATCCTGCAGAGCTTTACGCTGCAGCCGCTGGGGGCGCCCGAGGACATCGACCTGACCCCGCTCAGCTCGGGCCTCGGCAATTTGCCACGGCCCTTCGAGATGTGCCTGCGCGCGCGCTGATGCCCAGGACCTCCTCCCCTTCAGATGTGCCCAACGCAGACTATGGAGCTCGCCCCTCTTCTTGGGTCACTGTCGGCCTCATCCCTCTTGTCATACTGTCTTCCCAGCACCCGCTGCCTTCCATCTTCACTGGACCTGCAACTGCCTCCCACCCCGCCCCAGGCAGAGAAGCAGACCCCTATTTTCTCAAAGACCGTTCCCAGTGATATGCCCTTTCTCGGACTTTTTGGTATTGTTTCCTAATAAACTACCTTTATATAGACTTAAACCTGTCGTAGCTCAATTAAGAGGAGAAGGACTGAGGAATAGGAGGAGGGGAGTGTCTGAGGAGTTCACTCTCTCAATCCGGGCTGTTGCGGTAAGAGAAAGGGCTTTTTGGAGATAGGCTGGAAGGTGAGGGGTGTGAAGATTGAGAAACCAAGACAACACCTAGATAGCGAACAGAGCAAAACTGGGGGAGATGCGGGGCCATGTACAAAGGCAAAGCGGCACGCTGACAGAAAGCAAGAGAATCCAGAACTCAGATACAGTCAAGTAATATATTACACAAAGGGGCACTGGTGGGACAGAGTACCCTCCGTGTTGGTCGGCTAACACAAAGGTCAGTGGTTTAAATGCAACAGGACTGCCAGGCAAAAAAGACGAGACTGTCTGCCACCATAAAGATTGACAGACTCCAAAACCCAATAGCAGGTCCCAGAGAGTCAGAAGGGACCTTACTCTTGGGCAGTGGGAGTGCTTACTATGCCACGGGCAACTCTAATCGCTTTCCTCACTGCTTCATTTTATTCTCCCTGCCAGGTAAATGTAGTCCCTGGGGGAAGCAAATGCTGACTACCAAAATACACACTGCTAACTGGAAGTCTGAAGGTTCTACTCCACCCAGGAGGATCTCAGAAAAAAGTCTCACAAACAAACAAACAAAAAATTAGCTGCTGAAAACTCTATGGAACACAGTTCTACAATGACATAGATGAAGTCACCAGGAGTCAGCCCCACCTGGTACATTGTTGTTGTCATTGTCATGCACCGTTGAGTCAGAAATGGCTCAGAGCTGACTCTCCAGCAGTTAATCGCAAGGGAGGAGATCGCCCATCTTTCTCCCACAGAGCCACTTGCTTTTGAGTTGGCAGCACACCTTACCACTAACCCACCAGAACTACGATGTGAGGCAAAAATACTCTCACATTTCTGCAGAGGAGTCAGTTGTGGCTCTGAGAGGCAAAGTGACTCACAGGAGAGCAGCAATCAGAAAAGGGCAAAGCTGGGATGTGAATGTGAGCACTGTCCTCACAAATCAGAGCCCCAGAGAAAGGGCTAAGACACCCTAGGGGCCAGAGAAAGGCAGAGAGCTACAGAGACTAAGCCATGAAAGGCCAGAGAATGAGAGAGATGAGAAGGAAATATCAAGAAATGACCAAAGGGAGGAATGAAGAAAAGCAGCAGAAAGAAACGAGGGGAAGGAAACAGAGAAAGACTCCTCCACGCCTCATCCTCTCTCTGGATTGTTTCTTTGCCCTCTAATTCCTCCTTTAGGGTTGAGGGCCTCCCAGTCTGAGACCAGACATGACACCTTGACATCCTACTGGTAGCTTTTCTCTGTGGGCGTGCAAGCATCCCAAGCTGCAACCTGCTGGGTTTAGGCAGAATGGAGTTGCATGCTCCCAGCCTTGGGCAGGGGCTGTCTGGGAAACCCTATCCTGAAACAGGGTCTCCAGGCCAGCCAGAAGCTGAGACATGCTCTGCTCAGCCTGGAACCAGCTGGGGTGAGGCTTCTAGGCGGTCTCCACTTGAGGCGTAGGCTCCTTAATCCCCACGCTGTTCCTACCACAGGCCGATCACAGAGTCTGCCCCAGGGCCCAGCCACAGAGATGAAGGGGAAAAGTGAGAGATGGGAGGACACAGAGGTCCTGGGAAAGAAAAACAGAAGGTGGTAAGGGCAAGGAGGATGTACAGAGATGCTGGGGAAAGAGACATGGATAGAGACAGCAGAGAGAAATCCTGACAAGCCAGGACTGGGTGCCAGGCCAAGAGAGAAAGGAGGAGAAATAGATGCTGGAGGGTTGGAGAGAAGACACAGAGAGAAATGCCTGGGAAAATGGAAGCAAAGATTCTGAGACAGAAATTGAAAGATGTACTGAGATGCACAGAGAGAGACAGAGCCAAGAGAAAAATGAGGGGGAATTAGAGAAACAAAGAAGAAGGAACTTAGAGAGACAGAGGTCCCACTAGATGAGAAGAGAAGACAGACAGTCACAGGCATTTAGAGAAAGAGATTTGAGAGGGAAATAAAATGAATTAAAGAGACAGGGCCACAGAGGTAGAAAGGGACAAAGAGTGCTGTGCATTCAACAAATATTTCCCTTTTTTAATAATAATTTTTTTCACTGTGCCATTTTCTTCTGCCCCACACACACACTCTGCAATGCACCCCTCGTTCCAGACTGTTGTTCTGCATATAATGCCTAATCATATATTCCTTTTGGACGGCTCTTCCCATCTTCTGTTCTAATGCAGTGTTCATTATCTATCCATTTTATCCCCATTCTCTCCCCAACATGCACCCCATGTCTGTCCTATTTTATAACAGAGGTGTTATGCAGTGTTTGTCCTTTAGTGATTGATATTTTATTCAGGATAATGTCCTCCAGGCTCCCCTGTGTTGTGTAACATTTTACAACTTCATTGTTTTTCAGTGCTGCATAATATTCCATTATATGAATGTGCCATAGTTTTCTATCCATTTGTTTGTTGATAAACTCAACAACTATTTCTTGAGCACCCACTATGTGCTGTTGTTGAGGACTGTACAGGATAAGGAAAGGTTCAGATATGTTGTTCATAGAATTGCAATAGGTTGTAGTTGACTCAACAGCACCTGACAACAACAACTGTGTGCTAAAGAATCCCCAGGTAGTATAAACTGTTAAGACAATTGAAAAATTGGTAGTTCCAGACCACCTAGAGACACCCTAAAGGTCATCTACTTCTGAAAAATGCCCATTGGAAACCCCGGAACACACAGCTCTACTCTGGCATACATAGGGTTGCCATGAGTTAGAATCAACTCCATCAAACTGTTTTATGTACCATATGTAAAACGGCTGTAGGCATTGGGGAAACAGAAGTGAACAAGGTAGACAATTCCCCTGCCATGGAAGAGGGACCAAGAGAGTACCCCACAGAGCAAAATGAAGTGGAAAGAACTCAGAGTTGAAGAGAAAATTGGAGACCCTATCAAAGAGGACCCATCAGAGAGCTGACTATTGTGTTGCAGAGGGAACGTCTAGGCTGTCCTGCCATGCCCTCACTATCTGTGGGGCCAACACCTCAGAGCAGGGTTCAAAAAAAAATCTCTTCACTAAGTTCCTGGTCTTGCAGTTAAGGAGAGCCATGGGAGAGGCATAGAGAGGCTATCAGACTAAGTGAGACAGACTTGGAAAGCAGGACAGAGATGAGGAGAGAGGAAGGGAGAGATGCAGATGTTGAAAGAGAGGCAGGAGTGCTGAAAAAGAAATAGGCTAAGGGCAGGATACACAGAAAGAAACAGCAAAGGGATCGAGAGGAGAACAAAAAAGCAGAGAAGGACTCAAACAGAGGGAGAGTAAAACAGAGAGATGATGGAAATGGACAGGCAGACCCAGAAACTGAGAAGAAGGAAGACATTGGAAGAGGAAACAAATATAGACTAGAAAGTAAGAAGCATTCCTGGGGCAAGGTCAACCGTGTCTCTTCCTCAGGCCCCCGTCCTGCCAGGCAGGATCAGACAAGGCAGGATAGGCAGAGGAAATATGTTGCTGATTTGCTATATAAAAGCAATAATCAAGTATACTTAATGATAGACATAATCACTTACTTTAACTAAGTACTGTATTTATAGTCTATTGAAATAATTTTTATATGTTGTTGTTATGTACCATTGAGTTGCTTGCAACTCATAGTGACCCAATGTACAACAGCCCTGAAACCTGCTCTATACTGTGCCAATCTCACTGTCTCTGACACACCTACCCTCATTACTCCAGTCACTGAATCAATCTATTTAATCGATGGTCTCCCTCTCTTTCTCCCTTCCTCCACCCTTCCAAAGCAAGAACTGGTCCCTCCTTGCAACATAACCATATATGTCAGACAAAACGTAAGAATCCTTGCCTCCAAGGAGCATCCTGGCTTCACCCTCTCTAGGATGAATCTGCTTGTACTCCTAGAAGTCCATGGTATATTCGACACTCTGCTCCAGCTCAAAGGCATCAATTCTCTTTCTATCCCCTATGGTCATTGTCCAGTTCTCTGATGAATAGCAAGCAATTGTGAAGACTATGGCCTAGATTAGGTGCACCTTAATCTCCAGACTGATGTCGTTGCTCTTCACTACTCTGGAGAGATCCCTAACAGCCAATTTTCCCAGTGCAATTAATCTCTTGATTTCCTGGCTGCTGGTACCAAGAGTGTTGATTGTGGAGCCAAGCAAACTAAATCTGTTAACAGTCTCAATATCTTCACCATCTATCATAATGCTACCAGTTGGGCAGTGATATTTGAGTGATATGGGCCTAAGAAATATAAAGGGAACTCAGTTGGCATCGTTTATTGGGAGTTGCACTACTAACTCAAGGTGGCACTTCTCTATTTTAATCCACCAGCAGCTCTGGGAGAGAAAGATGGGCAATATCCTCCCGTGGGATTTACAGCCTTGGAAAACCCAATTTGGGCCACAGTACTGAGCAATCCGTACTTACTACTCAACTCAGCCTCTCTCCCTCATCCTGGTCCTTTACAGCTGGGAGTGTCTCCTCTAGCCATGCCTAAGGGGCCCGGGAAATAAGGGGTAACTTTGTCATGGACTGGTAAAAATGGAGTGCTCTCTAGGGAGGCTTGGAGGCCTGAAGGAGCAGTCGCATGGGCACAGGGCATTTGGGTCACCTGGCCAGTAAAGAAGGACTCTGAAGGGCATATTGTGTGACGTATCAGGCTGCCAACCAGAAGGCCAGTAATGTGACTACACCAGAGAAAGGTGAGTAGCTTCATTCCATAGAGATTTACAGCCTTGGGAATCTGGTGGAGGGTAGCTAGGAGAGGGCAGTGAGCTGGGGTTTTTTGTTTGGTGTGGTTTGTTGTGGTTATCAGGTGCCATTGAGTCGACTACAACACATAACGACCTATGAATAACAGATCTGAATTCTGCCCTACCCTACACCATCCTCATCTCGGTTGGGCTCTCACCCATTGTTACTCACTGTGTCAGTCCTCTTGAGGGTCTTCCTCCCTTTCTCTGACGCTCCACCTTCCTTAGCATAATGTCTTTTTCTAAGACTTGGCCCCTCCTGCACTGTGCCAAAGCCTACAAGGCAGCTTCACTGTCCCTGCCTTTAAGGAGCACTCTGGTTGCTCTTCCTCCAAGACTTACCTGTTTGATTTTTTTGCAGACAACGGGACATTCAGTACTCTTCTCCAACACCACAACTCAAAGGCATTGATTCTCCTTCTGCCATCCTTATTCATTGTTCAACTTTCCTTTTTTGGTATTGCAGTTTTCTTTTTTTCACTGTTGCACATTTTCTTCCCTCTTCCCCCTCCCTTTGCCTGTAATGTATACCTTGTTCTAGACTGTAATTATACTCCAACTTTCAGATGAAGTTGTATATGAACTGAAAATGTCATGGCTTAGATCAGATGCACTTTAGTCTTTAAACTGATGTCATTACTCTTGAGCACTTTGGAAGGTCCTTGACAGCAGATGTTTCCAATTCAACATGTCTTTGGGTTTCTTGACTACTGATACCAAGGGTGTTGATTGTGATGTTGTTAAGTGCCATTGAGTCATAGCAATCCTATGAACAACAGGTATAAGCCCTGTCCTACCTGTGCCACACTCACAGTCTCTGACACACTTGAGCCCATTGCTGCAGTCACTGTATCAATCCACTGAGTTAAGATTCTTCCTCTCCTTAACTGTCTCTCCACCTTCCCATGCATAATGTCTCTTTCCAAGGAATAGACTCTACTAGCAACATACCCAAAGTATATGAGATGAAGCTTTATTTTTGTCTCCAAGGAACACTCTGGCTGCACCTTCTCCAAGACATATCTGTTTCTTTTGGCAGTCCATGGGATCTTCAGCACTATTCTCCAGCACCACAATTCAAAGGTATCAATTCCTCATCTGCCAACCTTAGTCATGGTCCAGCTTTCAGGTGCACACAAGTTTTGAACAGACCATGGCCTGAACCAGATGATTCTGACATCCTCAATTTGGAGAGATCCTTGACTATAGACTTTTCCAGTGCAATACATCTCCTGATCTTCTGGCTACTGAAGCCAAGTGTATTGATTGTGTATCCAAGTAAGATAAAGTAGTTGACAATTTCAATCTTTTCTCCATCTATCATGAAGGCATTGGCAAATAATAAGGCCCCAGGAATTGATGGGATACTAATTTAAATGTTTCAGATGATAGATGCAGCCCTGAACATGCTCACCCCTCTATGCCAATAAATTTGGAGAACAGTTGCTGGGCCAGCTGACTGGAAGAAATCCCATTTCCAAGACAAATGATCTAAGAGAATGTGGAAATTATCAAACAGTATCATTAATATCTCATGCAATCAAAACATTGATGAAGATCATCCAAAAATGGTTAAAATAGTACATAGAGAATTGCCAGACATTCAAGTTAGATTTAGGAGAGCCCATGGCATAAGGGCTATCATTGCTAATATCAGACAGACTCTGGCTAAAAAGCAAAAGATATCAGAGGAATGTCTATTTGTGCTTTATTGACTATGCAAAGGCATTTGATTGTGTGGATCCTAATGAGTTAAGACTAGCATTGAAAAGAATGGGGATTTCAGAACACTTAATTGTGCTGGTGTTGACTGTAACAGAGACTTGGAAATAAAGATGCCAGCAACTCAGGTGAGGGCATAAATAAGAAAGGGGACATAGAGGTGATTAATACAAGGGAAGAACCATAGGATAGGCACTGAAGTGCCAGGCCAGGTAGCTAAGAGAACTTGAGTGTCCACAGACAGATAGCCCACAGGGTGCCAGGAACCACGATCATGGGGGTAACAGGGGCTCAGATGTGTGTTTCTCATAATCATGGGCACAGAGCACGGAAAAGCCTGAGAGTCCTTTTAGGGGTCTATTTAGAGCAATACTTAATTACACAAGAGATTAATTAATTTTCAAAGGAACAGGGCATAATATTCAGAGGTCATAGCACGACTCAGGTGTGACAGAAAGGTCTCCAAGATGACTCAGGAAGGTGCACCTGTTGGCCAGGTGTATTAACACGAAAATTGCTGGTGTGTGGAAGTTTCAACAGTGCAGGCTGAGGCAGGTACAAAAAGGTTGGGGGGGGGGAAGCCTTGGGGAGTCAAATCCAAGGACTAGCGGGTGGAGGTGGAGACCTGAAGTTGGGGAATCCGTGGAATAAGCTCCTACAGACGCCCACCCCTCCCACATTTACTCCCGCCCCTGCTCCACCCAAGACCCCTGTGAATAAAAATAAAGATGAAGGCACATAGTCCTCATCGAGGACCGTGGGCAGGATGAACGCAGGCCTGGTAGCCCTGCTGCTGCTGTTGCTCCTGGTGATGGCGCTGGTGAGGCGCAGGCAGGGCGCGCGGGGCGCTAAGAGGCGAGGTGCCCTGCCTCCCGGGCCCGCGCCGCTCCCGCTGCTGGGGAACTTGCTGCAGCTGCGCTCTCAGCGCCTGGACTGTGCACTGATGGAGGTAACCCACAGCGCGGGCAAAAACAGACTTCTGAGTTTGTAGGGCAGAGGACTGGAAGTCCAAGTTTCTGGGCTAAGGGCCCCGACTCCGTGGGTCCTGAGGAAGGGTGAGGGGCTCTAACTCCTGAGTGCAGGGGCCGGGGAGGGAGGTCCTGAGAGAAAAGGAGACTGAGTCCACAAAGTAAAATCTCCCAGGCTGGGCTCCCGGATCAAGTAGGGGTGCTGGAACTCTTGGAACCTGAAAGAGGAACCCAAGGCAGGTTTTTGGGGAAAGAGGTCAAATCAAAAACCCAAACTCACTGCCTTCCAGTAAAGTAAAAATCATGGCTACTTTGTAGGACAGAGTAAAACACCCCATAGGGTTTGCAAGGCTGTAAATCTTTACAGAAGCAGCTGTTGGATTTGAACCACCAACCCTTTGGTTAGCAGCAGAGTCCTTTAACCCCTGCACCATCAGGGCTCCTGAAGAGAACACTTACCCACCTCCCACAGTAACCAAGTTGATTCCACTCATAGCAACCCTCCATCACGTTTCTGGGGCTGTAAATCTTTACGGATGCGAATGCCCATCTTTTTCCCACGGAGCTGCTGGTGGATTTGAACAGCCACCTTAGCATCCTCACACGTTACACACGATGCCACCAGGAATCATAAAGACAGCACAACGAGGTCGAATTCCTGGTCTAGAGAAAAGCAGGCTGAAAGTTTGGAAACCTAGATGCCTAGTTCTGAGGATGGAGGAGGCTTGGACCTGGACTTGGGGGCCTAAACTCCTGGACTGAGGAATGGGGAACAGGCCCAGGCCTCCTAGGTTTGAAGGGCTTGGGTGCACCTCTGGGTTCGTGGAGGGAGGGCAGGAGCCCAGAACCCGACCGGCTGAACTCCAGCTTCCTGCAGCTCTCTGGCCGCTGGGGCCCGGTGTTCACCGTGCGGTTAGGCCCACGCCCTGCGGTGGTGCTGTGCGGCTACACGGCGCTGCGGGACGCATTAGTGCTGCAGGCGGACACCTTCTCGGGCCGCGGGGCCATGGCTGTCTTCGAACGCTTCACACGCGGAAACGGTGAGGCCTGAGAAGCGAGAGCTCATGGACTGTGGGCAGGGTTGGACAGGCTGAAGCTTGTTGGGGAACTGTAGCCAACTCTGGCAAAAAAGAGGAGGAGGCTTAAGCAGGTGCGTACAAAATGAGGATAGGGAGGTATGGAGAGGGCAGAAGGAGGGGCCAAGGAGGAAAAAGAGACAACCAAGAGGTCAGTTAAGGAGGAGAGGGAAAAGTTGCCAAGAGGATCCACAAATTGGAGTCCTGGGAAAGGGTGTGGCTACGGACGGGCGTGGCCAACTGGCAAGCCCAGCCCTCTTCTCTACAACGCAGGCATCGTCTTTTCTAATGGTGCGCGCTGGCTGACCCTGCGCAATTTTGCACTTGGAGCCCTGAAGGAGTTCGGGCTAGGAAAGCGGACCATCGAAGAGCGTGTCCTGGAGGAAGCAGCTTGTCTACTTGGTGAATTTCAAGCCACCGTTGGTGCGTCCCAACTGGGAAAGAGGAGGGGGCTGGTGGGGGAATGGCCAGTGGATAGTGGAAGAAAAGTCACCACATCCAGAGCTGAGGACAGAGCTACAGCTTTGTAACCCCATCCTGTCCTCATCCTCAGGAGTCCCTTTCGACCCGAGGCGGCTACTGGACAATGCTGTGTCCAATGTTATCTGTTCGGTGGTCTTTGGGAGTCGCTACGGCTACGGGGACCCGGAGTTCCTGAGGCTCCTGGATCTCTTCAATGACAACTTCCGCATCATGAGTTCCAGATGGGGCGAGGTGAGAAGGATCTCGTCTGTGACAGAGCTCCCGTGTTTTGTGCCAGAGTACAGACCTTTGCATCATTGAGGCAGCAATCTCAGAATGGATATTTCTAGAACCTGAAATAGTCAAGTCTTTAGAGGAAAACAGAGGCTGAGCGACCTTCTCAAAGGTCCTACTGAAATCCTTTCTCCCCAGATGTACAATATTTTCCCTTCTTTCCTGGACTGGCTCCCGGGCCCGCACCATCGAATCTTCCGAAACTTTGCAGAGCTGCGGGTCTTCATCTCTGAGCAGATCCAGCGGCACAGACAGACACGCCAGCCCGGGGAGCCCCGAGATTTTATCGACTGCTTCCTTGACCAGATTGATAAGGTGTGGGCCCCTGCGTACCCCAAGCACTCTCCTCTCCGCCCTTCCATAGGTGTGTGGGCCTCTCGCAGCACCCGTCTCCTTTCACCGCAGGAACCGCAGGACGCAGAGGGTCATTTTCAGGAGGAGACCCTGGTGATGACCACACACAACCTTTTCTTCGGAGGAACGGAGACTACAAGCACCACTCTGCGCTATGGGATTCTCATTCTGCTCAAGTACCCGGAGGTGGCAGGTCTGAGAGCTTGGGTGGCGCGGGATGAAGGGCTGGGGCTCGAGGGTGGTGGGAAGCCTGAGGCGCGGGGCTCATGGCCTCCACCGGCTCCAGCGAAGTTGCAGGCGGAGCTGGATGAGGTGGTGGGTCGAGCCCGCCCCCCGGTTCAGGCCGACCGCGCACACCTGCCCTACACCAACGCGGTGCTTCACGAGATCCAGCGTTTCATCAGCGTGCTGCCACTGGGGCTGCCGCGCGCCCTCACCCGCGACACCCACCTGCGCGGCCACTTCCTGCCCAAGGTGCCCACAGAGCCCCGGGAGGCAGCGCGAGGGCGGGGATGCGAACCCTCATCAATCAGAAAGGCAGCCAGGGGCAACCACTTGAACTACGTTGATTGATGCCCTTGGCCCTGGGGGGCTGGAGGAAAAAGGAAGCTGGGTCCACAGACCCACGCCAGAGCAAACCACAACCTTGTTCACACGCCGCAGGCACTAAAGTGAAGGGGGGGGGGGCACACGTGCTGGGCTACTTGCTGACTCAGTATCAACCTCCCACTAGGGCACCTTCGTGATCCCTCTGCTTGCGTCAGCGCACCGCGATCCCACTCAATTCAAGGACCCGGACAGTTTCAACCCCAGCAACTTCCTGGACGACAAGGGCGAATTCAAAAGCAACGATGCCTTCATGCCTTTTGCCCCAGGTCCATACTGGGGAGGAAGAGGGCCGGTCTGGTCCAGCCTTTAAGTGTGTGAGGTGCTCACAGTGCATCCCTATGTTCTCAGGAAAGCGGATGTGCCTGGGTGCCAGCCTGGCCCGAAGCGAGATCTTCCTCTTCTTTACCGCCATACTCCAGCGGTTCTGTCTCCTCCCTACAGGGAGCCCCGCAGACATCGACCTAACCCCTCAGTGCACTGGGCTGGGCAACGTGCCCCCTGCCTTCCAGCTCCGCGTTGTGGCCCGGTAAAAGAAAACCCCAGCCACCTCAGCTCATCAACCCCCAGGCTTCCTCGGTCCCCATGGTCAATAAAGGTCCTGAACTGCAGATTTGAGGCACTCCTTACAAAGAGGGTGAGGGGAAACACTAAACAAGGTGTGTGCAGCTCTGAGGTAAACTTTATTTCTTTGCTGAATTTCCATACTCATGCTCCTGCAGGCACCTCTTCCCCTGCCAGGCAGTGTCGCCCAGCCAAAAAGGTGCTGTGACCAAGGGGGCTGGGGAGTCACTTCACATTCCAGGCTGGAGGAGTGAGGGGCTTGGGCAAACACCCCACACAAACCTTTGCCAGCAAGAGGCCATGACTCACCCAACCCTCGAGTCCAGCATTCTGGTAGGAGTGCCCACTTCCGGCTCTCCACAGCAGGCAGGGGCTCAAGTAGAAAGGGCAGGACACAGGCCTACCCCTGAGCCCTAAAAATGGCCCCTACCCAGGTCCCAGCCTCAAATCCGACCACCAGTACGGGCCGCAGAGATCCCTCCTTGGTCCTCAGTGATGGGCAGAGCCCACCACACCAGGCAGGATAGAGGCAAAGGTGGAAGCAGCAATGGTGGCCAGGCAGGAGCAGGCACTGGAGACTGGTGAGCTGCCAGCCTAGCAGGGGTCCCCAGGCTGTCCTGAAGTCGGGGTACGCTGTCCCTCCATGCGGCTCCGAGGGTAGTCATTACACGGGAGTGGCCGGCTGTGACGTGGCACTTGGACACCCCTCTGTTCTGATGGTGGGAAAAAGGGCAAGAGATATAGAGGTCAGGGGAGAGGCTAAAGGCCAAGGAAAATCTGGGAAAGGTACCAGAGGACCAGATGAAATGGGGTACCAGGAGAGTAGACTAACAAATAGAGTCAGAGGAGAAGGAAAATGAGAGGAAGACTTACTTATTAAGACAGAGAAGACAGTGAGGTCTGGTGGGGAATGAGTGGAGCAGAAAGGCCAAGGGGGAAAGGGTGGTGTTTGGGAGTAGATACCTAGCTGATATTTGTCTTTGGCTGCGGCCCGCTCCTTGGCATCAAAATACCAGACGGTGATAGCGTACCTGGGGGCCAAAGAAAACCCCGGGGGTGGGGGCAGCTAAAGTCACTTTTCTACCATTACTGCCTCCATATCCACAATGCCAAGACAGCCCACATTCCCACCCAGGTTCCCTCTCAGCCCCTCTTCACTCCCTATTTTTGTAGAGGTGTGAGGAACGGTGCTGACAAAACAGTGCTGGCTCAGGGGAACATAAACCCTGACATTAAAGTCCTACCTGGTGGCATAGGCTGGCTTCACCTGGTGGGGATTCCGCCGGTCAGACCAGAAAACCAGGAGCCGGTCAAAGAGTGGCTCAATGTTGGCTACCACTGGCCGGCCCTCGGGGAAGATCTGCAGCAGGCCGCCATGCACCTGGGGGCAGGCCAGACGATGAGGCAGGTCGCCGATCTTGCAGAAGGCCCTGGCCTTGCACTGCCCGGAGGAGCCCACCAGGGGGCAGGCATCACTCCCTCCCAACACCCAGGCTGTGGCTCTTAAAATGAATGACAACCCAGAGTCTGCATCACCATGGAGATAAGCAGGAAGCTACTAAAGAAGACAGGAAATGGGGGAAGTGTTCATGACAAGGGCCGGTGGAGCCGGGTGGACGGCACCATTTCCTGAAGGTGGGGGAGTGAACTCTAGTCACGGGGAAGGAGGTGCCATAACACAGGAAGGGCCAGCAGATGGCACCACCCTCTGTGCGTTGAGAGGAGAGCGAGAGAACCCAGACTCCCCTTGCGAGTGGTGAAAGGGGTGGAGATGCGATACGCAGCTCTGTGCCCTACCTTGACGTCCCAGTTCTGATTCAGGTAATAGATACAGGTGATGCAACGCCCGTCGCCGTGGGGATTGTCAACGTGCCTCACGTACCCCAGCCCATTGCCTGGGTAACACGCCACCATGGCCTGGCAGAGATGGGAGGGAGGTGGGGGTTACTGGAGCTAAGCATTTCAGTGGAGTAAAAACAAATGTCTCACATGTTCAGCAGGAGGGCTACAAAGCCCTAAGGCCAGGAGTCTTGCTCTTGGCTACAGAGTGGAACCACCTAGAGTTCTTAAAAATCCACCTCAAGGGGAAAAAAGGGGTTTTGATGTTAAGGCCCTACCACCAACCAATAATTCCAACATCCGACTATGTCAGAATTAAAACTGCTGCCTTTGACCACAAGGAATCTGTGGTAAATCAATGATTGATTTGCCTCATACATACGTGTCTGTGTTAATTTTGTGCCATGGACAAACTTAAAGCTGATGGTCCAAGAGGATTTCAGAAGCTGTTAAGTCACACAGGAGATTTGTCTTTCTCCCTCCAAGCAGCAAGTGAATGGGAAATCCCTGGACAGGCTGACATCCAGTGACCCTGTGCAGGCTCATCCGCAGGGTAGGCCTCTGCTGTGTTGTAAAATGAGGCTAACAAACACCTCCTCTGTTTACAGCAGTGGCATTAACCCCTAAGTGGGGTTGGGGGCCCCTAGCAGGGGGCAGCTCTGTTTGACTCATGCTGGTCCTTGGTTCGTTTCCCCTCCTGACAGGTGCCACACCCCGGCCCCTGCAGGTCCATTTCCTTGACACTGACAGAGAGGTGGCTGTGGTGGGCAACAGGGCACTGGTCATTCCCACAAACTCCCAGCTGCCTGAGCTGTGTGGCTTCAGCAAGGTGACTTTACTTTCCAGTCTCAAAGTTGCTTATCCACACAAAGATCTGGCAGCTAGCTACTTCTCATGCTGTGTAAACTGAACAAGCCTGTTCAGTGTCTGAGAAGGCCAAATGTCTGGGATAAGATGTCTGGGAGGGCCGAAAAGACTGAGATGACATTTGTGTTTTAAAGACAAGCCCCACTCTGCCCACCACATAAAGCCACTGAGGGGCTGGGGTGGGGGTGAGTGGTGCCTGCAAGCAAGAGGGACAGTATAAAGGCTCAGGATGGACTCTGCTGGCTGCTGCCTACCCACCCAATACCAACTACATCTGAGCTTTAAGACCTGGCCCAGTAAAACAGCCCAAGAACAACCACAATCAAACCGATGTGTTTGCTGCCAAAGCAGGAGGCTTGCCAAGGTTGACTCAACCCCCACCCAGCTTGCCCCAGACCTCCTTGCAGGCCACTATTACCAGGGTTCCAGCCGCACTGCTCTGCCTTCTACCTGTCACCTACTCCTGTCTGGCACCTGCTCTGAGGCCCAATCCTAGGGCAGTGAGGCTCCTGGATCTCAGATCTGCCAGTACGCAGGGTCCCCCTGCCCCATACCCCTCCCTCAGGGGGCCTTCTTTGCACTGCTCACTTTTCACAGATGGGAGCATAGACTGGGAGGGGGAGGAGACCTGGAATCAGTGAGTCACTCACTGGGATGCCATGTCTTCCCGGCGGGATTCCAAGCTGCAATCATACTTGGCTCTGCATGTGGATGGGATGGTCACACTGCCTTCCCTGTTGCCAACTTAGCCCTGCCACACTGCACCCTACATGCCAGCCAGAGTCCCACCGCTAGCTCCCCAAATGCAAACACAGAAAAATGCAAATTCTGACTATAGGCAATCCAGGTCCAGAGACTGGCACCAGCAATCCCATCTTACTCTGTTCCAGCTGCACCAGCCTCGCCACTGTCCCTGGAGTAGGCCTTTGCACCTGCTGGTCCTTTTGTCTGGAACAGTTTTCCCCAGTCCTCCTTGTTTTTCAGGTCTTGGATCAAAGGTCACCCTTTGCCTTCTTGGAGTGTTCCCACTGAAGGAACCCTGATTTCTCAATGCGTTCTCCCCACTGTGCAATCAGCGAGGACTTGTTTACCAAGCCCTGCTCAGACAGGCAGACCTGGGGGAGTACCTGAGAATGTCTCCCCAGGGCCTGGAAGGACTGTGGGCTGACAGCTCTCTGCTGGATTCCGGGGGCCAAGGCCCACCCCTGTTACCCTCACACCACCATACAGGCTGGAACACCCACAAGGGACATGGACACAGCCATGAAGGCTGGGCTCAGAAACAAGAACCTGCCCGACTCCCTCACATACTGGGGGGAGGGAGAACAACCTCAGGCCCCAAGAAAACACCTACTTCCTGCTCCAGACAAGGGAAAGTCTCAGCCCTCTGGGGCATCAGGACAAGGACAACTGAGGGCTGAAAGGTAGTGTTGGCATGGTTCCTAGCCTAAGGCAAGGGGAGTGGCAGCATCATAACCAGGAGATGAAAGAGTTAAAAGGCTATGAAATGTCACCCAAATCACACAAAAAAAGTGTAAAAGGGGAGGTCTGATCACAGTTCCACCCAAACATACACATATACACAACTCCCCAGTCAAAAGCCAGGACTGAGCAGGCCCCTCCTCCATCCAAGGTGCTCTTGGAAAGGCAAACTAGGTTAGCCTGGCCATTCCTGGGGTCCCCTCTGGTAGTCCTTTATGCTACTTGATGCTAATCACCTCTCTCTTATGTACAGGGGCTCTGGGGAAAAGCAGGACTCAGGACCACCACAAGGCAGGCTGCTGCTGGTCCTTGTCACAAACCAGTGACCCATGCTCCCACCACCGAGAGGCTGAGGTGTGAATCCAGATGTTGCCTTTTGAAGGCAGGGCAGCCTGGAGCTGTTGTCTCATAGGACAGGGGACCGTCAGAGAACTCTAGTGACTGCAGGGGCTTCTCCCCTCAATACCTTGGTGCTGCCTGGCCTGTTCTTACCTCTCTAAAGCAGTAGGAGTCACCTTACTGTCTCATAGGACAGTCAAGAGTTTCAGTGACCTGGGCTGGCTCCTCCCCTCAATTCCTTAGTACTGCAGTGATCAGTTCTTGGCTCCCCAGGACAGTGTCACCAAAGGCTAAGATGTTGCAGCACCCTCCATCCTAACATCGCAGGTGAGAACATCAAAGGAGAGGAGACATACTTCATCTGCCCTCCTGAGCCTCCTTCCTCACACTCTATGGACTCGCTGGGGGCTTACCCCTGCTGTCACTCTGTAGATGAGCAAACCAAGGGCCTGCGACCCCAAGGTGAAGATGCTGAGCACTGGCTGGCCAGAGACACTCCCTCTGATCTCTCCTGCCCAGGAACTAAGCCCAGGGAGGGGCAGGTTCTGCAGCTATCATATAACGGGAGGGAGAGGGAAGTAGGACAAGTTCCAGCTGGGGTGGGGAGGAAGCAGGCCTTGGCCCCAGGGGAGCCCTGGTCCCAGAGCCAGCTCCAGCCCAAGAGTGAAGCTGAGTAGAGGCAGAACCCAAGATGGGGTCCAAGCAGGAGGAACGTGGTATATAGGCCGGGCATCGCTGGAAGTGCAGTGGGCCTGCCTGCAGGGCCTTCCCAGCACCACCAAGCTCTGGACACAGGCCAGGTCCCTCACACCCCTCCACATAAAGAGAATGGTCACATCAGCAAGACGGAAGGCCCACAGACCACTGTGTCTTATACGGGTCTCCTGATCCCAGCTGGAGCCCGTGAGGGCTTGGCTATTGCCTGCAAACTTCAATCGAACAAGAATTTTTTTTTTTTCTTAAGAAAAAGTCTGTGGCTTTTGGCAGATTCTCAAAGGACCCGGGTTCAAAAACAGAGATTAAGATTCACTGGTCTAAACGAAAAGAAAGAAGAGCCAAGAAGAGCTACACAGGGGCAGAGGGTCAAAGGAACAGACACAAAAGGCAGGAAGGATGAGGACATGGGCATCTGAGACCAGAAAGGTTAAGAACCAAATGATAAACAGGGCGGAAAAGGTAGGCAGATTTGGGAAGGAAAGGCAGAAGAGTTGGGGACAGGACCTCCACGTCAGCAAGCACATGGCTGCCAGGGCCACAAACAGAAACGTGTCCTTGACAGAGGCCACAGTGTCCCAAGCAGGGCTTCAGGCAGCCCAGGGCCAGGCAGGTGGGCAGCAGCTCCTCCCTCAGCCCAGCACTTAACTCAGGCAGCTACAGCCCTACCACTTACCCCCTTTTGGGGCTCAGGCCCAAGTGGAAGAGGAATGGGCAACGTAGAGCCAGACAGGGGGACACACAAAGGGAGGAAGGGAAGGGGACAAAAGGACAGGGACAGAAGCATATGGCTGACTACTGACTTCTGACTCTAGGGCCCACGAATCCTACGAAAGCCTGTGCACAGGTGGACTCTGAACGTCCATAACTCTCACCAGGTTCTTCAAGGGGATCTCATCAATGTCCAGAACCACTTGGGCTCTGGATCAAAGCCCCAGTTTAAAGATGGGGAAACTGAAGCCCGCTGGGAGGAAGACACATAGACTCTGAGAATCCCCACAGGGGAGAGAGCCCACAAGTTACCCCTACTGTCCCTTCCAAGGGCTTCTCAAACCTGTGTGACCCCGGAAGTCTCCATCCCAAACCTCTCATGCACAGCGGTGTCTAGCACACCCACGTGGCTCTCCGCAGCCCCTCCAGAGGCTCACCTTGGTGCGCCCATTGATGAAGTAGCTACCCAGCCGCCCGGCGCAGTGCCGGATCACCTCATCCACTTGTGCCATGAGGGCACCAATGTTCTCGCAGCCTGGCTCATGGCCTTCCACCCAGGTAATCTGGTCCCCACGGATGCTTTTTGGCGAAATGGCCCGCTGGCTCACAAGCTGTCCGTCGCACAGGTGCCCACCTCGGTTCAGAGCTTCCACCTCGGCCAGCACGCGCCCACACATCGCATCCCCTAGGAAGTGGTCCTTGACACAGATGCCATAGTACCGCAAGCAGGGCACGATGTAGTCCAGGGCCAGGCGCTCAGGCGGGATGGGCCCTTCCTCCTCTCTCAGTCCAGCACTCGCCTCGCCACTGCCACTGTCACTGCCGCTGGCCCCATCCCCCTCTTCCTGGGCCTCTTGGTGCACCTGCCTGTCCCAGGGCCGTTTGCTGGGTTCCAGGGCATCCTCAGCATCCTCGCCGTCCTCTGCCAACTTCCGCTTGGGGACTTCGGGCCGGGCACCCTGCGCTTCCAGTCGCTCACAGCCCTTGGTGACCAGTGCCGCCGCACCCTCACTCTGAAGTGGACGCAGCTCCCCACCACCCTGCCGAGTCGAGCCCTCCTTCACAGGGCTGGTGGTGGTAAAGGTGGCTGTGGCACTGGGACTCCCACTGCCTGCAGACGCCTCCTCAGGTGCTCCTGGACAGTGACACGAGGGCAGCAGAGGACTGGGCACGCAACTCTCCACCCCCATCCTAACCCGGCCCAGCTCAGAGGACTCTGAGGCAGATGCTGGCAACTGAGAGCGAGCCTGACTCAGGGGCTGCGACGGGCACGGCCTGTCCATGGCAGCTGCGTCTTCATCCCCCGGGTATGGCAGACACGGCCCAGGCCCATGGTGCCACTCTCCTCCACCACCTCCTCCTCCTCCACGGATGCAGCTGGAGGCCCAGGGCAGCTGGGCTGGGTCAGGATGAGGCAAGGCAGGTGACAGGGCTTCTTCTGGTGCCCTCCAGGTGCTTGCTGGTCCCCAATCCTCAGCTGTCCCTAGAAGCTTGGGAGGGGACCAATCAGAGTGGCTGGTGGAAGAGGGGGGGAAAAAGGAAGTTCATTAGAGACTACAGACAGGCAGTCCTACTGAGGAAGGAGCAGTAGGGAGAGTGAAAAATGAGGAGTCCCGGGCTCTGAGAATTTGGGGACAGGGGAATAGCTGACAATCAAGACAAGAGGAGGTCTGGGAAGGCTGCTGGATGAGAGTTTGAGTAGGTGACCCCAAGTCTGAGGCCCAGTACAGGGACCTGGCGCAGTATCCTGGGACCCAGAAGAGGGAGGGGATCTGAGAAATGGTGGGCGGGTGAGGAGTGGGCGGGCTGGAAACAGGAAGGATCCACCTGACGGTTCCATCTAGACACAGGTAGGACTGGGGGGGGGGGTCCCCAGAGAGGAACAGAGGGTATGGAAGTCCAGAGAGGGAGAGAAGTAGGGGTGTCGCGACTCAAACAAAGGGCATCAGGGGCCGAGGGACAGAAAAACAGACCAGTGGGAAGCTTGGGGGCTGGGCTTAGTTTGCCAGACGGAACGGGGTGGAGGGGTCGACCCGAGTCCAATAGGAGGAAGCCCGTACGGGCAGACAGAGACTCTGACGGAAGGGAGGTCCGGAGACAGACGGACCAACGGAAGGGGGCCTCGGGAGAAGGATGCATAGCGACGGAGGGAGGGGCGGGGGGAATTCACGCACCCTGGGCCAGGAGAGGGGGTAACCGGCACCCTGCTCCCAACTCTGCTGCCCGGGGGTCTGGAGGCCCAGAAGGGGCAGCGGACAGCGGGGACAGGGCTGGGGAGGCACTCGGACCCTGCTCGCCCTCCGCTGCTGCGGTCTCTCGGCTCCCCGCTCCCTCAACCGCCAGCACCCAGCGTAGGCCCCACCCTCGCACTCCCCTCCCCGAGGTCCCGGAGGTCCGCCACGGCGCGCCCCCGTACCCCTGCCGCCTCCCAACAGCTCCAGAGCTCCAGCCCCTCCCCTTCCAGTACCCGCCCCGACCCCTGGCCCCTCACCAGGCTTTTTCCTCCGGCCGCGGCTCCTCCGTTTATGCCAGCTGCCCAGCGCCGCGCACGCCATGCCCCGCCCCCACTACCGTGACGCCCCGCCCCCCGCCTCGCCCGGCGGGCACGTGACGTGCCGGCCAAGCAGCGGGCGCATGCGCAGGCACTACGGGGCGGGAGGACCCGGAGGTATAACACCTTGTACCTAGAGCAAGACGTCCCCCGCTTGATCTTGTTGTGAGGTGCCATCGAGCAGACTACCACTCATGGAGACCCTATGAACAACATAGCCGAGCCTTGTCCTGTACTGTCCCATCCTCATCTTCTCTACCACACTTGACCTCACTGTCAAAGGTCCCTGTGTCAAGCCATCTCGTTGAGGCTCTTCGCCAACCCTCTACATTTTCTAGTGTGATGTCCACTTAAAGACTGAAACCACCTTAGTGATGTGCCCAAAGTATGCACGACAAAAGTTAGCTCTTCTTCCCTCTAAAAAGCATCCTGGCTGCACTGTCTCTAAGGCATAGTAGTTCTCTTGGCAGTCCAAGAAATATTTAGTACTCTGCAACAGCCCACAACTCAAAGGCTTGGATTCTTCTGTCCTCTTTATTCACTGTCCAACTCTCAGATATAGGAAGTAATTGAAAACCATGGCTTGGATCAGGTGCAGCTTAGTTTAAAACCAGTATGTCTGCTCTTCAGCACTTTGGAGAGGTCCCTGACGGCAGACTTTCTCAGTGCAACATGCTTTTTGATTTCCTGACAGCTGGGTTGTTGATCCTGGACCCAAGTAAGATGAAATCACTGACAATTTCTATCTTTTCCCCATCTATCATGATGTTCCCCATTGATCCAATGATGAGGATTTTTTTGTTTGTTTTCATGATGTTGAGATGTAATCCATACTGAAGACTGTAGTCCTTGATATTCTGCAGCAAGTGTTTCAATTCCTCCTCACTTTCAACAAGCAAGGTTGTGCCATCCACATAATGTAGGCTGTTGATGAGTCTTCCTCTAATCCTGATGCCATATTCTTCTTTATGAAGTCCAACTTCTCAAATTATTTTCTTGTCATAGAGATTGAAGAGGTATGGAGAAAGGATACAGCCCTGATGCACACGTTTGTTGGTTTTAAACTATACCATGCTCCCTTGTTCTGTCCACTAAACAGCTTCTTAGTCCAAGTATAGGTTTCACATGAACACAATCAAGTGTTCTGGGATTCTCATTATTCTCAACAAGTAGTCACAAGTGGTTTTGATCCACAGTTAAATTACTTTGCACGGCTGATAAAACACAAGTAGACATCTATGAGTACTCTCTGTTTTCAGCTAAGCGCCATCTGGCATCAGCCATGATATCCCTGATGTTATGGCCCAACATCCTTGGTGCTTCTAAATCCAGCCTGAATCTCTGGAAATTCTCTGTTAATATACTGTTGTAGCCACTTAATCTTCAGTAAGATTTTGTTTGCATGTGGTATTAATGACATTTTTTTGTGATTTCCACATTTTGTTAGATATCTTTTTTGGGGGAGGGGATGGGAACAAACACAGACTTCTTCCAGGCTGTTGGCCAAGTAGCTGTCTTACAAATCTCTTGGCAAAGCCTGGTTGAGCATATGTAGGGCTGCATTCATTTGTGGAAACATGTCAATTGTTATTCCATCAAATCCTGGGGCCATATTTTTTACCAACTCCTTCAGTGCAGCTTGGGCTTCTTCCTTCATCACCACTGGTTTGTGATCATAAGCTAGTTCCGGAAATGATTCCATATTATCCAATTCCTCTTAGCTACAATGACTCCGTGTATTCATTTCATCTTCTTATGACGTTTCCTGGATCATTCAGGGGTTTGCCTATGGTATCCTTGAGTATTGCACTTTGAAGCTTGAATTTGTTTTTCAGTTCAGATGGGCTGCATCAAGGGCAGCTGAGGCCACCTGTGTGCCCTCTTTACTGGGAGCAGCCCAATAGGCAGTAGGTTTGACCAAGGTCTGAACCATCCTTTCTGGGAAAAGCCACTAGGCATGGCCAGAGCCTGCTTAATATCTGCTTGTTTGATGGTTTTTATGGTTTGCTATTAAGGGTATTCTCATTACTGGGCCAACTGACAGCATCATGTTAATGGTGAAGAGATTGAGATTGTTAAGAGCTTCAGCTTGCTTGGCTTTACAGACATCACTCTTGGTACCAGCAGCCAGGAAATCAAAAGATTAATTGTATTGGAAAATTTGCTGTCAAGAACCTCTCCAGATGTATCTGATGAGTAGAAGTTGTATTTTTTTATTTTATTATTTTGTGTGTGTATACTGTCAAATCAGATCTGACTGGTACAGGAGGAGATTGTCCCTCCTTCTCCAGCAGAGCATCTGGTGGATTTTAACCACTCACCTCTGGGATTGCAGTGCAGCTTCTTGCCACTAGGCCACCAGAGCTCGCCTGAAGTTGTATTTAATGAGTAAAATTTGTGCTGTATCTGATGAGTAGAATTTATATTTAATGAGTAAAATTTGTGCTGTATCTGATGAGTAGAAGTTGTATTAATGAGTAAAATTTGTACTATTTCTGATGAGTGAAAGTTATATTTGATGAGTAAAATTTGTACTGTATCTGAGGGGGGGAAAAAAGAACCTCTCCAGCGTACTGAAGAACAATGATGTCAGTCTAGAAACGAAGGTGCACCTGATCCAGGCCATGGTCTTCACAATTACTTGCTATGTAACTATGTCAGAGAATTAGACAATGACTAAGGATGATAGACAAAGAATGAATGCCTTTGAGTTGTGGTGCTGGAAAAAAGCATTGCATATACCATTGACTGCTAGAACAAACAAGTTTGTCCTGGGAAGGGAGAAACCAGGCTGCTCTTTGGAAGCAAGGACTTTTTTAAAAAATTAATTAATTTATTTAATTTTCACATACTGTAGAATTGGATCTGACTGACACAGGAAAAGACTGCCCCTCCTTCTCCAGCAGAGTATCTGGTGGATTTAAACTGTGAGCCTTCGGGATTGCAGTGCAGCTTCTTTGCACCAGAGCTCCCTGGAAGCAAGGATTTTGAAGCTTTGTCTAACATATTTTGGTCATCTTGCAAGGAGGGACCGGTCTTTGAACATCATGTTTGGGAGGGTAAAGGGACAGAAAAAGACAGGGAAGACCTTGGATGACTGGGATAAGGGGAGGTAGGTGTGTCAGAGACAAACAGATGGCTCAGGATAGAGCAGGGTTCAGAGCTGTTGTACACAGGGTTGCTATGAGTTGCAAGCGACTTGATGGCACATAACAACAGCAAACATTAGGGGTACAAGGCAGCTCTGGTGCCCAGTGGTAAGAAGCTGTGCTGCAATCCTGAAGGCACAGGGTTTGAATCCACCAGCTACTCCACAGGAGAAGGATGCACAGTTTCCTCTCATGTGATTAACTGCCTCTAAATATTTGCTGGAGGGTCAGTTATAGATTGGTTGCTGACTTGACGGTACACAACAACAACAACAATCGAGAGTACATTTATCTACTAGGTTGCTGTATTGGGGAAGGGACTTGCATTGAGCTGCTTACTTTATAGTTTATATTATGTATACGCTTGTCTGAATCAGACAATCATATAATCTACTGCACTAGAAATGAAAAGGTGAGGAAAAATAGAGTCACATTCATAGTCAAAAAGACCATTTCTAGATCCATCCTGAAATAAAATGTAGTGAGTGACAGATATCCATACACATACAAGAAAGATTTTAATCATTCAAATATATGCACCAACAACCAGAGCCAAAGAGGAGGAAGTAGAAGATTTCTACTAGCTTTTGCAGTCTGAAATCAATCAAACGTGCAACTAAGATTCATTAATAATAACTGGTGACTGGGAAACAAAGTTGGGAACAAAGAAGGATCAGATCAGCAGTCAGAAAATATGGGATTGGTGACAGAAATGAGGCTGGAGATAGAATGATCGAATTTTGTACAATCAATGAATTATTCATTACAAATACCTTTTGTTAAAAACACATAGACCTCATCGGCTGGCCTTCACAGGAATCAGATTGACTACATTTGTGAGAAGAATCATTGGAAAAGCTCAGTATCAGCTGTAAAAGCTAGACTATGTACTGATTGTGGAACATGCCATTAACGACTCACATGCATGTTCCAACCGAAGCAAAAAGGTCAAAGAAGAAATCAAGAGTGATTTTAAAAAAATACCTAGAGTGAAATAAAAGTACATCAAACCAAAACTGATGGGATAGAGTTAAGGCAGGCCTGAGGAAATTCTATAACAATAGAGGTTTACATTTTAAAAAATAATTTTCAAATAAATAACTACAACTTGAGGAACTAGAAGAAGAGAAAACTAAATCTAAAGCTACTAGAAGAAATATAAAGAGCAGTGCACAGAGAAGTGAAGCAGAATGTAAAAAATTAAAAATACAAAAGTTTGTTCTTTGAAAAGATTAGTAACATGCTTGCTAGACTGAAAATATCTGACAAAATCAAATAACAAAAATAAGAGATGAAAAGAGAAACAATACAACTGACTTAGTTGAAGTAAAGAGGACCATAATGATAATAGCAACAACTGGTCTCCAACAGAATGGATAACTGATCAAATAGACAAATCACTAGAAACACAATCTACAAGGGACTTATATCTAGAATTTATAGAATACTTGAGCTCCACAACAAGATGAAGGTAAACAACCCAATTGCAAAATGAGCACAGGATATGAACAGACACTTCACCAAAGACATTCAGATGGCGACCAGACCCAGGAAGAAATGTTAAAAATCCCTAACTCTAAGAGAGATGCAAAGAAAACAGCTATGAGATACCATCTCACCCCAGAAAGAATACCAAAATTTAACAGAACAGCAAACAACAAATGTTGGTGAGGTTGTGGAGAAAATGGAACCTTTATTCACTGTTGGTAGGAGTGTAAAATGGTGCAACCACTATGGAAAGCAATATGGCACTTTCTCAAAAAGTTGGAAATAGAAATACCATTTAACCCAGCAATTCCTCTACTGGGAATATACCCTAAATAAACCATAACAGTCACCCAAGCAGATATATGCACACCCATGTTTATTGCCGCTTTGTGCACAATAGCAAAGAGTTGGAAACAACCTAAATGCCCATCAGCAAACGAATGGATAGAGAAGCTCTAGTGTATTCACATGATGGAATATTATACAGCACTGAAAATCAAAGAACTAATGAAATATTATACAAAATGGGTGACCATGGAGGATATTATGCTGAGTGAAATATCTCAGTCACAAAAAGACAAATACTGCATAATGCCACTGTTGTAGAACAGGACTGATAAGGAGCTTGGGATAAACAGAAAAGAGGGGACAAATAATATGCACAGCATTGAAAGAGATGAGGGAGAGAAGTTAATAAAAGGAATATATGATTAGGTATTATTGGCATTACAAGAGTCCAGAATAAGAGTTGCATAGTAAAGTTGTTGGTGGGGGGTGAGGGGAGACTGTATTAACAATGAAAGATTTTTTCCAAAGAAAAAAGTGAACTGGGGGGTAAGGGGGACAGGAAGGAAAATGTGCAACAATGAATGAATGGAAATCCAAGTTCTTTATAAACTTTCATTAAAGTCTAAAATATATAAATGAAAAAGCTTTATTTGACAAATTTCTTTGTTCTTATGGCAGTCCATAGGATGTTCACACTCATCTCCAACACCACAGCTCAAGGCATCAATTCTTCTTCTGTCATCCTTATTCTTTGTCCAGCTCTCAGATACATAACAAGTGATCAGAAAGACCATGGCCTGAGTGAGATATACATACCTTAATCCTCAAAGTGACATCGTTACTCCTCAATTACTTAGAGATGTCCCTAACTGCAGACTTTCCCAGTGCAATACATCTCCTGATTTCCTGACTGCTGGAACCAAAGGTGTTAACTGATGATCCAAGTTGGTGAAGTTGTTGACAGTTTCAGTCTTTTCTCCATCCATCATGATGTTGCCTATCAGTCCAGTGGTAAGAATCTTTGTTTTCTTGACATTGAGATGCAATCCATATTGAAGACTGTATTCCTTAATCTTGTGCAATAGGTGCTTCAAGTCCTCCTCACTTTTAGCAAGCAAGGTTGTGTCATCTGCATAATGCAACTTATTGATGACTTTCCCTCCAATCCAGATACCACATTCCTCCACAGAGTCCACCTCTCGAATAATTTGCTCAGCATACAGATTGAATAGGTATGGAGAGAGAATACAATCCTGAAGAACTCCCTTCTTAATTTTGAACCATGTAGTGTTCCCTTGCTCTGTTCACACAACCACCTCCTGGTCTAGCTATAGGTTTCGCATGAGTATAATTAAATGTTCTGGGATTCACATTCTTCTCAGTGTTAGCCATAATTTGTTATTATTTACACAATCAAATTCCTCTGCATAGTAAATAAAGCACAAATAGACATTCTTCTGGTATTCTTAACTCTCAGTCAGGATCCATCTGACATCAGCAATTATATCCCTGGTGCCACAGCTCTTCTAAATTCTGCTTGAACTTTTGGCAGTTGCCTATCTACTGTCAGACAACTCTCCTCAAATTTCCTGACATAGATAGACTGGTGAGCACATCCAAGGCTGCGTCTGTTAATTCAAACAAATAAATTGATATTTCATCAATTCCTGAGGCCTTACTTTTTTAATTAAATTTTATTAATTTTACTGAACATTTACAGAGATTTTGGGTTTTCATTCATTCATTGTTGCACTATTCTCTACCCTCCCCCCCAGTTCGTTCTTTTTTCCCCCCTTGAAAGTCTGTTTTAATTGTCCCATTGCCACAGTGCTTGTCAAAGCCAGTTCTGATTAATCTCCTTTGTCAGTGTGTCCTTTGCCATTCCCTATCACTCCTCCCTGAGAG
>NW_006400052.1:1025166-1027117 GCF_000299155.1 Elephantulus edwardii | reverse complement strand
TGATCTCCGGATTCTCAATTCTATTCCATTGATCTATGTGTCTGTCATTGTACCAGTACCATGCTGTCTTTACCACTACGGCAGTGTAGTAGGATTTGAAGTCAGGGAGTGAGATACCTCCTACCATTCTTCTATTGAGGCCTTATTTTTTGCCAATGTCTTCAATGCAGCTACCATTTCTTCCTTCATTATCGTTGGCTCCTACTTATATGGTACTTCCTGAAATCATTCAGTGTAAATCAGCTCTTTTTAGCACAGTGTTCCTGTGTATTCCCTCTCAATCATTCAATACATTGCCTATAGCATCTTTCAATATTGCGACTTGAGGCTTAAATTCAGTTTTCCGTTCTCTCAGCTTGAGAAATGCAGAGTGAGTTCTTCCCTCTTTATTCTCCAATTCCAACTTTCTGTACATTCCATTATAATACTTTGCCTTGTCCTATTGAGCTGCCCTTTGAAATCTTCAGCTCTTTCACTTGAGCATGTGTTATCTTTGTTTTTGTTTGTTTTCTCTGTTTTGACATCTCAACAGCGAGTGCAATTTTAAAGTCTCTTCTGACATCCTGGGGTTTTTTTTTCCTTTCTCGTCTGACTTTATAATGACCTTTTGCTTTCTTCATGGATGATATCCTTGGTATCATCCCATAATTCATCTAGTCTTCGATCCTTGGTGTTCAATGCCTCAAACCTATTTTTTAAATGATCTTGAGAAAAAGGATTAACATGCCTTTGGCAAGAAATTTACTACATCCTTCCATGGAGGATGAGAAGAAAAAGTATAAAAAGAAACAGCTTGTTCGGAGCCCAAATTCTTATTTTATGGATGTAAAATGTCCAGGTTGCTATGGATGACCACAGTTTTCAGCCATGCTCAGAGAGTGGTTCTTTGTGTAGATTGTTTAACAGTGTTGCGTCAACCCACAGGAGAAAAAGCCGGACTCACAGAAGGTTGTTCACACAGAAGAATGCTCTTTACAACTTCCTGAATTTCTCTTCAGTCACAGAAAGCCTAACCAATCAGTACTTCTTGGTTAATCTACCAACATAATAAACATTTTCGTTTTTGGTGAAGTTTGTGTCACTTATTTCTTTTTGTGTCAGTTTTTTCAGTAAAGTTTTTATTATGGGGGGAAGATGATCTTGAAATTCAGATGAGATATATTCAAGATCATAAGATTTATTTTTATTTTATTCAGCCTCAATTTGAACTTACACATGAGTGGCCTTGTTTTGACTGCCAATATTGAACTTCTCCAAGGTTCCTTCCACAAATGTAGTCAATCTGATTCCTATGCAGCCCATCAGGTTTTATCATGTGTAAATTTGTCATTTGTGTCTTTTAAAAAATACATTTGCAACGGGAGCTCTGGTGGACTAGTGGCAAGAAGCTGCACTGCAATCCCAGAGGTATGTGGTTCAAATCCACCAGATGCTCTGCTGGAGGAGGGGCAATCTCCTCCTGTACCAGTCAGATCCGATCTGACGGTACAAACACAAAAAAATAATAAAACTTTAAAAAGTTTTCTAAAAATGTATTTGCAGTGAATAAATCATTGAGAATACAAAATTCTATCATTCTATTTCCAGCTTATTTCTATCACCAAGCCTGTATTTTCCAAATACTATTCCTTCTTCACTGCTTCCAACTTTTGCATTCCAGTCACTAATTATCATTAACACATCTTGATTTCATGTTCAGTCAATTTCAGACTGCAAGATTTGATAAAAATTCTCATTATTTATGCTTTGAAGCATAAATAAGTACACAACAGAAACAACATTTAAAAATACATATATTTCTGTAATGTTGTTGTTGTTATTGTTATGTGCCATCGAGTCGCTTGTGACTCATAGGAGCCCTAAACACCGTTCTATCCTGTGCCAAACTCGTGGTCTCAAACACACTCATTCCCACCACTCTACTCACAGAATCAATCCATCTCATCGAGGG
>NW_006400052.1:1021142-1023853 GCF_000299155.1 Elephantulus edwardii | reverse complement strand
TTGCTCATGTGTTATTTCATGTAATTCCTCTGTGTCAGCCAATTCCTTCTGATACAGTGACTCTGTGTACTCCTTCCATCTTCTTTTGATATTTCCTGGATCATTCAACATTCTACCCAAACTATCTTTAAGTATTGCCACCCGTGGCTTGAATTTGTTTTTCAACTCCTTCAGCTTAAGAAACTTTGAGCGAGTCCAGCCCTTTTGATTTTCTGACTCTAGCTCTCTGCACATTTCATTATGGTATCTTGCTTTGACGTCCTAAGCTGCCTTTTGAAATTTTCTGTTCAGCTCTTTGATTTCTTGATTTCTTCCTTTAGCTTTGGCTTCTCAGTGCTCTAATGCAATACTCAGAGCCTCATCTGACATCCATCTTGGTCTTTTCTTCAGCCTTTGTAATGATCTTTTGGATCTTCATGGACAATTTTCTTGATATCCTCCCAGAGCTCATTTGGATGTGAGTATGTACTACTACATGCATATATATTTGTATACATATGTGTGTGTGTGTGTGTGTGTGTATATATATAAGAATATGCATGTTGTTATCATGTGCTGCCAAGTTGACTGTTATTCATAGCATCCCTACGAAAAATAGAACTGTACCCTGCCCAATTTTGTGCCATCCTCACCATCTTTGATATTTTCCTTGGGCAGCAACCAAAATTTTATCTGTGGAAACTCGCCTCTGAAAATTGCAACAAAAAATCATAGGAAATGATAAAATAGACAAATTTCTCATAGCAAGATGATTTAAACAAATTTTTTTCTTCTTTTAATTGAGATGTCAATGAAAGTTTATAGAGAACTTGGTTTTCCACTCATTCATTGTCGCACATTTTCCTTCCTGTCCACCCCCCACCCCCAGTTCGTTTTTCTCTTTGGGAAAAAAAATTCTTTAATTGCTGTACAATTCTCCGCCCCATCCCAGTCCACTTTACTATCCTTAACATTTTTAACACTCTCTTTGCACGCCCTTGCTTTTCCACATTCAAACAACAAAACTGTGCAAAACTACAAACACAGAATAAAGACCAGAGGATGTTATGTTGCAAAGTCTTAGTATCTACTCTAAGCTGCTTGTCTTCACTGAGACCTTCCCTGAAAAGAGGTGAGTCCATTGAAGAAAGTGGATGGTCCTGGAACATCACCCCTGCTTCACTCGCTGCCAAGTTCAATGGACTCGAGCCGTACAGAGATGGCACCTCCCTTGTAGCTGCCCCACTTCCTCTTGGTTTTCTCATGCCAGAAGAATTTGCCTTTGGTGGACTTCAGAGCCTGTTTGGCTCATTCCTCCTAGTCTCCAGCTGCACCTCACTTGGCAACAAAGGAATTGTCTGCCACTCGTGCATCTACCTCAATCTCCTCTTCTCCGACTCTTCAGAATGCGATGACGCCCTTTTCTTAGTTTTCTTCCTTTTGGGAAATGTGTTGGTGGTCTGGAGCTTCTGCTTTTTGACCTGAGGAGTGCTTGTCTCCTTCGCAGCCTCATTTTGCTTCCATTTCTTTCCTGGTTTGGAAACTGCCACTGCTCTCTCTCTCTCTCTCTATCTCTCTCTTCACCTGCTTTTCCGCTCTGGGTAGTCAGTGCAGGGGTACCACTGGCCTTAGGGGTTTGGGACTTCTGAGAAGCTTTTCCTTTGGCCTTCACCTCCTCCTCCTTGCTAGAGTCATCAGAGGAAGAACTAGAGTTGCTCTCAGCCTCTACTTTCCTTTTGGAGGCTGGCTTGGGCTGCGTTACAGCTGCTGCTGCTGCTGCTGCCCTCTGTGACATTGTTTTAACTTGGGGATTAGAAATCTTCTCCTCTTCCTCCTCCTCACTGCTGGAACTGTCAGAACCAGAACTGTTATCCTCACCTCCTGAGGAGCCTGTGTGACAGGCAGAGATGAAGCCGCTCGGGCTGTCACCTTGGACTTAGGGGTGGCCCCAGTCTTCATCATCTTCACATCTTCCTCCTCGCTAGAACTGCTCTCCTCTTCACTGGAGCTACTGTTCGCCTTTCTGGGCAGGGGCTTCTGACCACTGCCTGCAGACTGCCTGGAAGCTGCCATGGTAGCAGCAAGCTATTGGTAATGGCTGCTGGCTTACTGAAGAATTTTTGGAGGCATTGGCTGACTTGGCACGAGCTTCATCCTCAGAGCTGTCAGAGTCTGAGGTGTCTGAAGAACTCTGCTGCCTGCCTGGCTGGAGCTGACTTAGGAGTCACTTTAAAGATGGTTGCTTTAGTGGGGCTTTCTTCTCGTCCTCGGAGCTTGACTCAGACTCATCGTGCTGTCCTCACTGCTTTCCTCAGGCTCTTTCTTCTCTGTGGGTCTCAGGAGGCTGAGTGCCTGGGGATTTCTTTGGTGGGGGAACAGAGGTGGGGGGATGGAACTGTAAGGCCCTGGCTTTTTCTTTATGGGGCTCTTCACTCCTCTTCCTCCTCACTGGAGGAGTTCTCACTTCTTAAACTCTTTGGGTGGGGATGACAGCAGCTTCCATGGGAGGCTTGGCCACAATATGGGATTTGGGTTTTGGGCAAAGTCTTCTTCAAGATGGTTGCTGGAGGGAGCTCTGGTGGCCTAGTGGCAAGAAACTGCACTGCAATCCCAGAGACGCATGGTTTGAATCCACCAGATGCTCTGCCGGGAAAGGAGGGACAATCTCCTCCTGTACCAGTCAGATCTGATCTGACGGTACACAGACACACATACACAAAATAATAATAATA
>NW_006400052.1:986343-1021042 GCF_000299155.1 Elephantulus edwardii | reverse complement strand
TACACAAAATAATAATAATAATAATAATAATAATAATAATAATAATAATAATAATAATAATAATAAAAAGGTGGTTGCTGGTTTCTCATCCTCTGAGTCATCACTCCTGCTGCTGCTGCTCCTGCTAGCTGCTTTCCCATTAGCTACTTCAGATGCTGCCTGAGCTCATGTTCCGGGTTTGGCGAGGGCTTTAGGTTGAGTTTTAGCTGCTACAGGCATGGTCTTTGGCTTCTGATTCTTCACTGCCTCATCCTCTGAGCTCAAATCAGAATCGGGATCAGAGCTCTCTGCTTTCTTGGGGGGAGTTTTGACTGCTTTGGCTTGGGGCTTACCTCCGTTCTGAGCAGGTTTTTCCTTTATGTCTTCCTCTTCTGAACCGCTGGAAACATCACTGCTGCAGCTCTCTGGTGCTTTAGCTGCAGCCTTTCCAGGGTGCTGAGGTATACCTGCCCGCGCAGCTGCTCCAGCCTTCCTGGCTGGAAGGACCCTGGAGTTTTCCTCTGCTCTGCAGTCTGCACTGCTGTCACTAGATGAAGACTTCATCCTAGCCTTCTTAGCTACTGGCCCATTTGCCTGTAGCTTCCATTTTGGAGCCTTTGTGGACCTGTTGAGCCAAAGATGTCAAAGGGGAACGAGGCATTGTCATCCTGATGGGTAGCACCTGTCACCTTGGCGAACTTGTTGGCCACCTCTGACAGTTTCTCATCACACAGGAAGCTGAGGACGAAGGATAGAGGACACTGGGAACTACGTGGTGCAAGCCAGCATCCACCATCCTCCAGGCTACCCCATCTCTGGCATGCTTGAGCCCATTACAGCCATCGTGTCAAGACTTCTAGTTGAGGTTCTTCTTCTCTAAAGCCAACCTTCCACTTTTTCAAGCATGTTATCATCCACCAAGGACTGGCCCTTCCTAACAAGACCAAATTATGTGAGACAATTCTTCACCATCCTTGTTTCCAAAGAGCACCTTGTTCATACTTTCTCTAAGACACACTTGTTTATACTTTTTGAAGTCCATTATATGTTATGAAGTACATAGAGGGCACAATTAAAGGTATTTCTTCCATATTGTGGGATTAGATTACAGGCAAAGATTGAAGTCTTGGGCAACAAAACAACCCCATGAAGTGACATAAAGTTTATATCCTACATCCAGCTTTGGTGAGTTGCTGTGGTTATTACGTACTGTCAAGTCAGCATAGACCCAGAGCTGACCCTCCAGCAGGTTTTCAGAGGCAATAAATTGCACAGGAGGAGACTGTTTCTCTTTCTCCTGCAGAGCAGCTGGTGGATTTGAAAAAAACCACTTTCAGATCAGCATTGTAGTTTCTTTACATTAGGTCCCCAGATCTGCCTTGGTGAGTTAGGGTCTGGGATCTTAAACCATCCATATATTTCATAACCTCAACTGCCCTGAGAGATCAAAAGAACTAAGCAATTGTCACTGCTGATCTCCCTGACAGGATCAGAATAGATGGGTCCTGAGTGGTGGTGGTGGTGTTAGGTGCTCTCAAGCTCACGATGCCTCATCATTACTCAACAACTAACTATAATCCTGTCTATCTGATGCTACTACCTGTCGTATACAATACCTACTCCCAATGCCCAGTTACTATGTCAATCCATCTTATGTAAGGTCCTCCTCTTCTGCTTTGTCCCTACACCCTTCCAAGCATGATGTCTTTCTCCAAGGACTGGTCTCTCTTGACCACACACCCAAAGTATGTGAGACAGAACCTCAAAATTCTTGCTACCAAGGAGCATATTGGTTTCACCCTCTCTAAGACAAATATATGATTTGCAGATAACTTGATGGCACATAACAACAGCAACATGCTATACTCCTGTCATTACACCTGTCATGCTCAAGTCCATTGCTGCAATCACCGTGTGAATCCATCACATTGAGGATCTTCCTCTGTTTCACTGACCCTCCACCTTTCCCAACATGATGTCTGTTTTCCAAGAACTAGCACAACATGCCCAAAGTATATGAGACAAAGTTTCGTCTTCTTTGTCTCTAAGGCATACTCTGGTTGTCCTTCCTCTAAAACAAATTTGATTGTTCTTTTGACAGTTCATGGAGAAAAAATATGAAGCAAGACCCAAACTTTTAAAAAATCTAGTTATTTTATTATTATTATTATTATTAATTTTAATGAAAATTTATAGAGACTTTGGATTTCCATTCATTCACTGTTGCACTTTTCTCCCTGCCCATCCTTCCTCCCCCAGTACACTCTTCTCTTTGAAAAGTAAAGGAAAAATTCTTTCATTGTTTTACAATCCCTCCCCCAGGTCCACTCCATTATGCAGCCTTCACTCTAGACACCTGTCATGACAAAAATACCTAATCACTAATCCCTTTTAATCAGTTTTCTCCCTCATCTGTTTCAATGCAGTATACGTCATTTATCCCATCTTTCTCAGTCTCCTCCCAACCCCAATGTCAGCCCTATTTTACAACACTATGCAGTATTTGTCCTTTTGTGACTGAGATATTTCACTCAGCATAATGTCCTTCAGGGTCACCCATTTTGAATAATATTTCATGAGTTCCTTGTTTTTCAATGCAGCATAGTATTCCATTGTGTGACTATACCACAGCTTCTCTATCCATTCGTTTGTTGATGGGCACTTAGGTTGTTTCCAGTTCCTTGCTATTGTGAACAAAGCTGCGATAAACATGGTTGTGCATAAGATCTAAATTTTTTTAAGATTAAAACAACAAAACAATAGCCTTTCTAGACAAGTTGAGGCTACAGAAATTCACAAGACTGTTATCCTGACAATCTCTTTAAACCAGGAACATAATCTAAGATCATCTTTTACCTAATGAACATGTTGGCTCACAATATAAAAGAATACCACTCTAATAATAGTACTGTGCTGCTTGAGACCAAGTGACCAACAAAACTCACTTTAGAAGAAAGAGAAGGAGGGAAGGAAGGAGGGAAACAAGCACATGAGAAATCATGAGCCTGTCCATGCATTGTAAAGGTGTAGCCAGTGCTGCTGGACTATCTGTATAACAGAAACGTTGATGCTAAACTGGGTAAACCTTCCCTGAAAGCAATCAAATACTGTTGTGGCTTTTTTTAATTTGTTAAAAATTTTATTACTTTTGTGTGTGTATACCGTCAAATTGGATCTGATTGGTACAGGAGGAGATTGCCCCTCCTTCTCCAGCAAAGCATCTGGTGGATTTGAACCACGTACCTCTGGGATTGCAGTGCAGCTTCTTGCCACTTGGCCACCAGAGATCCTTATCAAATATGATTTTTAAGTAAGAAGACTGCAGTTATTAGAATGGATTGAAGCTCAATATCAAGAACAGTAATTCTCACCCTTGGGCCAATTGGCAGCACTGATGATACATGAAGAAGAGATTGAGGGTGGTAACAATTTCAGCTTGCTTGGCTCCACAATCAAAACTCTTGGCACAAGCAGCCAATAAATCAAGAGACAAATTGCTCTGAGGAAGACTGCTATCAAGAATCTCTCAAAAGTGCTGAAGAGCAACAATGTCAGTCTGGAGATTAAGATATGCCTGATTCATGCCATGATCTTGGCAATTACCTGCTTTGCATCAGAGAGCCGGACAATAACCAAAGATGACAGATTGATGCTTTTGAGTTGTGGTGCTACGGAAGAGTACTGAACACACCATGGACTGCCATGAAAACAAAAAGGTTAATCCTGGAGATGTCAAAACCAAGCTTCTCTTGGTAGGCTAGGATTTTGAAGCTCCATCTCATATACTCTGGGCATGTGGTCAGGAGGGACCAGTTCCTGGAGAAAGACAGCATGCATGGAAGAGTGCAGGAACAGCATAGGAGAGGAGGGCCCTAGATAAAATGGATTAACACAATTATTGGGATAATGGGAATAGGTGTCAGACAATGAAACTGGCTCAGGACAGAGCACAGCTCAAGAGCTATTGTACACAGGGTTGTTATGAGTCATGGATGACTCAATGGCACATAACAAAAATAACAAATAAGAAGAAAATTATGAAATTTAATAACCTTGTTATAGATTGTATACTTTGAAAATCTGATAAATGGTGTTGAATTCATCTGATTTTTTTGGGAAGGGAATGCTATTGAAGTCCTCACCCCCAGTTGAACATGATTCTGTATGAAAGTAGGGTCTTTGGAAATGTTATCAGTTAGTTTAACATGAGTACGTGCAGAAGTAACTGGGTCCCAGGCATATATGACTTGTTTTCAATGAGTTTGAGTCAACTTTGACTCATAGGGAGCCTACAAACAACATAAAAAAACTCTGCCTAAACTGCTGTGTTAAAGCCCAGTGTTGCCTTCACTGTGTCATTAATCCCCCTCAAGGAAATTCTTCCTTTCTTCCCAAGTTCATATGTGGTGGCCCTTTTTCTTCATTGCACAGAATGATTTTTTCCCCATAATAGACTATATGCTAGACAGCAAAACAAATCTCCTCAGATGTAAAAAGATTGGAATTAGATAATTTCCTTGACCAAAGAGGAATAACAGAGAAATTAACAGCAAAAGCAAAATAAGAAAACATAGCAAATCAATTTTATGAATTTCCATCTAGAAATTAAATGATTACTATTAAGTAACGATTTGATCAAAGAAGAAATTGAGTGAACTTTTAAAACAATTCAAGCTAAATGAAAACATTTTATATTAAAAATTGCAAATTATAGCAACACATAGAGGGAAATCTATAGCAATAAATGTTTGTATTTAAAAGAGAGGAGAGAATGAATGGAAATCCAAAATCTCTGTAAATGTTCATTAAAATTACTAAAATAATTTTTTTAATGTGTATTAAAAAAGAGAAAGAGAAAAAAGGAAAAAAGAAAATTTCCAATAGTCTAATTCTACAGCTTGAGAAAATAGAAAAAGAAAACTGAACCTAAATCTTCTAGAAGCAGCAACTAATTTTAGAAATAATAGAAAGGTCAGTTCCAATTTGATGGTACACAACAACAACAGTGCTACCAGTAGATGGCACAAAGTGTCAAGCTCTTCCCTGCTAGCTGAAGTGGTGGTTTGAACCCACCTGTCTTGGAAGACAGGCCTCATGGCGTGAGTCTGGAAGGTGACAACCCAATGGAGCAGCTCCACCCAGAATACATGGAGTTGCTGTGTCAGAACTGATTCCAGGGTAACTAAAAATAGTGGAGAATTATCTATTAACTAAGTGGTAAGGAACTGCACTGCCAATTCAAAGACACGTGGTTCAAATCCCCCAGCAGCACCATGACACAAAGATGGTCAATCTCCTGTGTAATTTACTGCCTCTGAACACTACATGTTAGTTCTGACTCCACAGAATCTAACAATAATTGTACAGAAGCGGGCTCTGGTGTCCAGATGGCTAAGAAGCTGCGCTACCAACTTAAAGGCACATGGTTCTAAACCACTTGCTGCTTTCGGAGAAGGATGAGCAATCTCCTCCCATGTGATTTGTGCATAGCCCCTGAAAACCTACTGGAGAATCAGCTATGAGTCAGTTCCAACTCAACAGTACACGACATCACCAACAAATGACAGTTATACAGAAGGGAACGCTGGTGAAGTCCACAGGGCATTGTGCTGTTAACCCAAAAGGCCTCCAAAGAACTCTGACTGTTTGAATCCATCAAGAGCTCAGCTGTAGAAGGATGGGCAATCTACTGTCATGTTATCTATAACCTGGGAAACCCAGTAGGTCAACTAACTCACTGGACTACAGTGCGAGAGAGTTCTACAAAAGGAGTCTCAATGACCTATATGCATAGATATAGAATACATAGAACTGCTAACTGATAGGTTGGTGGTTCAAATCCACCAGCTGCTCACTGGGAAAAAGATGCATAATCTCTTCCCATAAAGCAGCCTTAAATGCTGCTGACGGGTCCCTGTGAGTCTATATTGATTCAAGGAAAGGAGTTGGGGTGTTGGGGTTTTGGTTTTGTATGGTTTTTTTCCCCTTGGTGATTGTTGTTGTTAGTCTCACAGTGAGCCCATGAACCTTGCCCTATCCAAAACCATGCTTATCCTGAGCCTGCAATACTTGAGTCCATAGTTACAGTCACTGTGTCAATCCATCTTGCTGGAGGGTCTTCCTCTCTTTCTCTGTTCTACCACCTTTCCCAGCAAGAAATGGCTCTTCCTGACAATATCCCCTCCCAAATTAGGACCAGCCTGATCCAGTATGATCTCCTATTAACCTACTAACATCTTTTTCAAGTCCTCTCTTTACAAACAAGTTCACTTTTAGCTGGTGGTTAAGACTTTAAAATATTAATTCAACGCAATTCACCAGAATTTCAAGGTACATAAAAGAAGGATGTTAAATTTCACAATACCATCTTTTTTCAAAATAGCATTTTACTATGTCTTTGGTCAAATATTACGCAGAGGTGGAGGTTCAATTATTTCTCCACAGATTATTCAGTGAGGTTGGCCAGGTTCTTCACAAAGCTTGGACATTCTCATTATTTCTCTTGTGCTTGTTCCCTTCCCTTTAACTGAGTTTCCCTTTCTCCTGGATTTCTCCTCCTTGTTTTAATGTATTTGTTGACTATTTGATCTCAATCAGCATAGTATCACCATAAGGGTAGTATTCTTTTATTTTGTGGGGGAACCTATTCTTTAGAAAAAAAGAAGACCTTTGGGGCTGATTTTGGTTCCTGATTTTAAAAAATCCTGAGGATAATAGTCAGATGGCATCCTGTAGTCTCAACTTGTCCAATAAAACTGCATTTAAAATCCAATTTAAAAAAATGGGCACAGGATATGAACAGACACTTCACCAAAGAAGACATTCAGATGGCCAAAAAGCATGTGAAGAAATGTCCAAAATCCCTAGCTCTAACAGAGATGCAAATCAAAACAACTATGAGATATCATCTCACCCCAGTCAGAATAGCAAAATTTAACAGAACAGCAAGCAACAAATGCTGGCGAGGTTGTGCAGAAACTGGAACCCTTATTCACTGTCGGTGGGAGTGTAAAATGGTGCAACCACTGTGGAAAGTGGTGTGGCACTTTCTCAAAAAGTTGCAAATAGAGATACCATTTGACTCAGCAATTCCACTACTGGGAATATACCCCAAAGAGACCATAACTGACATCCAAGCAGATACATGCACACCCATGTTTATTGTGGCTTTGTTCACAATAGCAAGGAGTTGGAAACAACCTAAGTGCCCATCAACAAACGAATGGATAGAGAAGCTGTGGTATATTCACACAACTATGCTGCATTTAAAACTTGTGAACTCATGCAATATTATTCAAAATGGGTGACCCTGGAGGACATGATGCTGAGTGAAATATCTCAGTCACAAAAGGACAAATACTGTATGGTGCCACTGTTGTAGAATGAGGCTGACATCAAGGTGGGGTAAGACTGAGAAAAACTGGTTAAATTATGTATACTGTATTGAAGCCGATGAGGGAGAGAACAGTTTAAAAGTGATATATTTTAGGGCATTATGATTATCATAAGAGTCCGGAATGAGGGTTGCAGAGTGGAGTATACTCGGGGTGGGGGGGGTGCGGGGGGACTGTATATCAATGAAGGAGTTTTTTCTTTTGCTTTTCAATGAGAAGAGCGAACTGGGAGTGGGGGTGGAGTGGGCGGGGAGAAAAGTGCAGCAATGAATGAATGGAAATCCAAAATCTCTTAAATGATCATTGAAATAGAAATTAATAATAAAAAAAACCCTGCATTTAAAACATTAGAGATTTTGTTCCACATTTTTTCCCCCATTCTCTCAGAAACCATCTCTTACAACCCTGATCAGAGGGGTCATTTGTAGTAGGCATCTAACTCTTCTGCCCTCCGATTAGTTGAGCAATAGTTGGTGAAGACTATTGCCCTCTGGGCAAATTTTGTCTTTGAGTCTGGTTTGTTTTGTATGTTTTTTCTCTTTGCTTCCAATGAGTAGAGACCAATAGTTGTTGCTTAGATGGCCACGTGTAAGTTTTAAGACCCCAGATACTAGTTGCCAAACTTGTTTTTATTGTTGTTGTTAGATATCAACAAGTTGACTCTGGCTCATAGCAACTCTGTGAACAGAACTGAATCTTGCCTGTCTTGCCCTATCCTAACAATCTGCTATGCTCTAGTTCATTATTAGAGTCACTGTGTCAACCCGTCTCCTTGAGGTCTTCTTCCCTTTCTCTGATCCTCTACTCTTCCCAGCATGGTGACTTTTTCCAAGCACTGGCCCCTCCTGACAACAGGTCCAAAGTATGTGAGGCCAATGTTCACCATCCTTGCCTCTAAGGAGCATCCTGGTTGCTCTTCCTATAAGACAGACTTGTATGTGCTTTACTATATATAATATATACATACAGATACATGTGAGTACGCCCATGGTGTATGCCAGAGATGCATCCTATCTCCATATCTTTTCAATCTATATGCAGAACAGATCATCCAGGAGGCTCTATGAGGAGGAATGCGTCATCAAGATTGGAGGAAGACTCATCAACAATCTGCATTATGCAGATGATACAACCTTGCTTGCCAAAACTGAGGAGGGCCTGAAGCATTTGCTGCAGAAGATCAAAGACTGCAGCCTTCAATATGGATTGAAGCTCAACATCAAAAAAACAAAAATTCTCACCACTGGGTCAGTAGGCAACATCATGATAGATGGTGAAGAGATTGAGATTGTTAACTGCTTCAGCTTGCTTGGCTCCATAGTCAACACTTTTTTGGTACTAGCAGCCAGAAACCAAAAGACAAATTGCATTGAGAGAATCTGCTGTCAGGGACCTCTCCAGAGGGCTAAAGAGCAACGATGTAGTTTGAGACTAAGGTGTACCCAATCCAGGTCACAATTACTTGCTATGCATCAGAGAGCTGGACAACGAATAAGAATGATAGAAAAATTGATGTCTTTGATTGTGGTGCTGAACAAGAATATTGAACATACCGTGAACTGCCAAGAGAACAAACAGTTTCGTCCTGGAGAGAGTGAAAACAAGCTGCCCCTTGGAGGAAAGGATTTTGAAGCTTTGTCTGACACACTTTGGGCATGTTGCAAGGAGGGACCAGTCCTCAGAAAGGGACATCATGCTTGGAAGGGCGGAGGGCCAGCACAAGAAAAGGAAGATCCTGGATGAGATGGTTTGCCTCAGTGACTCGGGTATTGGGGGTAGGTGTGTCAGAGACAATTAGGTTGGCTCAAGAGAAAGCAGAGTTCAGAGCTGTTGTACATAAGGTTGCTGTGAGTCACAAGCAACTCAATGGCACATAACAACAACATACATACTCATATACATCTGTGCACATATATGCCTACAGACATGTATATCCATATTTTTTCCTGTTGTTCCTGTTATTTCAAAGCTATATATGCTATAATAATTACCAGAAATTTATTTTTTTTCTGGTGTACATCTTTGTGATCTCATTCATCTTCAAGCTGTGCACATTTCACCAGTGTTAGCTTTCCCATAATAAAAAAAAAATCACTGCATTGCAAATATTCAGAGAACTTGTTTTAAAGTTTATGCTTTCTGATTCTGTGATTTTCAAGAGGAACTTTTTGGAAATTAAGGACTATTGTTTGATAATTATATATGTAATGATACTCTAGCCAATTATTAAATTAATTTTTAAATTAAAAAAATTACAGAATGTGAATCTTCCTCTCCTACTCTCATCCCTGACAACCACTAACGAATTTAGTTTCTGTATATTTACCTTTTCATGCCCTTATATAGAAGTGAGAACATACATTTGTTCTTTTGTGATTCTTTTGTTCAACATAATGGCCTTCAGGTTCATTCACATTGAAACATGTTTGCGAACTCATTTTTCCTTTTCAGAAATAATGAGAATGGTCACATATTATCTAACATTTAGTGTATGTGTGCACCACACCAGATTTATCCAATCATCCACCAAAGGACACTGCAGTGTTTCTTTTTGCAATTGGGCTACAATGAACACAAGAGTACAATGTATATATTTATGTCCCTTCTATGTTTATAGGGTCATTATGAGTCATACACTGGATCCCTAGTGTATATACCTAAGAGTATACATGCTGGGTCATATGGCAGCTGTAGCTCTAGTCATATGTCCAGTTTTTAGAGAATTACCAGAATGTTTTCCTGGATGGCCATGCCATTTTGTGTTACATGAGCAATGGATGAGGGCTCCCACTTCTTCACAATCCCTCTAAGATTTATTTCCAAATATTTTTATCTTAATCATCCAAGTGGGAAAGAAATAGTATTTCCTTGTTTTAGTTTATATATCTTTGATGGTGAATGATGTTGCACTTATTTGATGGTGTAAAATTTAGACCCTTATCAACTATATCTTTCTTGAAGAGTTTTGTGTCATTATTACTCTAGTCTTTTATTGTTACTCCGAAAACCCAGTGGAGGGTCATCTATTAGTCAACACAACTCAATGGCAGTGAGAAATAGAAAAATCTTTCGGCAATATCTTTTGACCAACAGAAATATGAACATTTTCAAAAGTTCCAATTTTCTATTTTGTTGTGTGTTGCTTATGTATTTGTTGTGTTTGATTATCCATCTTTGGAAAATAAATTAAGTCCCAAAGCTTTGCTCTGATATTTTCTTCCAAAAAATTTATGATTGTAGATTTAAAATATAGGCCTTTGATCTATAAAAATAGATCAAATATTCCTATTATTTTTTGTGTATGTATGAGTTGTGGAACTTTTCCTTTTTGTCCCCAAGGATAAATAATAAAGATAAGGGATTTAATTATTCTAGACTTTATTTCCTTGAGGATAGGAATATTATTGCTCAAAAGCTTTGCTAACGGCTCTTAACTGATGATATCTTTCTTTTCTTTTTTAGTTTGCTTATTTAATTTTTTTTAATTCATTCATCGTCGCATATTATAGTATCTTTCTTATAGTTAGTGCTGGTATAAATGGACATTCTGATCTGGTAACTTTGAGTTAACGAGGCTACAAAAGCAGCCTTTCATCCCTAGGTCCTAAGATGATTAAGACCCATGATGACAACACTACGTCTTTTAGATAAGAGCATGTGATGCTCAGTAGTTTCCAATAAGAAAGAAGTAGAAGCAGATACCACCCATCGGATTGTCCTTTCTTCTGACATCATTTGAGCATGTCAGGAATGGCCAATCCTTGGAAAAACGCAGTGCACTGGGAAAAGTAGAGGGTCACAGAAAGAGAGGAAGACCCTCAGGAAGATAGGTTGACGCAGTGACTGTAGCAGTCATGAGGATGGCACAGGATAAGGCCAGGCTGGGATCTGGTGTTCATAGGTCAGCTGTGAGTCAGAGGTGACTCAGTGGCTACGCATACACACCACAATGACAATTTGTAAGTTAACTCTTTTAATAAAAACCATCAAATCTGCTAGCACATTTTTTCAGAAAGACCTTCCAGAAATTATTGTTAGAAAATTAAATTTAGACAAATGCTCTGTCTAGAAACTCAGAATTCACAAAGTACAAGTATTACTCAATTAATGATAAGCAGGTAAAGGAATATGAAGTCTGTCATTGATAAGTTGCTCCTGAACATGTCTGACATTTCTTTAAAGAAGGAAAAAAAACCCTTTTCCTAATCCTGTTTTTGATGTATTTCTTCTTAAAAAAAAAAGTGGGGATTTAAATGGAAGCTTAAAATTGGTTTCTCATCCAATTTTTTGAGGAATGGATCTTGCTTTATTTTTCTGAATGTAGAAGTCTAGTGTATTCAGCACCATTTTTAAAAAATTTTATTTATTTATTTATTGTGTGTGTGTGTGTGTGTGTGTGTGTGTGTGTGTGTGTGTGAGCGTACCGTCAAATCAGATCTGACTGGTACAGGAGGAGATTGTTGTTCCTCCTTTTCCCGGCAGAGCATCTGGTGGATTTGAACCGTGTGCCTCTGGGATTGTAGTTGCAGCTCCTTGCCACTAGGCCACCAGAGCTCCCCAGCACCATTTTTTTAAAAGACTGTTCTTTTTCTAGGAAATGGATTTTGCTCTCTTGTAGAAAAATCACCTGACCATTGTTGGTTTTGTTGTTGTTATGTGCCCTCAAGTCCGAACTGACTCACATTGACCTTCCAGCAAGTTTTCAGAGGTTGTGAATCACACAAGAAGATACTGCTCATATCTCTTCCTCCGGCCAGCTGGTGGATTCAAACTGCCTACATTTAAGTTGGAGCCCAACTCTTCACCCACTAGGTCAACAGGGCTCCTTGACTATATTGTAGTTATGAGCCATGGAGTTGGAAACAACTTATAGCTGACCCTCCAGTGGGTTTTCAGAAACAGTAAATCACATGGGAGGAGACTGCCCATCTTTCTTCCATGTTGTTAGAAACATGGCTCAGTGTCACAACAGAAACACACAGAACCAAAGATCTCAGCAAAGCATCTTCTTTCTGCAGAAAGTTGCTTGGGCAGCCCTAAGTCTGACCAACAAGCATGTCAGTGGGCAGTCAGTCTACTCAAGTTTTTATCCTTGATGCAAAAGTTAGTTAGTGTTTCACCCTATTGGTCAAGGGTTTTAACCACAGAGCCTTGTTTCTACCCAGTTTGCTAATTTGACCTATGCATGAAAGGAGGGGGCTTGGGAAGCTAGGGCTTAAGGGTATTTGGAATGTCTTTAAGAGGACGATAGCGTACCACGAACTGGCCTTTGCTGGTTCACAAGAAGAGTACAAGCACAAGGAAGCCTTTCCTTAGTTAATTTTTAGAAAAGGCTTCTTGTCTTAGCTATAAGTCCATTTTGTAACTTTTGAAGAGAAAATACTTTTTTTTTCTTTTTTAAAACTCAGAATCTACTCATAGCTGACCCTCCAGTGGATTTTCAGAGGCAGTAAGTCCCATGGGAGGAAACTGCTCATCTTTCTCCCTAAAAGCAGCTGGTGGCTTCATACCACAGGTTGCAGCACAGCTTCTCGACACTGCTGCTCAGTGGGAGTTGTCGTCGCTATGTGCCTGCAGGTTGGAACCCAGCAGTCGGAATCTCGTCCAGAAAACTTGCGGGAGGGTCAGGTCTGAGGGTTCCAACTGGACAGTCTTTAATTTTGTTGTTGTTGTTGTTATTGTTATGTGCCGTCAAATCATAAACTGATCCTCTAGGGGATTTTCAGAGATTATAATTTTCATTTGAGGTGATGGCCCATTCCCCCCCCCCAGGAGCCGTTGATGGATTCGAGCTGCCTGCCTTTTGGTTGACAGCACAGCTCTTTACTCACAGCACAGCTCTTTACTCACTAGACCACCAGAACTCCCATTCACTTTTCTTGGTAAATTTATACCTAAATATTTTTATTCGCTTAGATAGTATTGTAAATGGTGATTTTTTTTTTTTTAGTATATCAGTTTAACTTTTTTTTATTGCGATTTTAATGAAAGTTTAGAGAACTTGGATTTCCATTCATTCATTGTTGCACATTTTCCTCTCTGCCCACCATCGCCCCGCACCAGTTCATTTTTCTTTTTGAGAAAAACGTTCCTTCATTGTTGTACAATTCCCCAACCCCACCCTAAGTGCACTTTACTATGCACACAAGCAGATACAGGCACACGCATGTTTATTGCTGCGTTGTTCACAAAAGCAAAGGGATGGAAACAACCCAAGTAACCATTAACAAACGAATGGATAGAGAAGCTGTGGTATATTCACACAATGGAATACTATGCAGCACTGAAAAACAAGGAACTCAAGAAATATTAAAAAATGTGTGACCCTGGAGGACATTATGCTGAGTGAAATATCTCAGTCACAAAAGTACAAATACTGCATACTGCCACTGTTATGAAACAGGACTGTCATGGGGGTTGAGGAGGAACTAAGAAAAGAGGGGATAAATAATGTACACTGCATTGAAACAGATGAGGGGAAAAACTGCTTAAAAGGAATGTATGATTAGGTATTAAATGGTAATATTTTCTTAATCTCACTTTACTGTTTTCTCATTGTTACTATAGTATAATAAAATCTAAGTGGTTGGAGGGGGTGTATTTTTGTGTTGATAATTGATAAATTTCTCTGCTAGTTCTAGAAGTTTTTAGTAGTTTCTCTAAGTATTTTCATATATAGAATCATGTTGTTGTTGTTACATGCCATTGGGTTACTTGTGACTCATAGTGACCCAATGTACAATAGCTCTGAATCCTTCTCTATCTTGAGTCAATTTCACTGTCTCCAACACACTTACCTCCATTACCTCAGTCGCTGAATCAAACCATCTCATCCAGGGTCTTCCCTCTTTTGTGCTGTCCCTCTACCCTTCCAGGCATGATGTCCTTCTCCAAAGACTGGTGCCTCCTGGAAATATCTCCAAAGCATGTGGGACAGAGCTTCAAAATCCTTGCCTCCAAGGATTCACCCTCTCCAGGAAAGACCTGTTTGTTCTCCTAGCAGTCCATGGTATGTTCAATATTTTTGTCCAGCACCACAACTCAAAAGCATCAATTCTTCTTCTATCATCCTTATTCATTGTCCAGCTCTCTGATGCATAGCAAGTTATTGCAAAAATCATGGCTTGGATCAGGTGTACCTTGATCTCCAGACTAACATCATTGCTCTTCAGCATTCTGGAGAGGTCCCTAACAGTACATTTTCCCAGTGAAATTTGTCTTTTGACTCCCTGGATGCTGGTATCAAGAGTGTTGATTATGGAGCCAAGCAAACTGAAGCTGTTAACATATCAATCTCTTCTCCATCTATCATGATGCTGTTAATTGGCCCACTGGTGAGAATATTTGTTTTCTTGATGTTAAGCTTCAATCCATATTGAAAGCTGTAGTCTTTCACTTTCTACAGCAAATGCCTCAGGTCCTCCTCAGTTTCAGCAAGCAAGGTTGTGTCATCTGCATAATGCAGATTATTGATGAGTCTTCCTCCAAACCTGATGCCACATTCCTTCTCATAAAGTCCAGCCTCCCAGATAATCTATTTTGCATATAGATGGAAAAGGTATGGAGATTTAGGATCATGCAATCTATAAGTAGAGATTTTATTTGTATTTTTATTTCTCTATTTACCAAAGAAGGATGGCCAATCTCCTGTGAAAACTCACTGAAGGGTCAGTTATGGTTTGGTTCCAACTCAACAGCACAGAACAACAATGATGATCTGTAAATAGGGATAGTTTTACCTTTTCTTTTTCAATTGCTACTTCAGATCTTCTGTTCATAGGGTCATTATGAGTCATCTTGATGGCACATAACAACAACAAGACTCATTGCTTTTGAGTTGTAACTGACTCATAGCGGGCCCTCCAATGGGTTTTCAGAGGCCAGAAATCACATTGGAGGAAATTGTCCTTCTTTCTCCCATGAAGCAGCTGGTGGATTGAACTATCTGCCTTGAGGTTGGCAGTGCAACTCCCTACTCACTAGGTCACGGCTCGAAGACTTTCAGTACAATGAACAGGAGTGATAAGAGTGAGCATCCTTAGCTTTTTCCCATTTCCAAGAGCAAGTGTCTCAATCTTTCTCCATTGAGTTTAGTGTTAACTACTGGTTTTTCATAAATGCCTTGCTAATATAGAAACATCCCTTTTATTTCTATCCTTTTAAGAGTTTTTAATCCTTTCTTCAATTTAAGAAGTATATTACATGGAATGATTTTCTAGTGTTAGTCGGTTAATAAACTTGTATTCCTGGGGAGGGGGGAAATCCCATTTGATTCTGATGCATCATTCTTTTAATATATTGTAGGAATGTAATACTAGATATTTTTTAATTGGCTCTATATTCCTAATAGCTATGACTTTCTGGTGGCCTAGAAGTCAGGAGTGGTATTGCCAATCCAAATGCAAATGGTTTAAATCCAGCAGCTGTATCATGGGGGGAAGATGGGCAATCACTTCCTGTGCAGTTCAAGCCTCTGAAAAGTCATTAAAGAGTCAACCATGAGTGGGTTCTGATTCCAGGGCAAATAACAACAGCATTGTTTGTAATTTTGTTTCTGGTGTCTTTGCCTGGCTTCAGTACTAAAGTGATGGTGTCTTCACAAAAACAGTGAGTATTCTATCTTCTGTTTGGAAGGGTTTGTAGGATTGATGCTGACTCTTCTGTAAATGTTCTGTAGAATTCCCTGGTGAAGTCACCTGTTCCTGGACTCTGTTGAGAGCCTTTTGATTATTGGATTAATTTCTTTGCTTGCTATGCATCTGTTGAGGCTTTCTTTCTTCCACTTTCAAGTCAGAAAATCAAAAGGGATGAACCTGTTTGGCATTTCTTAAGCTGAAGGAACTGAAGAACTAATTAAAGCCTTGAGTTGCAATACTTAAGGATGCCATGGGCAGAATATTGAATGATCCAGGAATCATCAAAATAAGATGGAAGGAGTATACAGAGTCATTGTATCAAAAAGAATTGGCTAAAACCAAATAATTTTATGAACCAACATATGAACAAGAGGCAATGGTGATAAAGGAGGAAATTCAAGCTGCTCTGAAGGAATTGGCAAAAAACAAGGCTTCAGAAATTGAGGGAATACCAACTGACATATTTTAACGAACAGATGCTGCCCTGGACATGCTCATCGGGTTGTGACAGAAATCTGGAGAACAACTACCTGGCCAACTGACTAGAAGACATCCATGTATATTCTCATTCCAAAAGAGGTGATTCAACAACATGGAAATTATCTAACAATATCACCAATATCACACCAGCAAAATCCTGCTGAAGATCATCCAAAAAGACTAGACCAAGTACATCAACAGAGAATAAACAGAAATACAAGCTGGGTTTAAAAAAGGCGTGGCACTAGGAATATCATTGCCAATGTCAGATGGATCTTGGTTGAATGCAGAGAGTACCAGAGGAATGTCTTTTTGTTTCATTCACTATGCAAAGGCATTTGACTGTGTGAATCACAACAAGTTGTGACTAACACTGAGAAGAATGGGAATCTCAGAACACTTGTTTGTGCTCATGAGAAACCTATACTTAGACCAGGAAGCAATCATCAGAACAGAACAAGGAAACACTTCATGGTTCAAAATCAAGAAAGGAGTGTATTAGGGATACTTTTTCAATCTATATGCTGAACAAATCATTTGGGAGGCTGGACTTTATGAGGAGGAATGTGACACCAAGACTGAAGGAAGACTCATAAACAACCTGCATTACACAGATGACATAAACTTGTTTATCGAAACTGAGGAGGACCTGAGGAATTTGCTGCAGAAGCTTAGAGACTGCAGTCTTCAATATAGATTGAAGTTCAACATCAAGAAAACAAAGATTCTCACCACTGTGCCAATTGGCAACATTATGATAAATGGAGAAGAGATTGAGATTGTTAACAATTTCAGCTTGCTCAGTTCCACAATCAACACTGTTAGCACCAGCAGTCAGGAAATCAAAAGATTAATTAAAAGAAAATCTGCTGTCGGAGACCTCCAGAACGCTGAAAAGCAACGATGTCAACCTAGAGATTAAGAGGTATCTGATCCAAGCCATGGTCTTCACAATTACTTGCTATGCATCAGAGAGTCAGTGATTGAGGATGACAGAAAAATTGATGCCTTGAGTTGTGGTACTGGAAAAGAGTACCGAACATGCCATGGACTGCTAAGAGAACAAACAGGTTTGTCCTAGCAAGGGTGAAACCAAGTTGCTCCTTGAAGACAAGAATTTTGATGCTCCACCTGATATCATTTGGGCATGTTTCCAGGAGGGACCAGTCCTTGGAGAAGAACAACATGCTTGGTAGGGTGGAGGAAAAATGCAGGAGATTCTAGATGAGATGGATTGACATAGTAACTGGGGAAATGGGGTGGAGACAGTGAGACTAGCTAAGGATAGGACAGGATTTGGAACTATTGAGCATAGGTCACTATGAGTGGAGGAAAAATGTAGCAGTTGCCTCCAGGCCTGATCACTCCTTGAGAAACCTGATAACATCTAAGGGGACCAGAGCAGAGACCAAAGTAAACACCAGACCAGAAACCAGACCAAAGAGCAGATCAGACAAATGGCTCTTGATAAGGCTCTGGGCCTGATCACAAAAGCCCAAACCTAAGTTAATTAGCAGTCCCAAATTAGGAGGGTAGAGAGAATAGTGCAACAATGAATGAGTGGAAGCCCAAAATCTCTGTAAATGTTTATGAAAATTAATAAAATATAATTATAGAAAAAAAAATTAACAGTCCCAAATTCCAAGAAAAATATCATTTTCCTTGTTGATGTTGTTGATTGCCGACTCATAAAGACCTATGAACAAAAGGCCTGAAACTTTCCTATAACTATCATTTATCAAAGAGTTTCCAGAGGCATGTTGTTTAGGAAGTGGACGCCACTCCTGCTCCCAAAAACGTGTCCTAAGCAAGGCTGGCGGACCTGTCCCATACCCCTCATGAGGAACACATACCATCTTCCCTAGTCCCTCCTAAAACCCCTATAAAAAAGAGGCCACCCTAGAGACTCCTTGTGTACCATTTTGACCTCCACTCGTGGTCGGTTGGCGTCACTCTCAGATAATGCAATAAAGGCCTGTTTGTTTCTTGAGGCCAGTTTCTTTCTTTCTCTCTCTCCCCCTCAACTCTTTTTCTATCTAACAGTGAGTCCCAGGTGACTCAATGGCATATAATAATAACGTAACAGTAACTTAAGTTTTTCTATTAATTTGTGCATTTGTCAAAGTCATACACTTTGTTGGAGTACAACTGTTCGTATTGTTACAAGCTTTTTTACTTCAAGTAGGTCCATTGTAATGCGGCTTTTATTTCTTACTTTGGTTTTTGATGGGTTGTTTTTTGTGGGGTTTTTTTTTCTATTCTCTCTCTGCCTAGCAAGCAGTGTGTTAATTTTATAGATCTTATCAAAGTACCAACTTCTCCATTTCTTGATTAACTCTACTGTTTTTATGATCTCTTTCATTCATCTCCACATTGATCTTTATTATTTCTTTCCTTCTGCTGGTTTTAGGGTTAGGTTGCTCTTCTTTTTCTAGTTCCTCATACTTTGGACACATTGTCAGAGGGACCAGTCCTTGGAAAAAGACATCATGCTAGGAAAGGTGAAGGGTCAGAGAAAAAGAGGAAGACACTCAACAAGATAGACTGACACAGTGATTATTACAATACATTGGAGCATAACATCGTGTAAGGATCAGAGAGGATAGGGCAAGACTCAGATCTGTTGTTCATAGGACTCCTATGACCCAGAGTTGACTAGATGGCACTTAACAACAAGCTGTAGACTATTTTTGACCTCTATCTTTTCATTCTTTTTAAAAATTTTAGACTTTTATTGCTACTATTTTTCCTCTGAGCGCTGCCCTCAGCATATCCCTTAAGTTTTAGTATGATGTGCTTGCATTTATCTTGAGGTACTTTTTAAAAATTCACTCTTGGTTTCTGAGATGGATTTCTGTGTTTCTTACTTATGCTTTTTTTTTTTAATTAAAAGAGATAAACTTATCCACTTTACCCAAATTATGAAGGTGATATTACTCACCATAAATGTTGTTCAAAATAAGGATTTTTTTCCATGGTAAATCCAAAGGTATCCTAACCTACTTTTGCTTTTGCTATTTTATTTCTTTCTTGCCCTAGGAGATACTGCATATAATTTTTAGTTTTTAAGATTTGACTAAGATTTGCTTTGTGACCTAGCATATGGTCTGGTCTTGAAAATGACTCAGATGGTCAGAACAAAGATGGCTACCTCAAATGGCTCAACAAAGAGAGGAAGATCTTCAGTAAAGTAGATTGACATAGTGACTACAGCAATGGGCTATGCACACAAGAGATTGTGAAGACAGCACAGGATCTGGCACGTTTTGTTCTGACTATGTAGGTTGTTTGTTTGTTTGTTTGTTTGTTTGTTTTTCACCACTCCCACCCTGACAAACTCATCTGAAAATAATACGGGATTAAGATATAGTCAATCCAGTATGTTGCTGCTTTTGTAAGGTGTTGTTGAGTCAAGTATGCCCCATAGTGACCCTTATATGAGCAACATATCTGAAACCTGTTCTATACTGTGCTATCCTTATACTTCCTGATACAGTGTCAACCCACCTTGTTGAGGGTCTTTCTATTCTTCATCAACCCACTGCCTTTCCACGTATGATGTCCCTCTCTGAGAAATACACTTTCGTAGTAATACAACCACAGTATGTGAGATAAAGCTTTATCATCTTTGCCTCCGAGGAGCATTCCAAGGTTGCACCCTGTCCAAATATATTTGTTAGTTCTTTTGGCTGTCCACAAATGTTCAGCACTCTTTTCCAACACCACAGCTCAAAGGCATCAATTCTTCTTCTGTCATCCTTATTCATTGTCCAGCTCTGAGACGCATAGCAAGTGATTGGAAAGGCCATGGCCTGAATTATATGCACCTTAGTCCTCAAACCAACATCATTGCTCCTCAATAATTTGGAGTGATCCCTGACTACAGACTTTCTCAGCAATACATCTGCTGATTTCCTGAGTGTTAATTGTGGATCTAAGTAAGATAAAATTGTTGACAGTGTCAGTCTTTTTTCTCCATCTATCATGATCTCTATTGGTCCAGTGATAAGAATTTTTGTTTTATTGATGTTGAGATGCAATCTATGTTGAAGGCTGTATTCTTTGATTTTCTGCAATAAGCGCTTCAAGTCCTCCTCACTTTCAACAAGCAAGTTGTGTCATCAGCTTAACACAGGTTATTGATGAGTCTCCCTCCAATCATGATGCCACATTCCTCTTCAAAGAGTCCAGCTACTTGACTAATTTGTTCAGCATACAGACTGAATAGGTATGGAGAGATGATACACCATGATGGTGGTATTCTTATCTTTTATAAGTCAAATTGCTCATCAAGGCTCAAACCTCAGGTCTGGATTCAGTTCCTGATTTGAAGAGGCCCTCACAATAATTACCTGTGGTGTCCTGCAGTCTCAACTTTTCAGGAAGCTGAATTTTTCAAGAATTAAAGGTTTAGGTCCACATTTTTCTCCATTTTGTTAGGATTCGTCACTTCTTATCCTGATCAGAGTGGCCATTTGCTGTAGCTATCTAGTTCGTCTGGTCTCCAGGCAGTGGGGCTCATAGTTTGTGTACAGTCTTAGTTCTGTGGATTAATTTCTTCTTTGAGTGTAGTGTCTTTCTTTCTTTCTCTTTTGCTCCAAATTCATAGAGACCAATTGTTGTTATGTGCCATCGAGTTGTCTGTGACCCTACATACAACAGCTCTGATGCCTGCCCTGTCCTGAGCCAGTCTCACTGATTCCGATGCACCAACCCCTATTGACCCAGTTATTTTATCAATCCATCTCATCCTCGGTCTTCCTCTCCTGCGCTATCCCTCTACGCTTCTGAGTATGATGTCCTTCTCCAAGAACCAGTCCCCTTGGCCACATGCCCCAAGTATTTGAGACAGAGCCTCAAAATCCCAGCCTCCAAAGAGAAATTCGGTTTCACCCTCTCCAAGAGAGACTTATTTGTTTTCTTGGTGGTCCATGGTACGTTCAAGACCCTTCACTAGCACAATAACTCAAAGGCATCAATTCTTCTGTCTTCCTCAGTCATTGTCCAGCTCTCTGATGCATAGCAAGTAATTGTGAAGACCATAGCCTGGATTAGGTGCACCTTAGTCTGTAAACTGACGTCATTGCTTTTCAATACTCTGGAGAGGTCCTTGGCAGCAGATTTTCCCAATGCAATTCATCTTTTGATTTCTTGACAGCTGGTGTCAAGACTGTTGATTGTGGATCCAAGCAAGCTGAAGCAGTTAACAACCTCAATGTCTTCTCTATCCATCATGGTGCTGCCAATTGTCCCAGTGGTGAGAATCTTTGTCTTCCTGATGTTGAGCTTCAATCCATATTGAAGACTACAGTCCTTGACCTTCTGCAGCAAGCACTTCAGGTCCTCAGTTTCAGCAAGGAAGGTTGTGTTACTTGCATAATGCAGGTTGTTAATGAGTCTTCCTCCAATCCTGATGCCACATTCCTCCTCATAAAGCCCTGCTTCCCAAATGATCTGTTCTGCATTGAAAAGGTATGGAGACAAGGCACATCCTTGATGCACTCCTTTCCTGATTTTTAACTATGCAGTGTTTTCTTGCTTGATTCTGAAAACTGCTTCCTGGTCCAAGTACAGGTTTCACACAAGCACAAGTGTTCTGAGATTCCCACTTACCTTGAAGTTAGCCACAATTTGTTGTGATCCACACAGTCAAATGCCTCTGCATAGTCAATGAAACACAGATAGACATTCCTCTGGTATTCTTTGCTTTCTGTCAATATCCATCTGACATTGGCAATAATACCTCTAGTTCCATGGCTTTTTCTAAATCCAGATTGCATTTCTGATATTTCTCATCAGTAGACACAGTTGTTTCTGGATGATTGTCAGCAGGATTTTGCTTTTGCTAGTGTATGATATTAGTAATATTGTTTGAGAATTTCCACACTCTGTCAGGTCACCTTTATTTGGGAATATATATGGATCTCTTTCAATCAGTTGGCCAGGTAGTTGTTCTCCAGATTTCTTGGCACAACCTGGTGAGCACATTCAGGGCAGCATCTGTCTGTTGAAATACTTCACTCAGCATAATGTCCTCTACGGCCACCCATTTGTATTATATTTCATGAGTTCCTTGTTTTTCAGTGTTGCACAGTATTCCATTGTGTGAATATATCACAGCTTCTCTATCCATTCGTTTGTTGATGGTCACTTGGGTTGTTTCCATCTCTTTGCTGTTGTGAACAATGCAGCAATAAACACAGGCATACATTTATCTGTTTGAGTGGCAGTTCTGGTTTCTTTAGGTGATATTCCCAGTCGTGGAATTGCTGTGTTAATTGGTATTTCTATTTCCAACTTTTTGAGAAAGCACCAATACTGCCTTCCAGAGTGGTTGCACCATTTTACACTCCCACCACTTTGAATAAGTGTTCCAATTTCTCCACAGCCTCGCCAGCATTTGTTGTTTGCTGCTCTGTTGAACTTTGCTATTGTTACTGGGGTGAAGTAATATCTCATAGTTGTTTTGATTTGCATTTCTCTTAAAGATTTTGAACATTTCTTCTTGTGTTTGTTTGCCATCTGACTGTCCTCTTTGTCTGTTCATATCCTGTGCCCATTTTGCAATTAGGTTGTTTACTTTTATCTTCTTGTTGTGCTGCAGTATTCTCTAAATTCTAAATAAAGTCCCTTGTCAGACATGTCATTACCAAATTTTTCCCCTCAGTCTATGGCTTTCCAGTTGGAGAAGGTTTTTTGATGTGCATAGGGCTGTTAACATGTTCTTCTGATGTTGAATAATGCTGCTATGAACACTGGTGTACCAGTCTTCGTTTGAGCCTCAGTTCTCATTTTCTTGGGGTATACCCCAAGCAGTAGAATAGCCAGGTCATATGGAATCTCTATGTTAGGCTTTTTGAGGAAGCACCAAGCTGCCTTCCAGAGTGGTTGGACCATTTTACAATCCCACCAACAATGTATAAGATTTCCTATCTTGCCACATCCTCTCCTACATTTGTTACTTACTGTCCTGTTAAACTTTGCCACTGCTATTGGAGTGTGACGGTATCTCATGGTGGTTTTGATTTGGATCTCTCTTATTGCCAGTGATCTGGAGCATTTCCTCATGGGTCTGTTGCCCATTTGAATATCTTCCTCTGTGAAAATTCATTCCATGTCTTTTGCCTATTTTGTAATTGTGTTATCAGTCTTTTTCGTGTGGAGGCCCAGGATTATTCTTCAAACTTTTGTTATGAGACTCTTGTCTGAGATGGTATTGTCAAATGTTTGTTCCCGATCAGTAGGTTTTCTTTTCACCCTGTTGAAAAGGTTTTTGATGCACACAGGGATTTAATCTTTAGGAGGCTCAATTCATCAATTTTACCCTTTTCAGATTGTGCACTTCTAGCTGTATTTGGCAGTGTCTTTATACTGTAGATTAGGCCTTCTAAGCTTGATCCCAGTTTGTCTCTAATGAACTTTATGGTTTTGAGCTTTACTCCCAAGTCTCTGATCCACCTTCAAGTGATTTTTGTGTATGGTGTGAGATGTGGATCCTGTTTCGGCTTTCTGCAGATAGCAGTCCAGTTTTGCCAGCACAATTTGTTGAAGAGGTTGTCAGTTCCCTATTTGATAGGTTTTATTTCCTTGTCAATTATCAGTTGACCATAGATAGCTGGGTCTGTTTCTGGGTTCTCAATTTTGTTCCACTGGTCCATGCTGAGGAGGATGTTATGCTAAGTGAAACATCTCAGTCACAAAGAAACAAATACTGCATAACACCGCTGTTATAAAATAGGACAGACATGGGGGGTGCTGGGGAGGGAATGTGAAAAGAGGGGGTAGATAATGAATATTGCATTAGATCAGATAATGGGAAGAACTGTCCAAAATGAACATATTATTAGGCATTATGTGCATGACAGCAATCTGTAGTAGGGGGTGCATTGTGGGGAGAGGAGGGAGAAAGGGGGAGCAGAAGAGTCTATACAACTATTTTTCCATGTGCAACAATGGAAAAAATTAAAATAAAACATTTTCAGTGTTAAAATGAAATTACAAGTCCTTGCTATCTTCTATCTAGTATCTCTGGTGGTAAAGGAGTTGCAATGCTAATCCAAAAGTGGAACTTCTCTGGTGGTTTGACTCTACAAACAGCTCCTTAAGAGAATGATGAGCAATCTCCTTCCATGTGATTTACAGTATCAGAAACTCACTGGAGGGGTAAGCTACGGGTTCATTCTGACTCAACTGCATGCAACAACAGTAACATTATAGGGAGCTAAGAAAAGATTGAGAGAGACAAAATCATTGTCAAAAGTTACCAGGGATGAGAAGAGAGAGAAAGAAAAATTTAAAAATTCATAGATAGGTAATGCTGTAATGTACCATCAAGTCAGAACCTCATAACTGAACCTCTACTGGGTTTTCAGAGGCAGAAAATCACACAGGAGGATCTTTCTCCCATGGGGCAGCTGGTGGATTCGAACCACATTCCTTTGAGTTGGCAATGCAGTGGTTTACCACTAATCTACCAGAGCTTAGATAAAGTGGTAGTTAAGAAATTTATCAATTTTAACTAACCTTATAAAGCAACATGTGTATGATGATTAAATGGGTAAAAACAATCTGACTTGTAAACTTCTACTCAAATTATAATAAGAAATAAAGTGTATATAGAGAGAACATCAAATGCTAAAATGAAAATTAAAAAAAGAAGAAGTTGCTAGCTTTGAGTGCAGCCCAGAATAAGAGAAGTTTCTGCAACAGGTTTAGACTGCTCTGCTGCCAGATAATCCTGCTGGTCCCAGGGTACCTGCAGTACCAGTGGCAGATAGAAATGCTTTGCGGAGTCTGTGGTAATCTTCTAAGAATGTATCAGAGCACAGCCCCTTGGGATTTTGGAGCAATTGCAACGTCTGAAAAGAACTAATGTCCTTTTGAGGAACATTTTTAGGCTTGGTCCTGGCCCTTGTTGTTGTTGTTAGGTGCCATCGAGTTGAGTACGACTCATGGCACCCTCTGAACAACAGATCTGGATCCCGTCCTATCCTGTGCCATCCTCACACTTCCTGACACATTAGAGCCCATTGCAGCAGTCACCATGTCAAGCCACCTGCCCGAGGGTATTCCTCGCCTTCACTGACCTTCTACCTTTCAGAGCATCATGCCCTTCTCCAAGGAATAGCCCCTCCTAGCAACATGCCCAAAGTATGTGAGGTGGAGCTTCATCATGTTTGCCTCCAAAGAGCACTCCTGCTGCACCCTCTCCTAAACATATTTATTTGTTCTTTTGGCAGTCCATGAAATGTCCATCGCTCTTCTCCAACACCACAGCTCAAAGGCATCAATTCTTTTCCTGTCATCTTTATTCATTATCCAGCTCTCAGGTGCATAACAAATGATCAGAAAGACTATCTAGCCTGAATCAGACACACCTTAGTCCTCAAACTGACATCATTACTCCTCAATAACTTGGAGATGTTCCTAACTACAGACTTTCCTAGTGCAATGCATCTCCTGATTTCCTGGCTGATGGTACTAAAGTTGTTAATTGTCTATCCACGTAAGATGAAGTTGTTGACAGTTTCAGTCTTTTTTCCACCCATCATGATGTTGCCTATTGGTCCAGTGGTAAGAATCTTTGTTTTCTTGACATTGAGATGCAATCCATATTGAAGGCTCCATTCCTTGCTCTTCTACTACAAGTGCTTTAAGTTCTCCTCACTTTCAGCAAGCAAGGTTGTGTCATCTGTATAATGCAAGTTATTTACTGATGAGTCTCCCTCTGATTCTGATGCCACATTCCTCTTCAGAGAGTCCAATTTCTCAAATAATTTGCTCAGCATATAGACTGAATAGGTATGGAGAGAGAATACAACCCTGAAGAACTCCCTTCTTAATTTCAAACCATGTAGTGTTCCTTCATTCAACAAGATGGATTAACACAGTGACTGTAACAAAGGGCTCAAATATGTTGAAGATGATGATACTATCACAGGATAGGGCAAGGTTTTGCTCTATTGTCCATGGAGTCAATATGAATTGTTGTCAATTATATAGCACCCAACAACTGTCATACCCATCATTCTGAAGCAGCTGGATTGAAAGACTGATGCAATGGCCTTCCAAAGACACAGTTATGGTTCCAACTAGATGACAAGACTTTATGGAGTTGAGCAATGTGTGTGTGTATGTGTGTGTGTGTGTGTGTGTGTGTGTGTGTGTGTGCGTGCGCACACAAGCCAGTGTCTAATACATGGAGTTTTTTCTAATTGCTAAGATTCACAAGTCCTGGAATCAAGGGATAGACATGAAAGTGGAACCACTCTCTATAACCCCTCATGATCCATTTATAAAATATTTGTTTCCTGTCCCTGTAAACCTATACTCTACAGTTCTAGAAGTCTAAGTTCTAAAGGGGAGACTATTCCCTCTTAGTGGGGAGTTCTGGTGGCCTAGTGGCAAGAAGTTGCACTCCTGCACTCTTGAGCTCTTGCTTCTGTAATCCCAAAGGCACACGGTTCAAGGCCACCAGTTGCTCCACAGAAGAAGGATGGGCAATCTCCTCCAGTGTGATTAACTGCCTCTGAAAACCTACCAGAGGGTCAGCTATGGGTCAGTTCTGACTTAATGGTACACAACAACAATTCTCACCCAGAGACACAAAACTGATTCCACTAAATTGTAAATTAAGAATACCACCTGGAAAAACAACTATGAGGTGTCATCTCACCCCAGTAACAATAGCGAAATTCAGCAGAGCAGCAAACAATAGATGCTAGCAAGGTTGTGGAGAGATTGAAACCCTTATTCACAACTGGTGGGAGTGTAAAATGATGCAACCATTATGGGAGGTAATATGGTGCTTTCTCAAAAAGTTGGAAATAGAAATACCATTTGACCAGCAATTCTACTACTAGGAATATACTCTAAAGAAACTAGAGCTGCCTCCCATACAAATGTATGCACACCCATACTTATTGCTGTGTTATTCACAATAGTAAAAAGACGGAAGCAACACAAGTCCCCAACAACAAATGAGTGAACAGTGGTAAATGCACACAAATGGAATACTATGCAGTACTGAAAAACAAGGAACTCATAAAATAGTATAAAACATGGGTGGCCCTGGAGGACATTATACTGAGTGAAATGTCTCAGTCACATAAAAGTGCAGTATTTATACTGCATAACACCACTGTTATAAAACAGGACTGACATTTTGGTTGGGGGAAAACTAAGAAAAGAAGGGATAAATAATAAATACTGCATTGGAACAGATGAAGGAAAGTACTGTTTAAAAGGAATTTTTTTTCTTATTAATTTTAATGAAAGTTTACAGAGACTTAGGGTTTCCAGTCATTCATTGCATTTTTCTCCCAACCTACCCCCTCCCCCAATTCACTCTTCTCCTTGAAAAAAAAGGAAAAACTCTTTCATTGTTATGCAATCCCTCCCCCCAGTCCACTTCACTATGCAGCCTTCACTCTGGATTTCTGTAACAAGAATACCCATTTATATGTCCCTTTGAAACAGTTCTCTCCCTCATCTGTTTCAATACGATATACATCATTCCTCCCCTCCTCTTCTGTCTTCCCTCAACCCTGATGTCAGTCCCGTTTTACAAGAGTGACCCTAAGCAATATTTGTCCTTTTGTGACTATTTCACTCAGCATAATGTGCTCCAGGGTCACTCATTTTGCATAGTATTTCATGAGTTCCTTGTTTTTCAATGCTGCATAATATTCCATTGTATGAATACACCACAGCTTCTCTATCCATTCATTTGTTGATGGGCACTTGGGTTGTTTCCAGCTCTTTGCTACTACAAACAAAGCCACAATAAACATGGGTGTGCATATATCTGCTTGGGTGACAGTTATGGTTTCTTTAGGGTAAGTTCCCAGTAGTGGAATTGCTGGGACAATGAAATTTCTTTTTGAGAAAGTGCCATACAGCCTTCCATAGTGGTTGCACCATTTTACACTCCCACCAACAGTGAATAAGGGTTCCAGTTTATCCACAGCCTCACCAGCATTTAATGTTTGTTTTCTGTTAAATTTTGCTATTCTTACCGGGGTGAGATGATATCTCATAGTTGTTTTGATCTGCATCTCTTTTCGAGCTTGGGATTTTGAACATTTCTTCATGCGTTTATTTGCCATCTGAATGTCTTCTTCAGTGAAGTGTCTGTTCATATCCTGTGCCCATTTTTCAACTGGGTTATTATTTACTTTTACCTTGTTGTGGTAAAAGGAATATATTTTTAAAAGAAATATATGACTAGGCATTATTTGTATAGCAACAGTCCAGAATAAGAAGTGCCTAACAAAGTAGTCCAGGGGAGGCAGAGAGGAGGAAATTATGCAACAATGAATTAATTTTTTAAGTGAACTGGGGGGGTGGAGAGGAAAATGTGTAACAATCCCTTGAAACTTATGCTGTACTCAGACTCAAATTCCTTGAAACTCATGTCCTACCCATAATGTCAGGGACAGATGTAGCACACTTGAACAGACCCATCACAAAAGAAATTGAACAGGTCATTAAAAGACTTCCCCATAGGAAAAGTCCTGGACCAGATGACTTCACAGCTGAATTCTACCACACATTCAGAGATCTACCACTTAAAGTTTTTAAAAAATTGAAAAAGATGGGAATGCTACCAGAGTCATTCCATGAAACAAGCATAACTCTAATGCCAAAACCAGGCAAACATATTACCAAAAAAGAAAACTACAGACCAAAATCTCATGAATACAGTGCAAAAACCCTTAACAAAATCCTAGCCAATAGAATCCAAAAGCACATTTAAAAAAAAATTCATCTTGACCCAGTGGGATTCATAACAGGTATGCAAGGATGGTTCAACATAAGAAAAACAAACATTGTAATTCACCATATTAACAAAGCAAATAACAAGAACCATATGATCTTAGCAATTGATGCAGAAAAGGCATTTGATAAAATCCAACACCCCTTCCTGATAAAGACACTCAGCAAAATTGGAATAGACAGGAATTTCCTCAACATAGTGAAAAGCATATATGCAAAATGAAGAGCTAATATCATTGTAAAGGGGAAAAAACTAAAAGGATTTTCCTTGAGCACAGAGACCAGACAAGGATGCCCACTGGCACCACTTCTATTTAATATTGTATTGGAAGTGCTTGCTAGGGCAATACAACAAGAGAAGGAAATAAAAGGCATCCAGATCAGCCAAGATATGGTTAAACTATTGCTATATACAGATGATGTGACAGTGCACACAGAAAACCACAAGAACTTAAAACACACACACAAAAAAAAACCCCACCACCTGTTACAGCTAATGGACCAATTTAGTAGTGTGGCAGGATATAAGATCAATATCTAAAAATCAAATGGGATTCCTCTAAAGTAACAAAGAGAACTCAGAGAAGGAAACCAAGAAAGGAATACCATTTACAACAGCCAACCATAAATTGAGATACTTGGGAATGAACCTAACTAGAGACACAAAAGACTCCTACAAAGAAAACTACAGAATATTTCTGTGAGACACAATAAAAGACCTAAATAAATGGGGAAAAGTGCCCTATTCATGGATATGAAGACTCAATACTGTGAAAAAGACTCAATTAATACCAAATGCAATCTACATGTTCAATGTAATCCCAATAAAGCTATCATATTTGTTTTTCAAGATCAAAAGGGAAATTGTCAAGGTTACTTGGAAAGGAAAGAGACCCTGAATAAGCAAAGCACTTCTTTTTTTCTTTTTTTTTTAATTTTTATTGTATTATTTTTATGTGTACCGTCAAATCAGATCTGACTGGTACAGGAGGAGATTGCCCCCTCCTTCTCCAGCAGAGCATCTGGTGGATTTGAACCACGTAGCTCTGGGATTTCAGTGCAGCGTCTTGCCACTAGGCCACCAGAGCTCCCTAGCAAAGCACTTCTGAAAAACAAAAATGAAGTGGAGGCACAGCATTCCCTGACCTCAAAATCTACTACACAGTGATAGTAACCAAAACAGCATGGTACTACTAGTTCAATGACAGGCACACAGACCAACAGAACAGAATTGAGAATCCAGAAATGAACCCAGCTATCTACAGTCAACTGATATTTGACAAGGAAATAAACCCTATGAAATGGGAAAATTACAACCTCTTCAACAAATGTCATAACTGGATTGCTTCCTGCAGAAAGATTAAAGAGGATCCACATCTCACGCCATACAAAAAAACCAACTCACGGTAGATCAAAGAACTGGTAGTTAAGCCCAAAAGCATGGCATATATAATAGACAAACTGGGATCAAGCTTAAGCATCCTAGTATGTGGTATAATGAGACTGCCAAATACAGCCAGAAAGACACAGTCTGAAGAGGATAAAATTGATGAATGGGACCTTCTAAAGATTAAATCCCTGTGTGCATCAAAAGCTTTTTCCAACAGAGTGAAAAGAAAACCTACTGGGGGAGGGGATAACATTTGGCAAAACCTTTTCAGACAAGGATCTCATATAAAGTTTACAGAATTCTACAGGGTCTCCCTAGTTTCACAGTCTCTTCTAAATCCCACTTAAACTTCTGGTAATTCCCCATCTATGTACTATTCCAGCCGTTTTTGAATGATCTTCAGCAGTATTTTGCTTGCATGTGGTATCAGTGATATTGTTCGATAATTTCCACATTCAGTTGGATCACCCTTCTTGGGAATAGGAGCATATATGGACCTCTTCGAATCTGTTGGCTAGACAGCCATCCTCCAAATTTCCTGGCATAGACTGATGAGTGCATCCAAGGGGGCATCTGTTAATTGAAACAAGTCAATTGGTATCCCATCAGTTCCTAGGGCCTTATTTTTTGCCAATGCCTTCAAGGCAGCTTCCACTTCCTCTTTCATTACCATTGGATCCTGTTCATATTTCCTGAAATTTTTCAGTGTCCATCCCTTCTTTCTGGTACAGTAACTCTGTATTCCCTCCATCTTCTTTTGATGCTTTCTGGATCATTCAATCTATTGCCCATAGCATCTTTCAACATTACGACACAAGGCTTAAATTTGTTTTTCAGTCTGAGAAATGTAGAGCAAGTTCCTCCCTTTTTATTTTTCAATTCCAGCTCTCTGCACATTACATTATAATACTTTGCTTTGTCTTCCTGAGCTGCCCTTTGAAATCATCTGTTCAGCTCTTTCACTTCAATGTTTTCCTTTAGATTTGGCTTCTTGATGCTTCAGTGCAATCTTTAAAAGTCTCTTCTGACATCGATTTCTTTTTCTCTTTCTTTCTCCTCTGTTCTTGTATCAGCCTTTTACTTTCTTCATGGATGATATCCTTTATAACATCCCACAATTCATTCATCTGGTCTATCACTGGTGTTCAATGCTTCAAACCTATTCTTAAGATGATCATGAAATTCCAATGGAATTGAATCATTTTTTGGTTCCTGTGGACTTATTTTCATTTTCTTTGATCTCAATTTGGACTTACATATGAGTAATTGATTATCTGACCCACAGTCTTCCCCCAAAGAATGTCTATTTGTGCTTTATTGACTATGTAAAGGCAGTTGACTGTGTGGATTATGATAAGTTGTGGCTGACATTAAGAAGAATGGGAGTCCCAGAGCATTTGATTGTGCTGATGATGAAACAATACCTGGATCAGAACACTGTTGTGCAAGTGGAGCAGGGGAGCACTGCTTGGTTTGGAATTGGGAAGGGAGTGTGTCAGGGTTGTATTCTATCTCCATACCTATCCAATCTATATGCTGAGCAAATTATCTGAGAAGCTGGACTCTATGAAGAGGAATGTGGCATCCAGATTGGAGGGAGGCTAATCAAGAACCTGTGTTATGCAGATGATGCAACGTTGCTTGCTGAAAGTGAGGAGGACTTGAAGCACTTGTTGCAGAAGATCAAGGAATGCAGCCTTCAGTATGGATCGTGTCTCAATATCAAGAAAACAAAGATTCTTACCACTGGACTAATAGGCAGTATCAAGATGGACGGAGAGGAGACTGAAACTGTCAACAGCTTCATCTTTCTTGGATCCAGGAGTAACACCATTGGTATGAGCAGTTAGAAAATCAGGAGACACATTGCATTGGGAAAATCTGCAGTTAGGAACCTTTCCAAATTATTGAGGAGTAGTGATGCCAGTTTGAGAACTAAGGTGCATCTGATTCAGGCCATAGTCTTTCTGATTACTAGCTATGCATCTGAGACCTTGACAATGAATAAGGATGACAGAAAAAGAATTGACGCCTTTGAGCTGTGGTGTTGGAGAAGAGCACTGAACATTGCATGGACAGCCAAGAGAACAAATTAGATACGTTTTGGAGAGGGTGCATCCAGAGTACTCTTTGGAGGCAAGAATGATGAGGCTTTGCCTCGCATACTTTGGACATATTGCTAGGAGGTTCTATTCCTTAGAAAGGGATATGATGTTAGGAAGGTGGAGGGTTGGCAAATAAGAAGACCCTCAACCAGGTGGATTAAGACGTTGACTGCTGCAATAGGCTCTTGCACGTCTGGAAGTACGAGGATGGCGCAGGACAGGTCTAGGTTCAGATCTTTTGTTCACAGCATTGCTATGAGTCATACTCAACTCATTGGTATCTAAAAACAACAACAGGGTCTCCAGGAGAAAAGGACTGATAACAAAATTACAAAATGGGCAAAAGATACAGAATGCGTTTTCACAGAGGAGGATATTCAGAGGGCCAACAGACACTTGAAGAAATGCTCAAAATCACTGGGCGTAAGAGAGATGCAAATCAAACCACAATGAGATACCATCTCACTCTAGTAGCAGTGGCAAAGTTTAACAGGACAGCAAGTAATAATGTTGGAGAGGATATGGAAATACAGAAACTCTTCTTCACTGTTGGTGGGTCTGTAAACTGCTACAATCAGTCTGGAAGGCAGTTTGACACATCCTCAGAAAGCTGAACATAGAAATTCCATATGACTCAGCTATTTCACTGCTCGGAATGTACCTCAGGAAAATGAAAACTGAGGCACAACTGGAGACTTGTACACCAATGTTCACAGCAGTGTTATTCACCATCACAAGACCATGGAAACAGCCCAAATGTCCAACAACAATCAGATGAATTGAGAAATTATGGTATATTCACACGATGGAATACTATGCAGCAGGCAGGAGCAATGATTTTGTAAATCACCGCCTAACTTGGGAGGGACTGGAGAGCATTATTCTAAGTGAATGAACTCAGTCTCATAAGGACAAATACTGTTTAAGACCATTATTATAGAACATGAATGAAATCCAAGTGGGGGAGGGTGGGAGTAGAGGGGTGAGGATGGGCGAAGGGGTGTAATCATAGGGTCACAAAATTTGATGGGTAGAGGGAAGGTTGGGTAAAGGAAGTGGGAAACATCTGGTGTGAAAAAATAATGTATATGAACTTTGTAAGTAAACCAGTATAAAATAAAAGTTTATTTTAAAATAAAGTTAATTGGGGGGTAGGAAGGAACCTGTGCAACAATGAATGAATGAAAATTCAACTTTTCTGTAAACTTTAATTAAAATCACAACCAAAAAAATTTTTTAAAAAAAGAAGAGTAGCTGAGCCCGAAGCAGCATGTCACATGACAGTGTCATGAATGCCTTCAGCTTTGTGGACCTTCGCATCCATCACAATGACCCAGCTCTGCCTTATTGTTTGAATGCAACCAAAGACTAACTATATGTAAATAAATGGCCGTGATCGTGTACCAGTAAAACTTTTTTTTTTTTAATTTTTTATTATTTTGTGTGCGTGTACCGTCAAATCAGATCTGACTGGTACAGGAGGATATTGCGCCTCCTTCTCCGGCAGAGCATCTGGTGGATTCGAACCGTGTTCCTCTGGGATTGCAGTGCAGCTTCTTGCCACTAGGCCACCAGAGCTCCCCTTTATGGCTTATAAAAAAGAATACTCAAAACAACTATGGGATATCATCTCATCCCAGTAAGAATAGCAAAATTTAACAGAAAGCAAACATCAAATGCTGGTAAGGTTGTGGAGAAACTGGAACCCTTATTCACTGTTGGTGGGAGTGTAAAATGGTGTAACCACTGTGGAAGGTGGTATGGCACTTTTTCAAAAAGTTGGAAATAGAAATACCAATTGGCCCAGCAATTCCACTACTGGGAATATACCCTCAAGAGACCATAACTCCATCAACAAACGAATGGCTAGAGAAGCTGTGGTATATTCGCACAATGGAATACTATGCTGCATTAAAAAACAAGGAACTCATGCAATAT